>NW_021604713.1:1122740-1219382 GCF_004785775.1 Grammomys surdaster | reverse complement strand
CGCGCCCCCGCCCCCCGCCGTTGGCCGCGCCGGGCCGGGGCCGCGGAGCCGCCGCTCGGGGCCGCGGCGGCGGCGGCTCAGTGCCAGGCCCGGCGGGCGGCCGGGCTGGCTCCAGAGGAGCCCGCTCCGCCCGGCCGCCTCGCGACCTCCGAGACGGCAGAGCTGGAGCTGGAGGTGGATGAAGAGGAGGGGGAGGAAGCGGAGCTGGACGGAGAACTGCTGGAGGAGGAGGAGCTGGAGGAGGCTGAGGAGGAGGACCGGCCGTCGCTGCTGCTGCTGTCGCCGCCCGCGGCCACCGCCTCCCAGACCCAGCCGATCCCGGGCGGGCCCCTGGGGTCGGTGCTGCTACCGGCCGCGGGCTTCGATGCCCGGGAGGCGGCGGCCGCGGCGGCGGGGGTGCTGTACGGAGGGGACGATGCCCAGGGCATGATGGCGGCGATGCTGTCCCACGCCTACGGCCCCGGCGGCGGCGGGGCCGCCGCTGCCGCCCTGAACGGAGAGCAAGCGGCCCTGCTGAGAAGGAAGAGCGTCAACACCACCGAGTGCGTCCCGGTGCCCAGTTCCGAGCATGTCGCTGAGATTGTCGGACGCCAGGGTGAGTGCGCCGAGGTGTCTCTGGGCACGGCCCTGGGTGTGGGTGGGAGACGAAAAAGACGAGCATGCAGCGGAAGAGTGAACCCGGAGAGTCCCCCAAGTCCACCAACAAGGGGTCTGGGAAGAACCGAGGGTCGCCGAGAAGGGGATGGGTCACCTTGCGAAAACCCACGCCAATCCCCTTCTTCAGCCGGGCAAGAAGTGTTAAGTTTCTTGGGTCACCCAGTCTGGTAGTCTTGACTGTAATCCGTGTATTCGTGGAACACCAGACTGGCGCGGCCCCAGAAACCTCAGAAAGGTGGTAAGGTCAGGTCAGAAGTTGTGGGTTACGGTATTGTTTCCGAAAGCTTCGAGATTGGAAGTTTGTGTAGCCGAGTGGCCTGTAAAAGCAGTCAGCTGCCTTAGAACTGCTTGTGCAGATGAGAACTGGACCGACATGGAGGCATGTGTAAAGCTTGTTCGAGAGGGAAGAGATGTTCAAGTGGCTATATCACCTCCTCCCTCCGATATTCAGAAACTTGGGTTTAGAAGAGCACCCCAACTCTGTTGCTTAGGTACTCAGTGTTCACATTTCTCTTCTCAAAAAGCGATAGTGTCAGACTTTTAGAACACTTTAGCTTGTACCGTGAAGGGAAAACTGGGCATTTAGGTAGTTAAGGAACTTTATGCATTCGTGCAAATAAATTTTCTTCACTTGGTAGCACACCCGTTCTGCAGACAGACTCCTCCCACATTGTTCAGACAAAGGACCTATGTCTCAGATTCCAGGAGTAGGTTTGTGAAGGTGGGGGAAGGGGCTACACAGAGTGCCTTGGTATTCGACATTTTTAGGAAAGGTTCTGTATGCTTCGGTATAATTTTTGCCCCTTTTTACTACCTGCTGCTCCTGTAATACAACATGGTTGATACATGCCTCTTGTTGAGGTCAAATAGAGATGATGGCACTGGAATGATCTCATTTTCCCAAGTGGTATAAAGTACACATAAATAAGAGATTGGTAACTTCACATGTAAAGAGGTGGCTCTCTTTGCTAGGATTTTGATAAGAAAAGCCTATATGGTACCTGGACAGAAAAAAAAAATAGCTTGTTTCAAACTGTAATCAGTTTTACATGTCTTGCTTTCCAGTAGGAGCTGATCAGGATAATAGTTCATGAGGAAACTCTTTTATGTTCATGAAATAAAAATGCATTTTATTTATAGACCCATAATGAGATGGCTTCTCATTTAATATCATTGGAAGAGCGCTTGATTTTGCTGGATAATGAGTTTATGAAAAGTAAGTAAGCTGAAAATTTGAGGTTAATTTATACAGAATTTCTGCTCTTTATTAAAAATAACTGTTTAATAGAATGACACAAGTAATTAACTACATGAAGGCAAACAGTCCTATACACAGAACATAGAGAATGCAACTTAGCAAACAAAGATGCAAGTATTGAACAACATGAGGAAAGTGGAAGAGACCTGCTAGATGGTGATTGGAAAATTACCCCAATTTCATTACTGATTAGAAACTGGTAAACTGGGGGGATGGAAATGGCCTGGGAAGTGATTGTTGGGGCTGTGGAATGTAGAGATTTGAATGGCATACTGGGAAAAACACAACTGAATTCAGTGTTCATATCATGTGCTTGTCTGCCGAAGCAAAGGAAAAGAACATTTGCTTGCTAGTTTTACCCCATGACAAGGTACTATATCTTGGTAGATTTAGTTTAACATGAACTTTTGTCCTTTGCATTCTGAAACACCTTAACTGTAAAGTGGTGGTATTTATATAAACGGAAATGGCAAGTTTCTGTTTTGTGCTATTACATGATAATTGTCTTAGTTTTTCTTCTTGGGCTGTGCTTATTGGTTAGTAAAGAAATATGAATATATGTATGTCTTAGAACATGGAGACAGATTGCTGACTGTCTTGTACTTACTATTTCCTAGAGTTGTCGGTACTGTTAGAAGTATGTCATCTTCCTCTATCTTATCTTAAGAGCAAAAAGTCTTGCCCTTTTCCTGTTTTGAGCCATTCAACTAGTGGATCATTGACCCCTCTGCCATCCCACACCCCAGCAGCATGGTAATAAAACCTGTATTTGCTCACTCCTATAGAGAACTAAATGGCTTGTGATAGTCACATCCTTTTACTGTGCAGAAACTGCTTGTTGGGAGTACTTGTCCTAAGTGAGTTTTTTTTTTAAATGAGTTGGAGATTAGGAGCTGGGTAGATCATTTTGAGTTTTTTGTTTTGTTGTGGAGGAGCTAAATGTCCATCCTTAAGAATTAACCATTCCTGCCATCTCATTCATTACCTGAAGTCATAATTTTCTCTTTGACATCTCTTAATTAGTTTTGGAAATAGTTATGTCACAGATGGAGACATTCATGACTTCAGCTCTGAAGTAAAGAATATAGGATAAATGGAAATCTGAGTCATACATGCTGTTTAGCAAACTGCTGGCAGCACTTGGAGATAGCCTCTGGTTCCCTTTGTCTTTCAAAAAAGGAGAAAGAAACATTGCTCTTATTTTGGTTTTGTCAGTGAGACAGGTTTTCATCATGTAGCCTCGCTGCTGGGCTCACAAACATGTACCTCTATACCTAACCCCAGACAACCCCTCCCCGCTTTTAAAAAGTTTTATGTGTATGAGTGTTTGCCTTCATGTATGTTTGTGTGCCTGGTGCCCAAAGAGGTCAGAAGAGGAGGGGTAGGGTCCCTTGGCACTGGAGTTAAAAATGATTATATGCCACCATATGGTGCTGGAAAACAAACCCAGATTCTCTGCAAGAGTCATAAGTGAGTTTTACTAAATGTTTGAACTATCTTTCCAACCCTTCCCAGATTCTCTGCAAGAGTCATAAGTGAGTTTTACTAAATGTTTGAACTATCTTTCCAACCCTAAGACCTTGTTTCCTTTTTAATTCTGTATCTGTATGTGTATGTGAGTACAGGTGCCTACAGAGATTAGAGTCAGATAACCCTGAATTTGGAGTTGAAAGCACAAGCCGCCTGATGTGGATGCTGGGAACTGAACTCAGGTTCTCTTAACCTCAGCCATCTCTTCATCCTTCCTCTCCATGGACCAGTTTTAATAGTGTGAAGACTGGCAGAGCATTTGACCTCCTCCTGTTTTATTCCCAGGAGCATATGGCCTTCTGTACATGTTAAGTGTTTTATTTATTAAGAAACTAACTGTTGTAATAAATTTTACTAATCATATTTAATAAGAAGATAAATTAGGAATTAGAGATATATTAAAAATAAAAGAAATTTTAAAATATAGACATTAAAGTAAGTCTAAGGCTGAGAAGATGGCTCAATAGGTAAAATGCCTGCTTACAAGCATGACGTTCTGAACTGAAATCCCTAGCATCCTCATAAAAAGCTAGATCTGGTGCCATATAGCTATATTCCTAGCTTTGTGAGACCCACATAGGAGGATCCTGGAGACTAGCTAACCAACTAGTCTAGCCGTTGGCTCTAGGTTCAGCAAGAGACCTTGTCTCAAAAAACAGGGTGAAGAACCATAAAGGAAAACATACAACATCAACCTCCAGCCTCCACATGCACATGCACAAGTGTGCGCACACTAAAAATATTGTAAGAGCTCATTTTATAAATATGAAATATCTCCATTTTTTAAGTGTAGTGCCTATAAGACATTAATAGTAGTTGACAGGTTTGACTGAAGAAAATCAGGTTTTATTATAATTTGCACAGTTGTTACTGTCCAGTAAGTCTAAAAAGAGAATTACATTAGAACTCTGAATCTATTCTTTACTATACTATCAATGAATATTGAATGCTATAAATTGAGTTTCGGATAAATGTTCATTTTCAGCTACTGTTGGTATGATTTTAATTGATAGTATACATTTTTTAACCTTACAGGTCTACAAAAGTGGCTTTTTTAAATTGTATACTCTGCCCCCCAAAGTTGTACCCCCTTAATACAGTTTACATACATCACTGTATAAACAATCTATACTAAGAAAAATGTATGTCATATAAACATTTTAACAAATAAGATAAAATGAAAATGTTTTTTTGTTTTTATCTGTGTGCTGATACCCTTATACTCTAGATGTCACTGGGCTGTAGCCCATTTAGAAAACTTCCTCATTGATTGCACTGTCTTGGTAACTACTCATCTCCAGTGAAGTGTGCATTGGAGGGTGTAGGGGACCTTCCCGTTTTGTCAGTAGCATTTGATTAGGAGAAACAGAATGCTTGCTGGTCTTGCTGTGCATAGATTCCCCATTGACTAAGAAAGAAATTTCAGAATAACCCTAAAATCACAGTGTCTTCCTTTTTCTCCCCTGGGGAAAGGGGTTGTTTTTGACTCCGTTGCTAAAATACTACTGGATATTTTACCAGTGCCATGTAACTGTTAGACATTTTGCAGATCTTGGAATCTGAGGTTCTAAAAGATAGTTTACATACTTAGTAGATCTAGGTTTAGGCCAGTTTAAACTGATATTTTCACTATTAGTAATTTAAACTCAAAATGAAAATTTTGTGGAAAAAAAAAAACGAAATATGTTTGCAGTTTCTAGGGATATAGGCCAGTGGTAGAGCATTTACCTACCATGCATGAGATGAGAAAGAATATCTATTATAGTAGGATTCTATTTTAGGAAACACCAAATAGGTACATAGATCATGGTTAGAACTGCCATTGTGTTTGTTTGTTTGTTTGTTTGTTTGTTTTGGAAACTTTAAACATGTTTTTCTTTGTGATAGTGATAGCTTCTCGCTATGTAGCTCTAGGCTAGCTTCCTGCCTCAGCTTTTAATTTATGATACCACTAGTTACTATATAAAGATTTGCAAAATTCAGTGTGGTAATTAAGCCTTTAAGCTACTTGTTTTTAATCCAGGCTTGCTTCCAGTCAAAACTTTAGATCTCTGTCCCAGCCTTATGAATGCTAGGATTACAGACATATTATCATACCCAGACAGTAAGTTTCTAATACTAGAATTACCAAGCCCAACTAAGTTAAATATATGCATAGCATAATGCTATTTAAATAGTTGTCTGTGACCTATTTTGAGAATTTTTGTTACTCTTCAGTAGCTATAGACTCTTTAATGCAAGTTTTTTTAATTAAGTATTCAGAATGTGTGGTTATTGCCTTTCTACTAAGCAGAAGACTACAAATCACTGCATGTAAGGAAAGCTGTATTTGACCACACATAGTAGCATGAAATAATAAGACTTAGCTTTAAAATAATAAAGAGAATTTATGAGCCAGGCAGTGGTGGCACACATCTTTAATCCCAGCACTGGGGAGGCAGATGCAGTCGGATTTCTGAGTTCGAGGCCAGCCTGGTCTACAGCATGAGTTCCAGGACAGCCAGGACTACACAGAGAAACCCTATCTCAAAAAAAAAAAAAAAAACTTGTTTAAAGAGAATTTATTACTGAAACTTGCAGATGCAGTTGAAGTTAGACATGAAGGATTTTGTCATTAACAGTGTTAGTGTTCCCTCTGTATACCACACTTCACCTTTGCCTTCTCTAACTTAATGTTAGTTTCATCATTGTTGCCTATGACTTGGGATAAATCCTTTACACCTCCATTTTTTTTCTGTTTGGAGAAAACCTGTTCCAGATTCTGTTTTGACCAGCCCCAAACCTACTTTGTACTGTGAGTAAAATTTGAGATGACATTAGTGTAAACTCACTGTGCAATTTAAAGTATACAATGGCAAATTCTGTAAGTAGTAAGGTAAATTTTTGAACTTTTTAGATCAGAGTACTCTATATTGCCCAGGCTGGCCAAAAACTACTGGGCCTATGTACTGTTATTGCCTCTAAAGTAGCATAGGCTACAAGCACCTGCCATCTATGCCCTACTCATACAGTTTTTGTAGTTAATATGTTTCTTTTATATTCTGTACAAGTTCTAGATGAAATCTAAAATTGTCATTTTAGTGTTTTACCTAAAATATACCAGATTTTTCAAGTTTATAGTACGTACTTCTAGCAAAAGGTTAAGCTAGTCTTGAAGAGAATTGTTTACAGATAGCTGATTCCACCTAAAATTTGTATTGTTTTGTTTCTGAGTGGTGCTAGAGTTCTAACCCAGAGCCCGATGTATGCTAGACAAGATTCTCTACCACTGAACTACATCCCTAGCCTGGTAATTCTGAAAATTCTATTAACATTTTCTAAAGGGTATAAACATAAGATCTTATGGAAAGGGTATAAACATAAGATAGTATGGAAAACTATCTTACTATTTGAACCTCTTCTCTAACTTAAGAGGGAAGTTTAGAATCAATAGTTGAGGAGCGGGAAGATGGTCCACAAGGACCAGGGTTTATATCCTACATTGGGCTGCTCACAAATGCCTGTATTCCAGCTACAGGACATCCTACGCCCTCTTCTGGCCTACTTGAGCACCACCTGTACACATAAATGTGTGCAAACACACAAATAATAAAAATACATCAAAAAATTACTTGTCTATAGCTATGAGCAGTTATTTGGGGAGGGTTTGTCATCATTCTTTTTTAACTTTAGACAAGTCTAACTTGTAAATGTATAAGACTAGAATATTTCATGGGGCTCATAATCTAAACTTTATCCAGAAAGAACCCCTAAAGTCATATAGAACTAAACTGGATTTCAGATTACCAGTTAGACTGACTCCACATTTGTCCCAACTTTGAGTTCATAACACTTTTAACATCTTTTACAATCTAAATGTTTCTCTTTACAAGTTAGGAGTTTAATGCATGTGTGCACATGTATGCAGGTGTGCATGTTTGTAAAACCCAGAGAAGGATCTTAAATGTCTTCCCCCCTCAACTCTTCCTTTTATTTTTATGAGACAGGATCTCCTACTGAACCTGCAGCTCCCCATTTTGATTAGACTGGCTGACTTAGGAGGAAGCTGAGATCCACCTGTCTCCATGTCACAACAGAATATAGACACAGGACTGCCATACTTGGCTTCCTTTGTGGATGAAGGGATTTCATGCAGTACAGGTGTGCGTCCATGCACTCGCACACACACACAGTGAGCATAAAGATACTCTTTTTAGACTTAGCTAATGTTCATCAAACTTTAAAGATATAATGCTGAAATTGAGTTCTTATAATGTTAAAGGAGCTTTTGAATATTGTAAGACAAAAAGGACTTTTTTAGATCAAATAATTTGGCTCCTTTTGTTAACTGTACTTACTGTATTATGAAGCATGTGAAATAGTGTTGTTTTTAGAGGAAAAGAATAAAGAGCAGCGGTAAGAGTGTGAAGCTATGATAGTCTGGGTCTAAGATCTAATACAGCAGCTAAAATGCCCTCAATTAAGTCCTTTCCTGCCTTTCCCAAAGGACCTGCTATAGAGAGTAAGTGAAAATGTGTGTAGGAGAGAGGTTTTAGAAAACTGGAGTGCTTTACAATTCCTTACTGTGTCAAAGTTACTTCCGGTCTCCCTGGTACTAGATGAGTTTCCTCATGAAATGTTGGTAAGAAATAGTGGAGGGATGAGGATTGCTTCTAAAAGCTGATGACGTGTGTTAGGATTAGCTTCGAGAGGGAAGGATGATAGGGATGAGCCTGGGGCCTTCAACATGACAACATATGCTTTACCACTTTGCTGTGTAATCCAATCAAGTAAGCTTTTTTTGTAACAACTACATGAAGGAAACTATTTTTAATACTAGTTCCTCTCATATGACAAAGAGGTAAATAGAGGCTTCAAGACCTGTCTTTATGTTCACTAACTGATTGATTCATGATAGTTTATCCACATAGTCTTCCATTTTCAATTCTCACTAAATCTTCCTTGAGGAAAAACTAGATAAACACATGTGAAGTGTGGTCAGCATCTGATTGTTCCAGTGGGCTTTTTTTTTTTTTTTATGTACATTGGTGTTTTGACTGCATTTATGTCTGTATAAGTGTATCGGATCCCCTGGAAAAGGAGTTACAAACAGTTGTGAGCTGCCATGTGAGTTCTGGTTTTCTGGAAGAGCAGCCAGCTCTTAACCACGGAGCCATCTCTCCAGCCACTGTTCCAGTTGTATTTATTTGAACTAGATTGTAAATTATTTCCATGTGGTAGCTATGACACTGAGTTAATCTATTGTTTGTGTATATGGTTGTGTTTCATACTGATGTACTTCCCTGTGAAAGCCACAGGTCAGCCTTGGGTGTTGTTTCTCAGGAGCAACTAGTTTGGTTTCGGGTTGAAAATAAGAGATTTTCGGGTTGAAAATAAGAGATGGGGGGAGGGGAGAGGAAGGGTGAAAATGAGTGTGTTTGAGTGAGTGTGTGTGTGTGCACGCGCACTTGCTTGCGCACACGAAGGCTAGAAAAGCATCAAATCCTCTGGAATTGGAATTACAGTTGGGTTTAAAATGACTAATATAAGTGCTAGAAACCAAACTAGGCTCCTGGGGCAGCTGCAAGTACTCTCTTAACCATTGTGCTAGCTCTCCAGTCCCCTACCTTTTTTTTTTTTTTAACGATTTATTTATTTACTTTATGTGAGTACATTGTTGCTATCTTCAGACACACCAGAAGAGGTTATCAGATCCCATTACAGGAGGCTGTGAGCCATTATATGGTTGCTGGGAATTGAACTCAGGACCTCTGGAAGAGCAGTCAGTGCTCTTAACCACTGAACCATCTCTCCAGTCCCCCAACTTGTTTATTGATGCAATCTGTCATTGGCCTGGAGCTGCTCAAACTAGACTGACTGGACAGCACCCCAGGGATCCATCTGCTCTGAGATTACAAGTACACACCAACACATCTGGGTTTTTATGTAGGTTTTGAGGATTGAACTCAGTTCCTCTTGTTTGCATTACAAGCACTTTACCATTAGCTATCTTCCATCCCTGTTTGATAAACTTAAAGCCATACACAAAATTTCTGTTTTTCAAAGTTTCATTGTGTTAATTGGGAGAAGAGAGAGAGATGTATGCTAGGAAAGTATCCCAAGTTTTTTAAGAATGGAACAGGTACTGTGCACATGTTTATGAGAGAGATTGAAAATAGTTTTTGCCACTTAATGCTAGGAGGGAAATGAATTTACTTCAAGACCAGTGAATTCTATTTTTTTTTTCTTGAAGATAATGTGTGCTATTCAAGTTTAAACCTCTTCTTCCCGTTTTTATTTAAAGAATGTTTGCATAATTTCCCAGTATTTGCAGAGAACAACCAGAAGTTAAAATGGGCATGGTTTTGAGGTTTGTCTTTAAGGGGTTAAGTTTTCTTAACTCACTGTATACATATGTACACTACACTAATTTATTAAATAATTGGAAAGTACAGTGAGTGTAATTTCTGAAAAGCAAACTTGTTTGAAAAAGGATCAAGAACACCAAATGCCCTAGATAGAAGAATGCAAGTGGTTCTGAGAGACCTTGTCTTGAATTACTATCATTTTCTTCTTTTTCCGCTGATAATTGTGTTGGCATTTCATTTCAGATAAGGAATCCTTAACTAATCATCTTCTCCCAAATCGTTTGTACCTGCAAGATTAAGTCCCTTATCTGACATTGTCGATGTCTCTCTCCCCATTCTTGTCACCTGAAGATATCAAAATGCTGAACTAGCTTTAATATCCCCAGGGTACCAGTTTCCTGCTTTTGCACTTCCTCTCTACTTTACAAAACTTCTTTCAAGCCTCTTCAAAATACCTTTGAAGTTGGCCTGTACTTATATGTTGAGGTCCATGTTAGGTTTTTGTCTTTAGCCACTCAGTACCTTATCTTTTAAGATCTCTCAGTGAACCTGAGCTCACTGATTCATCTAGATTAGCTTGCTAGGTAGCCTCAGGGATCCTAACTGAGCTCATGTGAGTGTAGCAAGCTCTTCACCATCCATCTCCTGGCCCTTGAAGCCTTCTTTCATGTATTTTAAAGCGATAAAACTCATCTCCTTTCCTGTGCCTCCACTGCTTTGTAATTCTGTTCCTTAAGTAACTGTTGTTCCTTAAAGTAACTGTTAATTGCATCTCTTGGACATGAACTTCTTGAAATCAGAAATGACTATGTTTCTTATTCTACTGGAAGTAAGCCCTGTACTTTGGAGGGTCGGGGAGGGGGAATGACATTTGAATAGAAAAACTCAATCATTAAGCTGAACTAAAGTTCAGGATTAGTAAAATGCTCTTGGAGCCCAAGTGATTTAGATAGAAACACCTTGACTGACACAGCCCTTCAGACAGATCCAGAAGGGACAGATCTCCCACTAAACTACTCAACCTTTATATAGAGCCGCATTAGTAAGAGTTCTTACAAATACTTAGATTATAGTATTTTTTTTCCTATTTGATCAATAACACTATCCTTTTTCAATGTTTTTATAAATCTCCAAACCTCTTCCTAGCCAAAAGCCATTTGATTACTATTTCTAAATTGGGTTTAAAATTCCAATGAATGGATACATCTTTAAAAAGGTGGGGGCTTGGAAGAAAGGAAGGGGTGATATAATTAGCAGAATAACCCCACTCATCCAAAATATTTTTAACCCAACCCACCATCACCACAAAAGAAACAACTGAAGTGTTTGCTTCACTAGGCATGTTGCAGGTATGCTTAAGGGGCTTACCTATGTGAAGGATATTTAGGATTATCTGGTAAGCCCACTGTATCCCTAAAAGCAGAAAACTTCCCAGCTAGGTGTGAGCTCAGGCTAAGGGAGAGAGATGAGAAGCCTTACTGCTGGCTCTGAAGATAGAGAAGAGTTAAGCCAAGGAATGTAGACGGTTCTAGAACTATAAACACATGAATTCTGCCACCAACCTAAATCTGCAAGGAAACATAACCTCCTTAGACCTTCCAGAAAACAAAAGTCTTACTACTGTTTTTATTTTAACCTCGTTGTGAGAGTTCTGTAGATAGATAGATAGATAGATAGATAGATAGATAGATAGATAGATAGATAGATCGATATTGTAAATTTATATGTCACTGAAAACATTTATGGTAATTAGTGGTAGCATTGGAAGTCTATATAGCAGAGCTAGGTTGCTCAGTGGTAAGAACTCCTGCTGCATAAACATAAGGACCTGAGTAGACCCCAACACTCATAAAAGATGGGCTTGGCCACCACCCTAACTCTTGGTTCAGTGAGTCCTAGTCTTAAGGGAAGAAGATCAAAAATGATAAAGCAGGACATGTGATGTACACACACACATACATGCAGAGGAGAGGGGGGGAACTAAAGCAAGTCATAAAGAATCTGAGCTGTAATTGAACTGAAAACAAACCTTATTAATGCAGGATTATATGTTTAAAGCTACCGCTTAGTTCTGATTGAAAGCCTTTCACAATGTCTTGTAAGATACTAGATTAGAATATAGTACAGTCATATTTTTATCTGCTCTCACAGAGCAGAGATTATAGAGCCCTTAAAAGACTTAAGAACTTTATTGGGCTTTGCGGCTACATAATCATTACCATTACTTTAGTTGCTTAAAACAATGCAAATTTATTATCTCAGTTTCTGTAGTTCAGAAATCTGGGTGTGGTGTCTCTTCATTCTCTGCTTCAGAACTAACTGGGCTTAAGTCAGGGTGTTTAGCAAGAGGTATAGTATCCTCATGTGGGTTACATATCCTCTCCTCCCTAAGGTTGCTGGCAGAATTTAGTTGGAAAATGGAGGTCTCTATCTTCCAGGTCTCAGTTCCAGAATACAGTCATAGGCAATTCACAACATGGATAGTTTGCTTTCTTCCAGATGATTTCTAACTTGTCTAAAACAAGAAGGAAAAACTTTTCAAAGAACTCAAGATTAGGTCAGAACCTCCCTGGTAATCTGAATAATCTCACCATTTAAAAGTGAGCTGAGCCAGGTTTGGTAGTGCATGCCTTTAATCCCAGCATTCTGAAAGCACAGGTTCTAGGCCAGCCTGGTCTACATAGTGAGTTCCAGGACAGTCAGAGCTATATAGAGAGCCTCTGTCTCAGAAAAACAACAAAATTAAACTGTGATTCAAGGCATAATTACATTTCTAAAATCTCTTTCCAGGAGTACCTAAATTTGTGTTTGATTAACTCCAGGCAGGAATGTTCTCCTAACTGGCCTGGAACTTGCTGTATAGTCCAGGCTGGCCTCAAACTCACAAAGCCACCTGTCTCTGTTTCTAAAATGTTGAGATTAAAGGTATGACCTCCTACACATAGCCAAAGGCCAGAAATCTTGAGGCAGAGGATTGTCTTAGAATTCTGTATTTAGGCAAAGCATGTGACACACACCTATCCAAGCACCGCAGAGGCTGAAAGTTTGAGGCTAGTCTGGCCTGAATACTGGAATGCTCCATCAGAAACAAACAAAAATTTCACTTACCGTGCTGCCTACAAATGTATTAACTGTACCTTCTTTAAGTGAAGGATATGCAACTCAAAGTAGTTTCATTTTTATTACCTATAGATTATCAGTTGTCACATAAACAGTGGTTCAATTCTTTATCAGACACTACTTTTTCTCTCTTTTTCTTTCTGGGCAGGTGTCTGAAGGTCACATCAAGTATTGGGGTATGTCTCAGGAACCATCCACCTTATTTTTTTGAGACCTTTGGGCCAGTGCGTCTTGACAACCCAACAAACCCCAGCCATCCTCCTGTCTCTCTGCCTCTCCAGACACTAGAATTAAACATGCATGCCACCATGCTTGACTTTTTACTGGGGATCTAACTCAGGTCCTCATGCTATATAACAAGTGCCTTACTGACTGAGCTATCTTCCCAGCTCCTTATAATGCCTTTTTTCTTCTTTTTTTTTTTAAACTGGAAAATATATAGATGGGCCATTTGATGTTTTCTGCCACCATCTAAATGAACAGAAGCAAACAGTCTTTGTACAATCTTGCTCTAGATATTTACCCTATCTTTCAGATAATTAGAAAAAAATTAAATTCTCCTTCATAGATATAGACTCTGTCCTCTAAAAGTTGGATTATATGACTATAGAGCAGCCTTCTGCAAATGGGATTTTTAGCCCAACTCCTCTTGGTGACTCTCCCCCTTCCACTTTACACCAGTTCTTTGTTGAAAATACGTCATCTCATACTTATTAAACTAGAAGATGATCTTCAAAACAACCAAATCTAATGATGGTAACCTATGACAAAAAGAATATTTTATATTGCAGCCCATCATACAAATTCCACTGAAACATTGGAAATACACAAGAATCAGGGGTTTGTTGATTAGTTTTTAAATGATACAACACAACAAAGTTTACTTCGGCTCATGGTTTGAAAACTGAGTATTTCCTCTTCCTTCCAACTCCAGTCCCAACAAGAGAGCCACCCTTTCTTTAGAAGAGGTCTCTTAACCTTGAGAATCGATATAGAATGTCTTGCATATACCAAGGAGGGAGAGGACTAGTTGGAGGGTTTTAGCCTAAAACAGCCCTTAAAACAATGATAGAAAGGGAAAATGGGTTCACATGCCAACTCAGTAACCTGTATGCTGTATTTCAGGGAATTTACTTCAAATTAAGTTGAAATTACAGCTCTGAAATTTGTTAGTACTGTAGTTTTTGGGCCATAAACTGATCCAGGTTTCTGCATTGTAACTACCTTCAATAAAACTTTGATACATGTTGGCTTTATCTATAACTATATGAAAACAAATAGTAGTTTGTATATTTGAGAGTTGCAAAACTGAGGTTTGACTTTGAGATTATAAAGTCATTTATCCTGCTGCTGTAATTTAAAAATAATTAGCAGTGCTAACCAAAGTCTTACTTAAGCAAAAATATTAAAATAATCATAAAGTCTAATCATATTTATTTGATTTGAGTACACAATGAAAAGTAAGTCCCTGTCCCTCCAAATCAACTAGTTTTACAAATACATTATATTCCATTCTACAGCTGTCTTAGCCTCATGCTTACCCAACAATAAGTAATATAATACAGAGACTATCTTGCACTTATATCAATATTACTTGAAGATCACCTCTTCTAATGGGATTATAAGTGCAGAAGATAATTTTGAGATACAAACTGCCCACCAGCTACATATGTGCTCATCATCACACACATCATGTGGTCTTAAAATGTTGACATTGACAGCTGTAGGTAGGAAAAGTAGCTTAGTTTCTGAAGAAATAAGGACTTCCATCTTCAAAGTAATGCTCTGCTATAAGCTGTTTCTTTTACCTGTTTGTCTCTTGGGGTTTAGTGTTTATAGTGGGGAAATATGGAGGTGTAAGAAAAATTAGCTTATGAGATAAGCTATAAGCATATACATTTTTTTTAGCTACTTTTGATGTACTTTCCCATGAAGCAATTATTTTTAAATACACCACAATTTATCAGTGCCCTGCTGCTTTTGTTTAGTGTCACCCTGGAGTTAAAGTATCAGAATTTCAAACAGAAATTCAATCTTAAATACTCCTTAAACTCTTTCTTCACCTCTCTTCCTACAAAGAAATAATAAAACAAATTTGTTACTTCCCTTAAGTTAATGTCACCTTTGAAAACTACCTATTCAAGTAGTCCCCACCTTCACAATATGATTCTAGGAATCATGTTGTTCACAACTCAGCATAAAGAAGCCATGTTGTGATAAGTGAGGTTTCTTAGTCTATATTTAACTGCCAAAAAATTTGGAAGAGAGAAGTGCTTGCCTCTGAGGTGTGTTTGTTTGTCTTTGTTCATTTGGGGTGGGGGGGTCATTGACTTTAAAGGCTTCGTTTTTTTTAATATCTTTTAAAAAAACAAAAAACTCCTTCCCCTACTCTGAAAAACCAGAATACATTCCCCTTTGTGGTAAGATGCCTGGGCCTTTCTATCTGAGAAATGATTCAAAGCTAATGTATCCTGTCTTTCCACTGATCATACATTAAATGTTGTTTAATAACACCCATAGGGTCAAATAAGTGTTGTATGTACCTGTAAGCTAGAACTGACAGTTACTTAAATTACTGTTTCAGTGGGGGTTTGATTGGTTGGTTTGGTTGGGATGGGGGTCATAGTATGGTGTTTGATACAGTGTGTGGTATGATGCTAGGGTTTGAGCCCACGGCTTTCTGTATGCTGGGAAAGCATTCTATGGCTAAGCTATACTCCCAGCCCTCCATAGTAGTTACTTAAAAAGGTCTCTTAATCTGTTGGTGGATACTAGTAAACATGGAAAGGAGACAAACCTAAACTCTTAATAATACTTTGCCCTTAATTGCCCATGTTTTTCTGCTGGATGAACCATGGCTGCCTGTTTTTAGGAATGAGCTGGGGGGTTGTTTTTTTTTTTAGTTTATGTGTGTGTTATATATTCATGTGTACAGGAGCCTTATTTAGGTACCATCTCTCCTATTAGCATTGGGTTTACAAGTACACCTGTTGTGGCTTTTCACATGGCACTAGGGATTTGAACTTGGTCTTCATGCTTGTGCATCAAAGGTCTCTTAACCACAAAGTCATGTCTGCAGCCCAAGAATGAGATTTTAGGAGGCTGCCTTCTTACAAAGCTGTAGCCCAGAGTGTAGACTCATATAACTAAATAATACTCTGAGTATAAAATATAACCAGTTAGTATTTTACCTTTCAGATTTACTTCGGTATCTGTGTCATTACAAGCCATCCAATGAATGTGATCTCAGTTCTTAGCTGCCCCCTATGCCCTGCAGCACCTACCATGGGGAAGATTTGACTGTGTAGAGAGACAAAAGATTTGCTGTGATCATATAGTTCATTTTATTGCAAAGTAAAAACAAATCAAACTCATCTTTTACTCAAAAGTAACCAATACCCATTTTATTTTAATGTAGTCGATTGTACTGTAGCACTTAGAAAAGTTTTCATGTTTCACAATAGTGTAAACTTTACTTGTGATTTCTTGATAGAACACCTTCCTCCTGATAGCCTTACTGCACTAAATGCTTCTCTTAAGATTCTGGTTGAGGCGGGGCAGTGGTGATGCATGCCTTTGGTCCCAGCACTTGGGAGGCAGAGGCAGGCAGATTTCTGAGTTCGAGGCCAGACTGGTCAACAGAGTGAGTTCCAGGGCTATACAGAGAAACCCTGTCTCGAAGGGAAAAATAAATAAAAGATTCTGGTTGGGGCTTACAGTTAGGAGTGAGGGTTGTTTTACCTAACAGTATAGTTCTTAAGTTCTTGTTCTTTTAAACTATGTAACCAGCATTAAGATTTCTGAAAGTATAAAATGTAGGGGAAAAAAATAAGGAAATGCTTTTTGAGGAAGAATTGCTTCATCTTGATGCTTGAATACATTTTGTTTTCAGAGAACCTGACTCTGGGTTTTCATGGTAATATACCTAAGACCCAAAGAGAAAAGGCTGTTTCTTTGTAACTTCTACGGTTTGTTGGAAGGAGGAGTAGGATCTCGATCAGTTTGTGGTTATGATTCAAAAAGTTTCATGGTAGGTTAAGTTGCTTTAAATATGCTGTGATATTTAAATTTTAATATGTAACTATGCAGGAGGCCCTTGTCTTCATTCCCTAACACTATACACACTACACAACCCAGGAAAACAGAAACAAATTAAAATTAAATTTTAGTCTTTTCGCTACGGATGCATTTATGGGACCAGAGGATGGAAGTCTTGAAAGCTAAGGATTAAAGGGGGCTTTGTGGTCCAAAATAACATAACAAAGCCCCAATGTTATAATACTGAAAATTAGCAACCTTCCTTTCCATAAATGTGACATGGCAATTCTGTAATACATGAGGACAGACATATAACCATAGGAGAGAAGGAGCATCATTGAGGACAAGGCACCTAAACCAAACCTAGACAGTCATTAGGAGTTGAGCAAAACAGAGCTGGGGTTAGAGAGGGAAGAGTTTAGTCATGGAAACAAGGAGCATGAGTATGCCATTGGTTGAAGTATATGACAGAGTTTAAAGGAGTGGAGGAATAGCTATAGAGTAAAAGTAGAAAGTCGAGAGCCAGCTGAAATACCCTATGCAAAGAAGTGACCATATAACCATGCTATATTGAGAAAGCATCATCTTACTAAAGAGAATAACAAGAAATAACTGCTGTGAGGAAAGGCTGGACACATTTGGAGTTGTATATGTATAGCAGGCATGTGGGCTCAAGACTGTATATCTAAAAAGCCTTAGTTTAGCTTAACCATTAGTGATTTGTTGGATAAGAAAGGAAGAGAGGCCTTAAGAAAAAGGCTATCATCTTCGATAGCACTTCCTTTATGTTTTTGAGGAAATAATTGTATGATGTAGGCATGAGAATAAATTTATTCTGGGAATCTGCTTGTTGCTTTCTTTGAAAACTCTTAACTCCAGAGATTTAAGCCATAGTTTTGTGTTTGACAGTTTGGAGACCTATTTAAAGTTAGAAATTAGGAAAAATTAAATGTGTCTCCCATGCTTTATTTTAATGTAGGTACAGTTAGAGGTTAGGACCAAGGCTTCTAGTTTGGGTTTAGAGCTGGTGTTCCTTAGCCATTTCCCATGAGTCTTCAATATTTGTTTTGTTTTGTTTTGATTTAATCGATCAAGAACTTTACAATAGCCAGGCAGTGGTGGCACACGCCTTAGTCCCAGCACTTGGGAGGCAGAGGCAGGCAGATTTCTGAGTTCAAGGCCAGCCAGGTCTACAGAGTGAGTTCCAGGACAGCCGGGGCTATACAGAGAAACCCTGTCTCGAAAAACAAACAAACAACTTTACAATAGGCAAAAATTATTTTACATTACTTTTTTTACTCCTATATTTTTGTGGTTGTCTCCCCGGAATTTAACTAGGCACTGAAGAAAAATAGCCGCTAGCCATGAACATTATTGTCAGTAAAATTTTACAAAGGAGTCATGTTAAAGCAATAAAATAAATCAAGTGAAATTTGTAGAGTGTGAGAACATTCCTGGACTATGAAAAGACCATAGATTTCTACATCACATGACCGTATCTCTGGCTTTGCCACTGATGTGTTAGTATTTTTCTTGCCACTAATTTATCTTTGCAAAGTAAAAATTTGTTAGTATTATAAAACTCAACCCTACTGATTTATATTTTACCTATTTTGTACATCTTTTCAATGTATGACTGAGAGAGAACTAGACTTGAGTTGTGACTTCCAAGGAGAGGTTCCCACTCTTCCAAAAGAGTGAATGCCAGACAAGCACACCTCCATCTCTTGCAGTATTACATGGAATTGGGAGAATGTCATCATTTAATATTAAGATTATGATAAAGAAACTATTAACAACTGTACACTAAAGAGCATTTATAGAACTTAGTTTGCCTTTCCAAATATTTTTAAAGTAGATACTGATTCTGAAATGTTTTCTTTTAACAGGTTGTAAAATTAAAGCACTGAGAGCCAAGACAAACACGTATATCAAGACACCTGTTCGTGGTGAAGAACCCATTTTTGTTGTCACTGGACGGAAAGAAGATGTTGCCATGGCCAAAAGAGAGATCCTCTCGGCTGCAGAGCACTTCTCTATGATTCGTGCATCCCGAAACAAAAATGGCCCTGCACTGGGAGGGTTATCGTGTAGTCCTAATCTGCCTGGTCAAACCACAGTCCAAGTCAGGGTCCCCTATCGTGTGGTAGGGCTGGTGGTTGGACCAAAAGGAGCAACGATTAAGAGAATTCAGCAACAGACCCACACATACATAGTTACTCCGAGCAGAGATAAGGAGCCAGTCTTTGAAGTCACAGGGATGCCCGAAAATGTTGATCGAGCACGAGAAGAAATAGAAATGCATATCGCCATGCGTACAGGGAACTACATAGAGCTCAATGAAGAAAACGATTTCCATTATAACGGTACCGATGTGAGCTTTGAAGGTGGCACCCTTGGCTCTGCATGGCTCTCTTCCAATCCAGTTCCTCCAAGCCGAGCAAGAATGATGTCCAACTATCGAAATGATAGTTCTAGTTCTCTCGGAAGTGGTTCCACTGATTCCTATTTTGGAAGCAATAGGCTAGCTGACTTTAGTCCAACAAGCCCATTTAGCACAGGGAACTTTTGGTTTGGAGATACACTACCATCTGTAGGCTCAGAAGATCTTGCAGTAGATTCTCCTGCCTTTGACTCTCTACCAACATCTGCTCAAACTATCTGGACTCCATTTGAACCAGTTAACCCACTCTCTGGCTTTGGGAGTGATCCTTCTGGTAACATGAAGACTCAGCGTAGAGGAAGTCAGCCATCAACTCCTCGTCTGTCTCCTACATTTCCTGAGAGCATAGAACACCCACTTGCTCGAAGGGTTAGGAGCGACCCACCTAGTACAGGCAACCATGTTGGCCTTCCAATATACATCCCTGCTTTTTCTAATGGTACCAATAGTTATTCCTCTTCCAATGGTGGTTCCACCTCTAGCTCACCTCCAGAATCAAGAAGAAAGCACGACTGTGTGATTTGCTTTGAGAATGAAGTTATTGCTGCCCTAGTTCCATGTGGCCACAACCTCTTCTGCATGGAATGTGCCAACAAGATATGTGAAAAGAGAACACCATCATGTCCAGTTTGCCAGACAGCTGTTACTCAGGCAATCCAAATTCACTCTTAACTATATATATATACATAAATACTATATCTCTATATGGACTCGTAAAGGCATGGGTATAATGGTACCCCAGTAAACTTCCTAATGAATTCTTATGACTGTTATCAGGCTTTATTGGGATTAGGCTAAAGTTGTTAGTACACTTATAAAAGGCTGCTATGGTAACACTAAACCTAAGTGGTCTCTTGTCTATTAGTTTGGTTTGAATTATTAATACTATCTTGTAGACTCAGAGACATAGCTTGTATAGGAATTGTTAAAGCTGAAGTTGTACTTGGCTGTGTAACCTATGAGCAAAATGTATCCATCTGAGATTATAGTCAGTGGGTCCCAAAGCCTAGCTGCATTAAGAGTTTATGGAGGGTGCCTGGCATCACAGATGACTGACACTTCCAGTGCTGCCTTCTTCACACTGCCAGTTTTGACAAAAACAGGTTTGTTTTTTATTTTACAACAACTTCTGCCTAATTCTGCAGGATTGCAAGTAACTTTTTAAAGCATTGTGATTACTTATTAGTAATAACAGGGCTGATGGCAGTTTACTAGATCACTGGTTATAATTTGGGACAAAAACTGCTACATTGACTTTCATCTCGCCCAGAGTGCTCAAGGCTGGTATGTTCAGTGGATCAGGAATACAATTGTCTTTGATTGTGAATTCCTACCCATTGCCTGTCTCAGTGAATGTGGAAATGGCCGCCTGGGTTTTCCCATTTCAGGATGGGCATTGGGAAGCACCTATATTGGCTGAAAATTGAGAATGCGAACATTCCATTCATTTGTCTGATCAAGCTATTAATATTTAGACTGTAGCTCAAAATGTGAAACATTTTTTGTTCAATCCATATTTGTCTTGCACATTATAAATATATTTTTATTTTTAGTAATGTAGGGGGTGGGGAGGGAGATAATGATGCCCTTGGCATGATTCAGGAAAGCAGCTGTGACAACCTCCAATCAGTTTACTTCATTTCAAACCTATTTCCAATCACAAGGAAAGATTTCTTTAAGACACACTTGTACATTTCACCTGTGGATGTTTCAGCGTCATCCTCAGTATGTCCCCAAATTTGCTGGTATTGAAAGGACAAAACATTATACTGGTGGGTTTTTCTACTAATTATTTTTTGAAGCGTTATTTTCCCAACACAAAAGAGCTTTTTTTCTCAGTATAACAAAAATTGAAATCTTAATGTGTATTCAATAGTAAATAGACAAAATTTTATTTTTTATTTACACTTGAAGAGTTACATTTCGTATAAAGTTTACAAATAACGGTTTTTATTTTGATTTTTTTCAGTATAAAAAAGTTGCCTTGATGGCATATTATGATGTAATGCTAATTGCTTGTAGGATAGTTGATTGTCAGTATTGAATCCTAATCTCTAGCTGCCGTCTTGTAGATATGGACGAATGTCACCAAGCATGTGTTTCGTATTTTGTTGCATCGTACACTGCAACTAATAAGCCAAGGAATCGACATATATTAGGTGCGTGTACTGTTTCTAAAAACCACAAACTAAGAACGATAAATTATCAATATAGTTTAGTATTTGCTAATTTTACTACACTCTTTTGTTATGTATATGTAGGGAAGTCATAGGGATTATAAATTCAATTTGAGTAAAGTTTAAAACCATATATTTTATGATAAAGGGCCTTTAACTTAAGATGGCCAAAGCACTGATATTATATATTTGCTGTAAAGAGAATTATAAGAGTTTTATTTTTCTGATATTAAAAGTTACTTAATAAAGACTTGTTTCCATTAACTTGAATGTATTCTCCTTGGTGTTTTTCCATATAACTGTTAGCGTTTCATCTTAGACAAAGGGAACTACTTAAGAAGGAAATTTTCTTAACAAATTTTCCTACTTTCTAATTTATGCTCTTGGTTTTAGTGAGGGGGGAAGGGGAGGAGAGTAGACTGAGTGTATGTGTGTGCATACATGGATGCTCTTGTTGTTAAATGTGTCGTTTCTAGTCTACATAACCCTCTGCTCTTTACTTTTTGAGACAGTTTCTCTTACTAAACCTGAGCTCATTGATTCTGGTAGATTGGCTCTCCAGAGAGCTCCAGGGATTCACCTGAGTAGGGCTACTCACTCCACCCCCAGAACTGGCACTGCAGGTACGCACTGCTGCACTTGGCTTTCACATAGGGTCTGCTTTCTTGCACAACAGGCCCTTCACCAATGGCCATCTTCCCAGCCTGAAAGTACAGGTTTTAATCTTTTCACTAAGACTACCTTCTGAAAGACCAGGGTTTGACAAAAATATTACACCATTTGCAAAATTAATTTGATATTGATTGGTGTAGATTGTTGCCATTTGGTTAAAAAGATAAGGGCATCTTTAAGATTGTTATAAGAGAAGCTCCAGGAACTCTTCTTCACGTTACCAGGAATTACTACCCCATTCTGGATAATCTGCAGTTTAAACATCATGAGTTCAAACTCATGAGCAGGAGGTTGCAAATCATGTTGCCTCCAAAGTTAGTTGAATTCTCAAGTTAGGCACTTCAAAATTCAAGATTTCATCAACAGAACCCCTATGCAAAGTATGTAGCAAAAGTGGGAAAGACTGGAACAATTGGATTTAGAAAATAAACACAGACATGAAAAACATACTAGGAGCTAAGTTACTCTGGTGGGTTTTCCTCTAGAGCTGGACACTGTTCTTTATGTAACCTGCCTTTCTCTCCCTTAAATTTCTTTTTTTTCTCATTCAGAAACCTTACAAACATTAAGGGGTTAAGAGTAGTAAGTTCTATCTTTTCCATGTCAATATATCTCTACAATTTAATGGCTGCTGTGATGTTATGACTACTGCATACTTCAGCCATTTACTGTTGGCTGGTCATTAAGTCACTAGGTAATGGGGCATTGAAAAGATACAGGACATTGGAAATCTAATAAGATCACATTTGAATATCTCTTAGGAACTTTCTATTTAAGCTAGCCATGTGGAATTATCAAAAGTTAGAAAGTATTGAATTTTCCTGCCATTGAGATTTCTACCTTTCTATTCACTCGTGTTCCTCAGTTTTAAGGGATACCGTTCCTATAGTGCCAGAGCACTTCAGTAGAGGAAAGTGGTCAGAGACTTAAAATATCAAAATTCTTTGGTCAAAAGTGGTCATTTAGCAAAAGAAAATATCTAAAGTGCTATTTTTAAATCCCTAGGCCCCAATGACTTTGGATCTCCATGATGTCTCCTGGGGCTGTTTGTAACCTAAGGAGACAAGAATTACAGAATTACTTTTCCAGCTGCCTTTAGATGCCCTTAAAATTACAAATCTTTGATATTTGTCAAGTTCCTTAAACAATAGAGCTAAGAATGCAGCTAGGAGGTAAAGCACAGGCCTGGGATGTATAAGGACCTAGGTTCAGTTCCCAACATTCTCTAAAATTTTATATATTTATAAAATATATTTCCATACCTCCCTAGCCCTAACATACTTTTTCACCTTCAAATCCATAATACATATGTCTACTGAGTGCTGTATGTGTCCCATGGTAGTTAGGTTTGGAGCCACCCACAGTCACACCATCTTAAAGGCTGAATAAATCCTTAAAGGACAACATAGACTGATGGGAGTTCTGTTGACTTAGGAATGTTCTTAGACAAGCTAACAATTTGCCTATATTCAAAAGTGAAATTGTGAATTTCCTTATGTGATCCTGAGACATCAAGAGAATAATTGCTTTAAACTGAGAATTGTAAGTATTGCCATTCTAAAGCACCAAGGATCATAACTTTTTGGTGACATCTCCCAAGATAAAAGTGAGATTTTAAGGAACAACTTTAAGGAAATTACCAACACAAGGGAGATAGTTTGAGGTTACTTGAGGCAGATATGAACTGCTGAAAGTTCTTGCCGAAAGTATGATAGCTACTGACTATTGTAGATAAATGGAATTTAAAATATAAATTGAAAGAATACCTGATAAGCTTAGCTAATTCTATGATTTGTAAATTAGCTAAGCTATGAAGTTTATTAGAGAATAAAGTATAATTTTATGGCCTCAACATAATCATTAGCTATCCCCAGTCTGTCTCTAAGCAATAGAGTTAGTAAATAACCCATACTTGGTAAGAAGTTGTTTATATTCACAAGGTAAAATTTTCTAAAAAGCAACTTAAAACCACAGGAAAGCTAGATATGCTCTCTTTATTTCTTTCATCTTAACTGCAAAAACCTTGCTTTGACGTTAAGTTTTATGCATAATAGGGTGTTAGGAAATAGCTCTTAAAAGATCTTGGCTGTGCATAGCCCAGGCTAGCCTCAAACTCAGAATCTTCCCTCTTGAGTACTGAAAATACAAGTGTCCAGCTGTCCTTTGATTTCATCCAATCATGGGAATGGATAGGCAGGTGCTACCACTAAACTGTGCACCCCTTTAAAGCTTTAAAGACTTAAGATAGCCTTTGCTAACATGAAGGACTTTTTCTGTATCTAGACTACAAGAAAACCAAGACTGGACTATGAACAAACTCTTGATTATGTTTGGGTTAAATGGCAACTTAACTAGTAACCAGTATGATGCTTGGGGACTCCACACAGTTTGTACATCTCTAGTGGAAATGCTGAATGGGAACTCTGGAAAGACTTACCTAGAAGCTACACAGATCTCTGCCAGGTTATCTTTCAGCCTAAGGATGAAGGTTCTCCAAATTCATATTTTGAGAGCTGCTGTCATTTGAATTTGAGAAAGCAATCTCCAAAAACATGCTTTCCCTGGGCTGTTCTCATTGGCCTTTCTTGGCTGCATTTAAAACAATGAGATAAGGTTTCATTCTCAAGATGAGAGGATTGCAGTGAGATCTCAAGTCCTGGTCATATCTTTCCTAAACAGCTGATTCCTAGTTCTTTTTGTAAGACACATCTTGGTGTCAGAGCTTATAATCAAGGCTTGCACAGAGTAGGCAGGCCTTTGACTAGACAGGCCTTTCCTGTTTTTATTTCTCACCTTTTAAGTGGTTTCAGTTCTTGCCCTTCGTATATCCTCTCTCCAAGGAACTCATCTTTTAAACCCTGCCTCAGGAGTATCATCTATAGCCATTCCTCTGCCACCACTGTTTAGACACACTTTGATACAACCCTCCAAGAAAAAGATGAAACCACTTCGACCCATAGTTCTCAACCTTCTTAATGCTATGATCCCTTAATACAGATTGCAGTGACCTGACCCCAACCATAAACTTACTTTTGTTGCTACTTCATAACTGTAATTTGCTACTGATATGAATCATAATGTAAATATCTGTGGTACACAGGACACTTGATATCCAAAGGGGTGGAGAACCACTGACTTAGACTATGTCTCTGTCGTTCAGAGATTTTTTTAATTTGAAATTGACTAGCAAAGGGGATTGTATCACCTTTTTAGAGTTCATGAGTTCCTTGCATTCCCCACCCTTTCCAAGTCCTGATGATTGAGCCTAGGTTGCTTCTGAGCTAGACCTACAAATCTCCCAAGACCCAGTAATAGAATTCCATTAACTTCTAGCCTTAGACATCCCTTGTAATTCCGGGTTGGGCTTTTGGGGTTTTTTTTGTTTGTTTTCTGCCTTCCTTAAAGAGGGTATCTACTACCCTATCTTGCTGACTTGGTACTCAGTCTTGTTTTCTCCATCTATGAAACAGAATACCTCTACAGACTATGTGAAGCTCAAAAGAAACCTAAAGCTGATGAGTAGTAATTTGCTCCCCTATCTAGCTAGCCTCCCTCCTGCTTCTGATTCTTTGTAAAGTCCAGCATGATTGAAGTGTTCCTAACAAGCAATGTGGAGTCAGAGCAAAAACCTTGAGTTAGGAACTACCTCGAGCCCTGTGGCCACTATAATACAAAGTGAACTTCCTACATGTAATCTCTTTTTTTTTTTTTTTTTTTTTTGGTTTTTTTTGAGACAGGGTTTCTCTGTGTAGCCCTGGCTGTCCTGGAACTCACTCTGTAGACCAGGCTGGCCTCGAACTCAGAAATCCACCTGCCTCTGCCCCCCAAGTGCTGGGATTAAAGGCGTGTGCCACCACCGCCCAGCTGTGTAATCTTTTTTTAATAACCACCGTCCTAAGAGTGTAGGCACTGTTATCTCCATTTTGCAAAGAATAAAGCAGAGTGTTAAGAATTTAATTGGCTTGAGGTAAAAATTTAAATCCATAAAAATTAAAATCCCTCAAGTGTAAGTGCATTTTCAAAAGATTACATTGAAAATGTCTCCTTTATTGCTAAACTAAATATTTTTCATTTAATTCTCTTTTTTATTTCTGGAAATATCAAAAGATTAGCAACAATAGATAGGATTAATTTGTATTCTCAAGACATTAATGGCTGTGAAGTGTTTGCCCTACATTAAGGGACCAAGTCTCATTTCAGTGTTGGTTTGTGAACTCACTAGTTATTAAAGTGAAATGTCAAAATTTTGATGGAATTGGATTTTGTTTTGATTTGGTTTTTGCTTCTTCTTAAAAGTATACAGGGGCTGGGCGGTGGTGGCGCACGCCTTTAATCCCAGCACTTGGGAGGCAGAGGCAGGTGGATTTCTGAGTTCGAGGCCAGCCTAGTCTACAGAGTGAGTTCCAGGACAGCCAGGGCTATACAGAGAAACCCTGTCTCAAAAAAACAAAAAACAAAAAAACAAAAACAAAAGTATTCAGGGGCAAATAAACCTAGCCAGATAACTTTGTTGTCTTTTTCCAGAGCTGTGCAAACTTCTGCTTCGAATTTGGAGGCTTTAATACGTAGTTTATCTCATCCTAGAGGGGAATTGACATATGAGGAGTGAGGCTCACAGTTTACTACTGTGAGATACTCCTATTTCCACCTACACTCTTCAACCACCGGGCTCTATTCCCACCCTCCCACTTCTGTTGTTTTTCACATCAGTATAAACTTAGCTTTGCTGCTGTGACAAGATACCTGAGATGGGGGCTTGAGAAACTAGCACTAGCTGCGCTTCCAGAGGCCCTGGGTTCAATTCCCAGCAACCATGTGGTGGCTCATAACCTCTTATAATTCAACTTCCAGAGGATTCCCTCTTCTGGCCTCAGACACGCCAGGCACACAGTATGTACGGAGAGTACACCCATACACAAAGTCTTGTTCTAAAAATACCTGGGATGACGTAGGTTCAGTGCCCGAGGTCTCTGTCATTTGGTTCTGTGATGAACCTGTGCTAAGGCAGAATATCATTGGCAGATGGCTTGTGGTGAGGGGAAATTCAGCTCAGCTCTTTGGTGGACAGGAAATGGAGAGGAAGAGACTGCAGGAAAGATGCTGGCTTCTTCCCTCCCTGCCTCACTTTTTGACAGACCATTGAACTCATCAATGGTTTTATCGGTTGGTAAAATCAGTGACTTTGTGTCCAGTCACCTTCTCTGTAGTATAAGTAGCTGGAAACCAAGCCTTTGACACATAGCCTTCAGGAACATTTTATACCAAACTAGAGCAACATCTTGCCAAAAAGCTACTTAACTCCATCCACTGATGGGTCTGTCCTAATTAAGTCTAATATCTTTAATGTTCCCTTGAATTCCTGCTGATCATCCAGAAAAACCTTGAAAAGCCTCAGGTGGTTCCTGAATTCTCCCGCTGCCACCGCTGCCACCACCACCAGATCCCATGCTTACAAAGCTCTTTGTCACTGTTTCCTCCTTTTCTGGTCAAGGCCTGGATCCTTTCCTTAGGTCCAGGTTTCAGCTTAGCTTTTCTGTTGTTTGGGGCTTGATACTTTGTCAGGGCAGAGTTGACCCTTCTGTACAGTGTAGGGGCTTGCCCAGTATCCCCTGCCTTTTGCCCACTTAAGGTCAGTAGTACATAGACACTGTTGACTTCTGACATTGCTAGTTACACCCTAAAGGGTAAATTTGCCCTTCCCAGTAACCATGGCTTGAACCAAATAGAAAAGGGAAGACTTGACTTTGCCTGTTGCCCTGAACAAGTCCTAGGTAAGCAAGTGAGGGGAAAAAGTTTTCAATGAGCAAAAAATATCTCCCACTGGTTCTGTGTGTCAACTTGACACAATCTGGAGTTACAACAGAGAAAGGAGCCTCCCTTGAGGAAATGCCTCCAGCTGTAAGATCCAGCTGTAAGGCATTTTCTCAATTAGTGATCAAGGTGGGAGGGCCCATTGTGGGTGGTGCCATCCCTGGGCTGGTAGTCTTGGGTTCTGTAAGAAAGCAAGCTGAGCAAGCCAGGGGAAGCAAGCTAGTAAGTAACATCCCTCCATGGCCTCTGTATCAGCTCCTGCTGCCTGACCTGCTTGAGTTCCAGTCCTGACTTTCTTTGGTGATGAACAGCAATGTGGAAGTGTAAGCTGAATAAACCCTTTCCTCCCCAACTTGCTTCTTGGTCATGATGTTTGTGCAGGAATAGAAACCGCCGACTAAGACACCCACTCTTAAGTATTTGAATTAAGCATGCCACTAAATGTTTGCTATATAGGCAAACTCCGTCAGACTCTGGAAGGGATGTAATACCCTCTGACAGAAGAGAAGACTCAAAATAGTAAGCTTTCCCACTATACTTGTGAGATTCTGATGTATGTGGTCTTAACAGGGTTCCACACTGCTTCCTGCCCTGGGCAGCTTGCCTTCTTGACAGTCTGAACCTGTGGTCCACTTTACAGTCTGTCTCTTTCACATCCCAGATGCTCAAGAGCAGCTTGCTGCTGGGATGCCTGGCCATGGTGCCCTGAGGACGTGCCCTACAGCCACCAAGCACCATATAGAAGAGATTCCATCCTGGCAGCACCAGGTCCCCCCTAATCTGTTTGGTGAAAGGTGATCCATTGCTTACAGAGCAAACAAGAATTAGGCACACCACTAAATGCTTTGTATATGAATCTATTTCCCAGACATCTACTTTCCTTACATCCCAAGATTTTATTAGAAATGTAGGGCACCCTATGCTTTTTCTAGTAAATCTACTTTTACTCTGGCTTTCCCTTTGGTCCTTTTCGAAGTAAGGAACAAATGTCTTCAGAGCTGCCACCTTTGACTTCAGTATGTTCTAGAAGTGTTATCCCTTGGGGCTTTGAGATTCCTCTTAGCCAAATCCTTCCTCATGTGACTTATTCTGACATCCTTAGTTTGCTCCCCACTGTCAAATGATGAAGAGAGACCCCCTAAATGTGAGTCTTTGTGTACTCCACAGATGTGTGTCCAGTTTGGGGGACAGTACCAATACCATTAATTTGTACCTAAACCCTGTGGGCTTATATCCCCTAAGGCTTTGAAGTTGAAGCTCCCCAAGGGAGTTGTCTCTATCACCCAGATCTTGAGGAACTTACTTTCTCTCATCTGAAAAGGCTCAGATCCAATTCTGAGGGAGTGTGCTCAGACTCTCGAGGGCTTTACACCACAGACACACCCTTGAGACAGTGCAGCCCAATACTCCTGAACACTCGAGTCACCTGGGAACACTTGAGACAGACTGGCTTCTACCTTCAGAGGCCTCAGCCTCACAACCCACTGCCCTGTGACAGGGGTGCTTCACCCCTTCCAGCCTGCTTTCAGCAGAAGCCTGAAATATCTCTGAAGGTATGTGTTTTTTAATCACTAAGAAGCGTTTTCTGAACATTTTTCATAAAAACTGTCTTTAATTGCTTAATTCCCCACATACCCTTCCAAGAGTAAGACTAATGCTGGGGAAGACGTTCCCGACCCTCCCGTGTTACTCTCCAGCTGGCGGCTGTTGGGAGAAGCTCTCAGAAAGCTCTCTTACCATTTCCTGTAGCTGCTGGGTCATGAGAGGACGGCTGGCCAGCTTCACGGTGGTGATATTTGTTTGTCTAGGGCCTCTGGCTTCCCAGTTCTGGAATCAATAGATCAGGTTCCTCTAGCCTCAGGTCCAGTTGCTTCTAGAAACAAGTGAAAAGGGATCAGAAAACTGAAGCATTCCATTTTGACCAGAAAGGCAGCACAAATAGAGACCCTGCCCATCATTAGCAGGAAATGGTAAAGGCCCAAGACAGGGAGATATAGCCTCCTCGGCCCTCAGCTCTCAGGCTTGGAGCTCCTAAGGGTCACATTTGAAGGCTCTCTGTCTTGTTCTTTCATTCCACTCTGCGCAGTATTAAGAAGGACTACCCTGTCAATCCATGAGAGCAGTCACCTCACATTAAAGATGGGGTAGAGAGGAGACTGAGAAGTTTCCAGAACTCAGACTCCAAACCTGTGGTACTAGAACATCAAGCTGAGTGCATACCACCCACAGCCAACCAGCCCCTCGACCTCCTCTCAGAGAGTTTGAGCATTTAGTGTCAAGTTCACAGCTTATATTAATTGTGGTAAAAAGCCCCTTCCTTGGATGTGACCTAAATCATTCACAAAATAGTGTCTGTTCTGTGTTGTTCATTGTAATCAGACTCCAGGATGTTTGTCCCTGTCATTCCCCATCCCTGAGTCCTTCCTATGTGCTTTGTCTCTGCACAGTCTTACTATCAGAGACACTCTGCCTGGTCCCCTTAGCAAAATCAAAACAGCAATGGTGGCAGGGGAGGTCTTTTAGGGTGGTCTTGGTCCCATACCAGTAGGAGACACCCCATACTTTGTCACCCTCAAGGCTTTACAAGGAATTTGGTCAGATGAGACACATTCTGACTAGGTGGAATGAGGGAATAATGGAGGTGTGGAACTACTCAGACCTGGAAGGCAGACTATGTGGTCATGGGATTTCAAACAGCTCAGGAGAGTGTGTTAGTCTCATGCAAGTCAGCCAGCCCAGCCCTGTGCTTTTTCAGGGTGGAACTGCAGGACTTTTCAGAGGAGGGACTGACTAACGAAGTAAACTTCAATCTGGAGAGTAAGCTGGTTAGAAACAGCAGAGAAAAATGGCAGTCTTCAGTCCAGCAGTCCAGATACTTAACTGCAATGACCTATAATGAGAACAGTTTGGCCAAACATGTTTTCTGACCCTGGATGGAAATTCTGGCATCGATGGGGTACTGGCTGGTCTCAAACACAGCACTTGTGTCAGGTCAACCAGCTTAAACAGGCAGGTGGGACTCTGGGGACAGTAGCTGACAGCTCACCCACCCACCTCATCCATTGATCCTACCCATTGACATTTGTCAGCTAGAGCCAGCATTCAGCCTAAAGAAACAAACACACGAAACAGACTGTCCTCAGCTACCTGGGTCCTCAGACTTCCCTGTCAGCTCTCCTCTGGGGTTTAGGGAAAAAGCTTTAATGAATTATTCTGACTGAAATTGAATCCCACCCTTCTGGGTAGCTGTGTAACACTGGTTTTAAACGGACACAACCAGCCAATTTGCATGGCCAACATAGGTCATTATAAAAAGTGAAAATCTAGGCGATGCAATTTTGTTGCAACTTCTACAGCATGGACCCAGACATGGGTTTGCATTATCAGGAGCCTGTGCTCAGCTAGTAAAATAGAAACAGAACCAACCTATGCCCTCCTGAAGCTGCTTGCTGTGTGCTTCAAGAACTGTTGCAGGGTGTGGTTGCAAGGCAAACTCCAACTTGCTTTGGTGTCCCAATGATATGCAATTGTCTTTCACAGGGCACGGGCCTTCTCAGACGGCTTGTGGGCAGTGTGTGCTTGTGGAAACCAACAGTCTCTAGAAACCAGAAGCTGTGATTGCCACAAAAAACAAAAAAAAGTCACTCCCAGGGGTTATATTTAAAAGACATGTTAGTTTCTAGAAACAGCCACTGCAAGCCAGAGTCCCTGATTGTTAATAAAGTAGACCCATGTCTTCATGAACAGGCCACTTTGAGACTTTAGAGTGAGCCAGCAATATGAACATACATCCCTTCTTTACAAAGGATATTTTAGATACTGTGTCAGTCCTGTGTCTGTCGTAACCAGCTAGCTGCCCTAGGTCACACAGAACCATCTCTCGCTTCACTAGCGTATGAGGAAATAATCGGGTTTGTACCTTGGCAGGTGACATGTACAGACGAGGGGCCTCCTGAGTGACTTGGAAATGATTCAAGCATCTCTTGCACAAATCACAAAGGTCTATAATAATCTTGTCAAACTAAAGATTGGAAAGTAAAACTAGATTTTAGCAGAATGCTTTAAGAATTAGTCTTTATGTTGGAGTGGTCTTTTCCTTCTCAAAACATTTCCTAGTTACTGTCTTCCTTTGCAAGATCAGGAGTGCTGGTTATTGGTGCCCATTTGGTTGTCAGTCAGCTGGAGCTAAATTAGAATCCAGGACCCCATGCGCTCTACTGCACAGGAGGGCTACCGGAAGCTTTCTTTCATAGACGTGAACTTTGGTCTCTATTGCTCAAGGCATGAATGAATTAAAGCACAGTTCTCCCAAAAGGCAGGGTTTCTAGAACTCAGGGATGAGCAGAAGTGTTTTCACAAGGGGTCGGAGCATAAATAGTGCAACACAAAAGTAGCCGCAGACCACTCGACGTGCCAGTGACACCAGAATGTGAGCTTAGTAAGACATCTTTATGTCACAAATATTTGAGGTTTTCAACACTTTCTAAGTACAAAGCTTAGCACTATCAGTTCGTAAGACCATGTTGGAAGAGGCTCTGGCCAGGTTTGGCCCACAGGATCTGAGTAACTTCTGTCAGTAGCTGTACTTTGAGTGTAAAATGTTAATGTCAGATTAAGTGAGAAAACTGAGAAGGAAAAAAACAAAACAAAACAAAAAACAACCCACTGTGACAGAATGTCCCAGAGGAGGCTGAGGATATTGACTGGCTAAATGCCACCTGCTATGCCCCAGGACTGTCTGGGACACAGTGGCTACCCATTGTGCCATCTTGGCAGCTATTGTATTTGAGGTACCATCGGAAACCGTTCAGAGAGCAGAGGCTCTGCAATGCTTGCGTCCACTGGCTAGCTGACCGTGAGCCAGGTCTCACCCCTGCTCCAGCTGCTGCAGCCTCATTCCCTTCTGAGGGTCCTTCCTCGACACAGGAAGGGAAAAAGGCCAGGTTGTTTTACATTGCTGTCATGCTTGAGGTAGCTGAAGCACCACACTCCACACGTTTCAGATTTTGAAGTGTTTAGATTTCAGGTTTTCAAACAAATGACGCATCACTAAGTCGATCTATGGAAATATTCTGGAACTTCAAAATTGCGGGTGTCTGAGTCACTCTGAGGTCTCTGCACTCGAGATAAGAGACACTTAATCTCCATCTCATGAAGTTGCCCTGAATAAATCAGATGTCTTAATGTTTTACATGTGGAAAACTAAAGTGGCCCAGCCACGGCAGAGCAGGGGAGGAAGGTTCATCTAACTTCAACTTAGCTTCAAAGTCCTTTTTCTCTTTTCTTTCTTTTTCTTTTCTTTCTTTTTTTAAAACAGGGTCTTTCTGATGTAACCCTGGCTGTCCCATAGGAGAGTCACAGGCGCCTCCTGTAGAAGGTGCTGTTGGGCTGAGGAGATAGAAAAAGGCTTTCTGCCAACTCCATCCTGTCAGAACACAACTTCTGCACATCCGTGTGCTTCTCCACACGCGGCTCAGCCTCTGTGGTCTGCTTTTGGAATAGAACAGCTGATTGGGGAACTGACTAGCAGTGTACTGATAGTCTGCCCCACACTGCCCTCCTGGCTTCCCCACCATCTATTCACAGCATGCTCCCTCTCACCCTGCTGTCTCAGCAGCAACCTCAGTTCCTCCACATGATCATGATGCCTACACGGAGCCTTCCAGTTCCAGTCCTAAGACCTTCTTCTCAGACGGCAACACAAAGATCAGAGGTAATGCACTTTTTTAATTTTTGTTTTTGTTTGGTTTGGGTTTTAGGTTTTTTTTTTTTAAGATTTTGTATATATGTATATATATGACCAGTACACTGTAGCTGTCTTCAGACACACCAGAAGAGGGCATCAGATCCCATTACAGATGGTTGTGAGCCACCATGTGGTTGCTGGGAATTGAACTCAGGACCTCTGGAAGAGCAGTCAGTGCTCTCAACAGCTGAGCCATCTCTCTAGCCCTGGGTTTTGGTTTTTTGTTTGTTTTTGTTTATTTGTTCATTTTGGGTTTTGTTTTGTTTGTTTTTCTTTTTTGAGACAGGGTTTCTCTATGTAGCCCTGGCTGTCCTCAAACTCGCTCTGTAGACCAGGCTGATCTTGAATTTAGAGATTCGTCTGTTTCTACCTTCCCAGTGATGGGATTAAAGGTGTGAGCCACCACCACCTGGCTTATATTTTTGTTTTTATGCTGCATATTACCTTAAGGTTGAGTGGCTCAAAATGTCTCCCATTAAGAGAAAAATGAAAAAAACAGCAGGATGAATCCTAAGCCAATCTGGGCCACCAAGTAAAACTCTTGTCTCAAAACAGCAAAAATCACTAGGACTGAAAACACTACTCAGTAGTAAAACGCTCGCTTAGCATGTACAAATCCATGGGTTCAGTATCCCAGCAAGGAAGATTTAGAAAAACTGAGGAGGGGGCTGGTGAGGTGGCTGAGGCTGAGGCACATTGTCCTCTGTCCATGAGACCTCAACCCTACGCAAAGAGCTGCAGTCAGTGAGGGATGCTGGGTGTGAGAGAAACGGTCTCTCTCAGTGACAAGAACACCAATTGGTTATCCAACACGTGATCAGCTCTGAAACATACATGTAAGTAACCCTGAGACTGAACAGGTTGTATTTAGGGATTTATATGCATCTGTATATGCCTGCAAAAACAGTTCATGAAAAAAGAAGCCATGAGTCTGAGAGAGAGCAAAAAAGGTTTCTAGGTAAAAATAAATAAATAAATAAATAAATAAATAAATAAATAAAAATAAAGTTTCTAGGTGAGGATGTGAGGGGAGAAAAGGGGAGAAATGTTGTAACCTCAAATTTCAAAAAGTTTAAAAAAGAAGCTGTCCTCTCACATCTACATGCCCGTTCATACTACCAGACCGTCAACACATGCAACAGTATCCAATAACAGATATGAGAAGGATGACATCTGATATTTCAAACAATAATCCTTGGTCCCAATGACCGATACCAAGACCAATCGGAGGCCAGGCTGTTGCTAGGCAGCAACTCCCTTGTGGAAATATGTTTTGTATAAGGGTGTGGTCGCCTCTATACACACCTGTAATCCTGACAGCGTTCCTTACAGTCATTATTACAATCGTCACACCATTAACCCCTCCTTCGGGTCCTCCCAGCTTTACTTTTTGTTGGGGTTGACGGAAGTGACTCTGTTTTTATTCTGACAACTTTGTCACATTTCTTTCTCAGGTGTGAAACCATATTTCATTAGTCTCGATTTCAGTTTGACCAAATCCCCTCCATCGCTGCGGCTGAGTAAAGAGCCACTGACTTTTTGCTGCCTGCCGTTTGGGCCTGGGCACTGTAATTTCCACATTAGTGTTATCTTCATCCAAAGCTCAGCCTCAACATTGCTTTAAAGCTGCACACACACACTTTTTCTGCGAGAGTTGGTCTATTTAAAAGTAGCTAGCTGGGTCTGGAGAGATGGCTCAGTGGTTAAGAGCACTGGTTGCTCTTCCAGAGGACCTGAGTTCAATTCCCAACATCCACACAGCAGCTCACAACTGTCTGTAACTCCTGTTCCGGAGAATTCAATACTCTCATACAAACACACAGGCAAAACACCAATGTACATAAAATAAAAATAAATACATTATTAAAGGGGATAACTAAATTTTGAAGTCTCCTTCAGTTGGGGACACGTAAGTCACAGTTGACTCATTCAGCTGTGCATACACAGTCCGCTCCTCCCCAGAGCCTTGCACCTACATGACAGTGTAGGACCCTAGGGGTGCAGGGCTTTCTCAACTTTGCAGTGAGTGAAACCCTGGTCCTCACAAAAGAATCACTCTCCCCTTCTCTTGACCTGGAAGATCACCTGGCATATCCCTGCTCCCTACTGAGCACTGAGCGCTGCACCTCTCTTTTCCCCTAAAAACCACGTAGGGGTCCTTAAAGAGACATGGAGAGTGGCATCTAGCCCGAGACTGGTGTGGCATAAACAGCTCCTGGATCCCTGCCCAGAGTCACCAGTCTTGGTTCCCACAAGTGGCCCAGCAGTCAGTAGGGCACCAGGAAGTAGAGGAGGTATGGAGACCGCTACTTCCCTAAATTCTTGTAGCAGTTGAAATCCTATTTCCAGTCACAATCCCAAAGCGGGTGCTTTTGTCTTTAAAGTACATTTTCAGGGCATGGTTTGTGGGCCCAACCCCACCCAGGAAATGCAAAACAAAAACAGACCTATGCTCCTAAGAGGACCTTGGCTCCCTGGGGTGTTGAGAGTGACTAGGGACAGTCACTGAAGGAAGCAACCACCGGGAAAGCTAGAAAAACACATTTTACAGATGGGTGTGTGTGTGTGTGTCTATAAACACCCTGAGACTGTCACACATATTCTCTTGACAATTTCAGTTTCGTTTGAATGAAAGTCTTAAAAACCAATGTGAGCATGCTCATACCATATATAAAACCATCTCACAGACTACCTCGAGGGATTTCAGGACTACATAGTACTGATCTTTGAAAACAGAGCAAAAACAAACAAAAAGCGGGCAATGATTCAGGGTTCCTAGATACTTGGAAGACAGAGGCAGGAGGATCGCTCACTCGTAGTTCAAGATCAGCCTGCACACCGTATCAAGACCCCACTTCTTTAGAAAGAATAGAGCCAACTACTTCACTTGTAAATATCACGCCAGTGTCATTTTCTGGTGAAGTCCCAGTAAAGACAGGCATCATCCCTTCAGAATGGCATCATCACAGAGCTTAGATTCAGAAGATAGTTTAACGACTCTCATTAAAGTGCTAACCAGGTTGGGTTGTCTAGTGGGGACTTTGGGTTTTCATTTCTATACTTATTGGTGTTTTACAGTTATAGTACACAGCTTACATCATTTTATGTGCTGCTGACGTTATATGTGTTTTACGTGATAATCAAAATAGCTCGTACCAAGTCTGGAGTTCTGGTTTCCTTTGTTAATAGTTTCATGCACAACTCCGGTTTTAAAAATCACCGCTTTCGCATCTGAATCACATCTGTACAATTATTGACAACAAAGGGGATTGCTGGGAGGATTATGAAGTATTGGGGACTAAGAACTAGCAAAGGGGACAACGGTGCCAGGGGTAGCCTCGAAGCGATGCTGAGGGCAGAGAGAGGCAACAGCTGGGAAAGACGCAGCCATCGGAGGTGGGAGTGGGGGTGGGGTGCCTAGCATTGTCTCATACCATCTTTTCTGCTTAGATGTTCTGATTTTACTGCTGCGGTCAATAAAGACAGTGAATCTCATATATGTGTGCTAGCGGCTAGCTGATAGATGATTTATGTGTAACCACACACATGCATACAGAGAGAGGGAGAGGCAAGAAGGGGCGGGGCAACAGAGGTTTCCCTAGAGAGCAATGGCAGACACACCTCAAGGTACCACAAGCCGTGAGGTCATTACCATGGCAGCAAGGAACTGCTGCTTCTGCTGTGCTGGTTTGAATGAGAAAGGGTCTCCATAGGCTCATAGGTTTGAGAATTTGGTCACCACGGAACAGCACTGATTGAAAGGTTTAGGAGGTGTGACCTTCTTGGAGTAGGTGTGGCCTTGTTGGAGGAAGTATGTCACTGGGGTGGGTTTGAAGATTCAGAAGCCCAAGCCAGGTCCAGTGGCTCTCCCTTTTCCTGCTGCCTGCAAACCCGGATCTAGAACCCTTAGCTGCTCCTCTAGCACCATGTCTGCATCCTCCATGCCGCCATGCTCCCCTCCATGATAACAGATTCAACTTCGAAAACTGTAAGCCAGCCCCAATCAAACGCTTTCTTTTATAAGAGTTGACATGGTCTGCCGGCCAGTGGTGGTGCACGCCTTTAATCCCAGCACTTGGGAGGCAGAGGCAGGCGGATTTCTGAGTTCGAGGCCAGCCTGGTCTACAGAGTGAGTTCCAGGACAGCCAGGGCTACGCAGAGAAACCCTGTCTTGAAAAACCAAAAAAAAAAAAAAAAAGAGAGAGAGAGAGTTGACATGGTCATGGTGTCTCTACATAGCAATAAAACACTAAGACACTTACCTGGTCCACGACTTTGGGGGGCAGGCATGAAGTTCCCATGATCCCTGGCCTCTGAAGCCAGGATGGAGGACCCCTGGGATTAGGTCTAGGATGCCACAGCTGGCAGGGTAAGGTCAGATTTCCCAGGAACCAACCCCGCTCAGGTGCAGAACCAGACGTTCATGAGTAAGTGTACAGCCCACCGTCCAAGGCCAGCCCTGCTGCCTGAGGGACACAAACGCTTCAGTCCAGTCAACAGCCTTCTGGGCCTCCAACAACTGAGCAGAGATGTCAGATGTCATGTCACCTCAGATCTCAGAGATCAGGTTTTTCTGTCTCCTGAGATGAAAAACTGCTAATATCTGCTCATGCACTAGGAGGTCGTTGTTAATGGAAGACACATGAGAGAGATACTCAGAAACAGATGAAAAGGGAAGGGGTTCTCAGAAGATGGGTATCCCAGGAGCATGTGGGCGGGTGTTGCCAGGGAGAACAGAAATGTCACCATCCTCATCAGCTGTGACTATCTGAGCCATCCTTCTTATACTCTTGTAACATGACTGGAGCTCCTTTCTCCAAATTCTGGAGGCTGGAAACCTAGAACAAAAGGAATCAGCCCTTCAGTGGAGAGGGGTCTGGACCAAAGATCACACAGCCAACCTGCCTTTGTTTAGGGCTGGAGACTAGTAACTTCTATTCACCAAATGTAATTATCGTCTCAGAAGCTACAATGTGTGGAGGAAAGAAAAAAAATGAAGGGAGGAAGAAGAGGAATGTGATACTGTATTAGGGGTGTGGGCATGCGTAGAAGGAGGGCTTGGAACACGAGGCGACAGCAGGAATGTGTTACCTCTTGGCAGCTAGTGATGACTTGTCCTTCAGGCACCTGATTGCCAATGCTATTTGTCTAAATTTGTACAAAATAGCATAGACTCAGAAACATACAGTAAATTCGACAAAACGAAGAGCAAAAACCTAGACAAATCCTTAATTATATCAAGGCGACAATGACATGTTTCTCCTACAGTCCTTGGAAAAATAAAGTCTGAGAAAGGGTTAATAGCACTTACTGAAAAAAATTTACCTGAGCATTCAAGGACCCGGTTGGTCAGTCCCCTCAGCCCCACCTCCTCCACCTCCTCCTCCTCTCTTCCTGGAGCTCAACCTCAGTAGCCAGCCACACCCACAGGTGCTCAGCTGTCTGTCCCCCTCAGCCCCACCTCAATGCCACCTGCCCCATCCATTCCTTCCCAAAAAAACTGCTCACACAGTCATCCGTACTTAGATACCTTGACCTCACCCTCATGCCTACTTAGGGACCCCACCCAGGTACTCACACAGCAGCCATGACCCCAGGTAACCCTGGTAGCCACTGAGTTGGAGTCTCTCCACTGACATAGTGATGCTGAGAGCCTGAAAGACTGAGCTACACACACCTCCTCCCTTATCTGAAGTCAGTCAAGATAAGACATCGGGAGAACAAAACAGCAGAGTGGAATCAAACCCCACCTAATACAGGTGGGCTCAAAACTCATTTCAAACATCCAAACCAAAGCCAATCTCCAGAGACCCAGGTCCCATCACAAACACATAAGCAAGATGGGGTGGGGGAGCAATATGTTCCCCACAGAGACCACCAGTCCTAGTAATGAGAACATTGCAAACAGCTCTCAAGACACTGAACTTAAAATAAAAATTATGAATATGTTCAGGGAGAAAAGAATGCAGAGACTAATAAAACACTTGATCAAGGACAGGTGTTGGTTGAAGTCCAAAAAAACAGAAACAACTAAAAGAAATAGAGGAGACAATTCAGGATATAAAATGTGACTTCAACCAACAGGCTGAAGTAGTGAAGAAAATCCAAGCTGAAATACATATGGAAATGAAAATGTCAACGAACCAATTCTAAAAATAAAATAAAATAAAAACTCAGTGGAAAGCCGTACAAACAGAATGGATCATATAGAAGACAGAATATCAGGGCTTTAAGACAAGGCAAAAGACTTGGACCATTTAATCAAAGAAAATGATGTTTTTTTTAAACTCATAAATGAAATATGCAGAAATTTTGAGACACCATGAAAAGATCAAATCTACTAATTATGGCCATACAAGAAAGAGAATTCCAGGTCAAAAGCACAGACTAGCTCTTCCATAGAATCAGAAAAGAAAATTTCCCCAATCTAAGAGGTACCTACTCAAATATAAGAGGCACACAGCTACAAATAGGAATCAGAAAAGAAATTCCAACATCATATTGTAGTTAAAAAACTAAAATACAGAGCAAAGAAATGACACCGTAAGACTCAGAAAGAACCTACAAGTCACGTGTAAAGTCAAGCCCATCTGAGTAACGGCTGACTTCAAAATGGAAACTTTAAAATCCAGATGGGCTTAGAGCAATGTACTTCTAAGTCCTAAAAGACCACAGCTGCCAACCCAGACTACTTTACCCAGAAAAACTATCTGCCATAGTTGAATGAGAAAGAAAGCCTCTCCATGATACAAACAGGCTAAGGGAATTCATGTGCATGTCCACCAACCCATGCCTGCAGACAATACTAGAAGAAATACTTAGAAATGAAGAGGGTAGTAAGTATACCCAAGAGGTACAGATGAAAACAAAGTAACACTGGGATAATAACATCTGCCTAGTTAGCATCCGGTGTCAACTTGATACAACCTGCAATCATCTGCCAAGAAGGAAAATGGGGACAGTCTCAACCGAGTAACTGTCTTTATCAGATTTATTTACACGTCTGTAATGGGTTGTCATGATTGTCTTAATGGATGTAGAAGGACCCAACCTATTGTGGGTTGCCCCATTCCCTACACAGATGGCCCTTGGCTATATTAGAAACCTTGCTAAACATGAGCCTATCCACTACCCAGTGAGTGAGGCAGCAGGCAGTGCTCCCCCGTGGTTTCAGCTTGAGTTCCTGCCTTGATGTCCTTCAACGATGAACTGTAAACTGGAAATACAAACCAAATAAACCCTATCCTCTCCTTAGTTGCCTTTGGTCAGAGTGTTTATGACAACAGAAAGCAAGCCAGGACGAGTACTCCACAGAGTAGGACTACAAACACTCACAGCAGCACAGAGTAGGACTACAAATGCTCATAGCACAAAAGCAGTGCACAGTGACAGCAGTGGACATGTTCCCTTAAAGAATGATAACCTCAACTCCTCAATCAAAAGACACAGGCTAGCTGGAAATTAGCCCAGATAAGGTGCTGGAAATTAAACCAAAAGCAGAAATTACTTACATGGAAGCAACAACAACAACAACAACAGAAAGAAATCAATGAAACAAAGAATTGGTTCTTTGAAAAGATAAACAAGATTGACTAATGCTTAGCTAAACCAACCAAAAGAGAGAGGAAAGTTCCAAATGAACAAAATTTGGAAATGGAAAGGAAGCCAATACAACAGACACCAATAAATCTAAGGAAAAGCAGCAAGTCTTACCTTAAAAACACATATTCTACAGAATTGGGAAAAGAAATAAATGAGTTCTTAGATGTATATGATCTACTTAAATTAAGCAAAGATGGGTTAAATAATTTACATAAATATATAATAAGCCGTGCGTTTAAAACAGTAATTTAGTATCTGATACTACAGAGTCCAGATTGAATCACTTGTAAATATTACCAGTCCTTCAAAGAACTAATACCAATGATTCTTAGATTATCCCACAAGATAGACAAGAAAGGACATTACCAAACTCTTTTTTTGTTTTTTCAACAAAACTAATATTACCCGGTACCAAAGCAGATAAAGAAAACTATGAAACAATTTCCCAGATGGAACTTCAACACAAAAATTATCAATAAAATAATTGCAAAGTGAATTCAAGAATACATCAAAAATATCATTTAAGCATGATTGAGTTTGTTTCAGATATACAAGGATTTATATATATATATATGTCAATAAATGTTGTAAATTACATAAATGGATCAAAGAACATATATAATAAATGGGCTGTAGGTCAGATTTGCCTATGTATCCTCAATCCAGTTGCCCAATAATAATAAGATATTTGTTGACGACCTTGTGTTGATTCCTGAGATCCTGTGTAGCCTTGAAAATGCATGAACGTGGGGCTGGAGAGATGGCTCAGCTGGTAAGCATTCGTGTTGCTCTTCCCAAGGATCGGAGTTTTGATTCCTATCACTTGGGCAGCTCACAACCACCTATAACTCCAACTCTAGGGTGTCGATACCCTCTTCTGGTCTCCACAAACACTTACCGACGTGTAACAGGCACATGCAGGCACACACATGCACACACACACACCACAAATAAAACTAAATCTTAAAACAAAAGACAATGGATGAACCTTGGTGACTGACAGCGAGTGAGCTCCATGCAATAACATGGACAAATCTCTAAAAGCCACTTTATTTATTTAAGTGCAAAATGAGACGTGAAACACCCATTTGAACGGCAAACAAGGATGGTGAAGTGAGGCAAGTGGGAAGATGGTACAAACAGAATTCAGGAAAAATGTCATCACTCGGTGTCACTGAATGAGATGAGAGGATGGCGGAAGGTCACGAGGACCGTGAAACCACACTCATGTGTTCACTTTCCATGTAAGCGAAAGGACACACACAGGATGCTTGCCGCCCTCACGGCCTGTTTATGCTTACTAACACATCTACTCACACTCAGAACAACTCATTAAAAAAAAACCTAACATACACATAAAGTGGGGGCCAGCAAGATCACTCAGTGGTTAAGGGTACCTGCTTTCAAGTCTGACGACCTGAGTTCAATCCCCAGGACCCCAGTGAGAAGAGAAAATGAATTCCCAACAAGTTTTCCTCCGACCTCCACGTGAGCAGTGTGGTGCACATGTGCCCCACCCACACTCACCCAGAGTGTACACACACGAAATTTAAAATTTTAATTTGAAAAATACATTTAGTCTGAAAACTAAAATTTTAAAAAATAAATTATGATTTTTTTTCCGTGTAAGTAAGAAAATGAGCCCCTCTGCCTGCCCAGGCTTCGGTGTTAGTGCTAAGCAAATCCACAGCAGGTACTTGTGAAAAGTGTTGGGTAGCAGAGACTTCACCTATGTCTGACTGTGTGGCAGCGGGGCAGGACTGGAGGATCAGAAGAGTTGAGGAGAAAGTCTACCCAAGATGTACTTTCCTTTCTTGTTTCCTAATTATGGTAAGTGGTCATCTGCTCTGCCTCTCCTCTGGCCGCATCTGTGCAAAGTCTAGGACAGGGGTCCATAGTCCGTGTCTTTTCCACAACAGACTGAAATGGGAGAGTGGGGCCCAGGATGAGCAGAAACCCTGTCTTGGGAGTGAGTGACAAGTTCAGGATAGGAAGTTCTTCAGGAGTCTTAAGGAGTCTAAATGTTATGGCTCCTTTAGGCTAAGGCTGTCCCTGTGGCGATCTTTAATGATGCAGTTCTCTGAGATGATCTTAGCTTGTTTGTGTTTCTTTACGGGGAGTGAGTTTGGATGCATATGCTGCTTTATTTGGGGTGAACTGGGGTTTAAATAATTTTGGGAAAGGCGTGAGAATATCCAGGAAGGGAAGATGATTGGCTGAAGGCTAAGGCTACTGAAATGCCTCATTAGCATGGAGAGGTGTACCAGGTGCTGTGCTACATGACTGACTGCCCATGGTCATGTTAGCTGAAGGTCCTGGTTATGTGCTCCAGAGGAGGCAGGGAGGGAGCAGACCTACTCCTGCTGCCTCAAATCTCTGAGATTCTCGGGGTTTGAGCATATTCCACCTGACCAGTCCCATGATCATCTGGTGGCACAGTCCAGGTGCCCTACAATAATACCTCTGTTGTTCGTTTCAAAATAGAATGTGTTGCTTTAAAGGTTGTCAAGATGCATACTTGTAAGCAGAAATTCTAGAATTCCTGGAAAATAACTGTACTCACTGGCTAGTGACCATTAAAGCTATAGAAGGGAACCTTTGGTCTTGGCTGCAGTTGAACGATTCTGGGCAGATGACACAGTAGCTAGGTTCAACTTCTGGCTCTGTACGGCCTTGGAGAGGTCAGTTCCAGCTTTCCTTGCCTCTGATGTTTTGTAGATAAAGAAGCCTTCTTAGCTCCAAATCTTTGTCACCCAAGTCCTATAAACACCGCCAGGTAGAACAGCCCAGGCAGCACCTCACCTTCCCTTTGGGGTGGTGGGGAGCAGAGGCCCTGGTAACAGTGTGATGGGGGGAGAAAGAAAAGAAAAGGTGGGGGTGGGGAGGGAGAATCCACAAAGGAACTCAACAAATCAAGCAGGCCGGAAGCATTACCTGCCAATCAGGATGGGCTGCCAGCATCCTCAGCCCAGTTCTGCCAGGGACTACAGGATGCTCATACCACCTTTAAGTGAGTAAGATGACATGAATTCCATCTCTGTGAGGGATCTCACACTGCAAGGAAGAGTTATGCTTGATTAACCCCAGTCCTCAACAGCTTTGCAGGGGCTAACTGTTGAAATGAGGCCCGCAGACATTCGGCTAGACCTCTGCTGGCACAAACTCACTTGTCCAGTTGTGATGACATGCTTATGTCCACAGTGTGTGATTCTGCCTGGGTGGACAGAGTGGCAAGGTCACGTGCAGATCAGACCGCACAAAGGTACTGGATCCAAGAGGAGTGTCCTAGAAATAGCCCCTCACGTCCTTAGGACACAGGTTGGTTCTATGAAAACCTAGTGGCTTGTCATCCTCTTCCATAATTTTTTTTTCCTTAATGAAAAACTCACTTTAGAACATGAAGCCTGAGTCTCATCTGAGTGGCCACACAAAAACTCTGACTTCCTGGAGCTTATGTTTCTTAGTCTGTGTCAGGTAGTTTGAATCAGGATTGAAGCCTCTAAGTCACAGAGCAAGCTAAGTGCAGGTGGATACTGCACACACTCTGTAAACTCAAAAGCAGTAGGCATTTTCTGTTCACGTTCTTTGGGTGGTGTCTGCAGAGACCCTGGAAAATTCTGTCAAGCAAATGAAAAACTCAGGTAAGGTTCAGCCTAGAAAAATGTTCTTTGCCTTTTCAAAGAAACATTTGCTCTTGTCAGAAATTATTCTTATTTCCTTCCTTACCTCAAGGACCCTTGCTAGGCAAAGACCACCTTTTACCGTATATGGGTTAGAATGTCACACAGTATCCAGACTCTAAATTAATATGATGGTTTGGACTTTTGGGAGCCAGGGTGGAAAGCCCAGCCTAGAGCTGGCCACATAGGTTCACCTTGATTAGGGTCTGTCTTGGGACTCTTTCTTGAGCCACCTGGAAGGTAGAAACCAAGCAATGGGTAAAGACCAGGCCTTAGTGTCTGGGTTGGATCTGGGTCACAACTTTCTCTGCATCCTTGAGCCTGTTACCTTGCCATAGTTTCAAGAGGTCTCTTCTTTCCCATCTGAATAACAGGAAAATGAACATCATCTCTTAGGAGGTCTATGTGGATTTACTAATTCACACAAAGCAGCTGAACTTGCCTAGCATTGAGAAGGTCTTCACAAAGTATTAGCTATTACACTAGAAAACAATAACAAAAGAAATGTCAAAGTTTCCACAGGAAGGCATCCCAGGGAGCTTTCCTTGTGAAATTTGCTACCAGAAATGGTCTCAAATGAATGATGACCTCTCTCAACAAAGATTACTTAGGGTGTCCATGCTTCAGGGGGTCAAGAGGACATAGACATTGGCTCACATAGAGTGGTAAGTTCATCTACAGGATCCAGCAAGGTTTGACCTAAACGTCCCTAATAATCAAAACCTCTCACAGAGCTCTGGCTATCAGGAGCTGTGACCACAATCCAGGGCTGCAAGTTGTCCCATCCGCAGGTCAACTGCTCACTGCCCATGCACTGAAATGTTACTCTACGCATGCCCTAGCACTTTGTGAAGTATGGGATCCCCAAGTTCCAGCTGTGGCCATTCACCATCAACAGCATTCAGTATTCCAGCATATTTATGTGAGTCTGGGAGTCCATCTCCATGGTCAACGATCCCGTGTGACTAATGGCTGAGACTCTCCTCATCTTCACAGATGACCTTCATATCCAAGCCTTGAGGTCTCTACACTCTAGGAACATCCATAATGGCATCTATGGCAAGGATCTCTTGTGCCATCAAATCACCCAAAAGAGTTGGGGAGCAACTAACTGATCTTCCCAGACCCTTCAGGTGAGTTTCTCAGCCAGAAGACATGACCTGGAATGGGACTACGTAAATTCAGTCACCCAGAGACATAACCAGCACGTTGGCCCAGAGGTTCCCACAGGACATCCTTGGAAAACAACCAAAGTCTTTTGGAATTTCTTCTATAATGTGCCCATTGAGCCTCGCTCTCAGGAGCAGCTCCACCCACTCATGAGTGGATCTCGGAGGCTCCATGCCTTCCCTACTCCATACTAATTTCATAAGTTCGATAATCTTCATTCATAAGCCCTTTTAGACAATGTCTCACCTTGTAACCAAAATCGGCCTTAAACTCAACATCCTCCTGCCTCAGAATCCTGAGTCCTGGGAATAACAGTATAGATTGCCACGTCTAGCGTTGTTTATACATTTTTATTAAGAAAATCTTCACACATGACCAGAAAGGACAACAGTGTACAGAACTCCATCATTATTTTGTCATGTCTACCTCCCCCAAACAGATACGCCTTGTTTTTGCTAGAATATTTTTGAAAGCAAAGCCTCTTATTAGTTTCAAAAACAAAAATGCCCTGGATTTAATAGTAAGTCCAACCAAACAGCATAATCTATGGCTCCCAAACTTCTTTTCATAGTCAATTAAACCCTTACAACCAGGGCTGCTGCAGCTCAAGCCGCCCTCTTACAAGGGGACCAGGGAGACTGACTTTTCTCTCGGGAGTCTCCTTTCCTAGCTACCTTTGGCTTCTTTGGGGTTTATGGGATAGGAGACTGGGAGATACAGTCTACGGGTGGCACTTTCATGAGACCCCCAGTGCAGACTCTTCATCTCCTCTCTACGGACCTCAGCTATCTAAGCTGCCCCCAAATCTGATGAGCAGTTGGCAGAAGCTGCCTTAGGGCCTAGGAGCACTGGTTGGACTTCCAAATGACCCAAGTTTGATATCCAGCACCTACATGGTGGCTCGCAACCACCTGTAACTCCAGTTCCAAGAGATCTGATGCCCTTTTCTAGCCTCTGTGCCCACTGCACATATGTGGTACAGGGACATTTATGCAGACACAATCCCATACAAATAAAAAAAAAGTGTTACATTTTAGTAGTGTCTTAGTTAAGGTTTCCATTGCTGTGAAGAAACACCATGACCAAGGCAACTCTTATAAAAGACAACATTTAATTGGGGCTGGCGTAAAGGTTCAGAGGTTCAGTCCATTATCATCAAGGCAGGAACATGGCAGCATCCAGGCAGGCATGGTGCTGGAGGAGCTGAGAGTTCTACATCTTCATCTGAAGGCTACTAGCAGAATACTGGCTTCCAGACAGCTAGGAGGAGGGTCTCAAAGCCCACACCCACAGTAATACACTTCCTTCAACAAGGCCACACCTATTCCAACAAGGCTGTCACATCTCCTAATAGCACCACTCTCTGGGTCAAGCATATTCAAACCATCATAAGTAGCATGTTACAAAATTACCACAAACAGACACACAGGAAGAAAGAGAGAGAGAGAGAGAGAGAGAGAGAGAGAGAGAGAGAGAGAGAGAGAGAGAAAAGAACATTGACTCTAGATCCAATGAAGTCTTGAGTGATGAGGGTCCGGTTAGACATTTCCATGTTACACACAATAGGACTGAGATCCAGAAACAAGGAGGTTATAGTCACCTGTGTTGTCACAAAGCAATGAAGCTCTATCACGACGTTTCCAGAAAGTGCTGAAAAGATGGAACCAAATCTCCAGAAAAATTCTTCATGTATCTATGCCCCCAATTAAAGTATTTCAATAGCCTCTAACTGTACAATAGCTGGGAAGACCAATGGCAAGTGTTGGGGTATTCTCCCACTGCCTGAAGAGATGGCAGGTCCTGAGCCAGCAGGCAGCTCATGGTCCTGTAGAGGTCTGGATCTCAGGTCTAACAAACTGGCAGCCTGAGTCCTTAACCGGGCCCTTAGATCTGTTTGGATTGGCTTTCAGTGTTGGACAAATTATTTGAATCATTTGCCAATATTTAAACATTGGGAAACAGTGATAAAAATACAGATTTCTGGTTTGCCTTGAAATCATAGATCTGGTGGCACGAGATTTGTTTTTCCTCCTGGCAGTGGGTTGTCAGACTCCTTGGCTGCTGTCTGCACTCTGCTGTCTGCTGGAGGAGACATCGTCTCCCTTCTCCACAGGCCATCAGCTGGTCCCCTCCCAGAGTCCCCTGGAGCAGTGGACAGCTGTAACCAACCTATTCTCTTAACACAGCTGAAAGAAATGTACTTTTATACATCTGTCAGTCTCTCCCCATAAGCTACAAAACTAAAGTGAGTCAAAAGAATTTTCATGGTCTAAGGGTACAGTTTAGAGTACTTGCTTAGCCCTGAATTTGATCCCCTGCCCTGCATACACTGGGTACATGTGGTGCAGGACATCCATAGCCCCCAGCACTCAGACACGAAGGCAGAAGTATCAGAAGTTCAACATCATCCCCAGCAGTATACCAAGTTAAGTGTGTTCATCTCAAAACAAAAGGCAGAGATACCCAGGGGAAGAGCTCAGTCCTTAAACTGCTTGCTTCTCCAGCCAGAGGACCAGTGTCCAGTCCTCTGCAGCCAAAGGGGGGGGGGGGGGGGTAAAGGAAGGAAGAAGAGAAAGAAAAGGAAGAAAGAAGACAAAAGGAAGGAAGGAAGGAAGGAAGGAAGGAAGGAAAGAAGGAAGGAAGGAAAGAAGGAAGGAAGGAAGGCAGACCAGCACAGTGGCACATTCTTATAATTCCAGTGCTAGGGAAGTGGACACAGATCCCTGGGGCTCATAGCCATCTACCCTAGGCTAATTACTAAGTTCTAGGCCAATAAGAAACCCTCTCTAAAACAAACAAACAAACAAACAAACAAACAAAAAACCAACCAACCAAAGAAAGCGGTGGATGGTACTTGAAAGCAGTAACAATGGAAACCGCCTCTCTCTCTCTCTCTCTCTCTCCCTCTCTACACACACACACACACACACACACACACACACACACACACACCACACCTCAAAGCTTCGATTTCTAGGAGTAAAAAGGCGGGGATGGGGGTGGGTGGGGGAGTCAGTTCTGTTTCTCTGTTGTCTGGCTGCAAGCACCTGATGTAAATGCTCTTTTCTGTGTCCCATTACCCAAGAAAAGGTGGCCTGATTTCTCACGGGGAAACTGAGGCAATGCTAAGCAGCCATGAGCTGATTTCAAGGAGCTGTTTGGAGTGTGATACCCCAGGTATACTCCTGAGCTCTGGACCGTCTTGGAGCTTGCTCACATACTGGGGCCAGGTCTTCCGGATTTGTCTAGCTAGGGCCCTGGTGGCTTCTGTGTCAAGGACAGTTAACACACCTCTCAGAGGCAAAGCCACAGTCAGTCACTCCCATGAGTCTCCCTGAGTTTCATCCAACGCAGAAAGGAAAAGAGCATAGTTTAAATTAAACCAAGAACCGGAAACAGCCCAAAAAGCAGAGGGCTCTGTGAAAACCTCTGACTGGGACTTCTGCGACTTTCCCACTAGGTGACCATCTCTGCTGTCATCCCAGCTCCCCGGGCCGCCTTCCCTCTCCCGGGTTGTGTATCCTGCCACAGCTAGGTGAGTCCACAACATGCTTGTCTTAGGGGCGTCTCCCCATATCGAAGTTCCATGGCTCGCCCACTGAAGGGCCTCTCCCTGTCAAGTGAGCACAACGGGCCTGGCAGGGGTGAGTAACCACTTTCCATTTGCGACCCGTTGGGGTGTGAAGATGTGCTGACACCGAGACGTCAGAGTACCACCGGCCTGGTGCCCCTAGGGATGCTGACTGCTTGAGCCAGATTCTGGGAGCACGAGGACCTTGGTTTACTCGTTCTTCAAGAATGAGATACTTGTGGCCCTAAAACAACATTTCCGAGAGCTATCTCCCCGGAAGTCGGGCACCGCGCCCCGCTGGACTCAGCCTCCGCCCGGGGCGCCGGCTGCAGCGAGCGTGGGCGGCGCGTGCCAGGACCCGCTGGGCTTCCTCGGGGAAGTCTGTAACGAGCAAGGGCGAGAAAGGAGACGCCATAGGCAGGCGTCCCGCGCCTTTAGTGGGACAATGGCGACGCCCAGTGGTGGCTGCGGGAACGCTCTGGGCTCGCGGGCTCTGCCCTCTTGGGCAAAACCCTTCCCAGGATAAGATTGCTGCCCCTTTCTGGGGTCCCACTGTCCAGGAGTTCTTAGGTGATCCTGAATAGCAACACCTGGAGGCTCTGATAAGCAGCCATGCACGGATTTCAAGGATCTTGGTGTGTGATACCTCAGGGCCATACATCTTCAATGCTCTGGGATATCTACTCCTGATAACTTGATTTACCGCATGAGCCTCGCTCTTGCTGACCTTCTACCCAGAGGTCCCTGGGCAGCTGTGTGTGGAAAGGCGTCTTCCAGACAATTGTGACAAACTCCTCCTGATCCCTCGGCGCAAGGGTTACCTCAAACCTACAGTCTGCCTGCCTGTTCGAAAGTGGGAGCCCCAGAGCCCAGACCGCATCCCTCCTGTGAATGTGTGATTAGACCCAGCCCTTTTCAAAAACCAGGCGACATCCCATTTTCGGGCTTTGCATTAAAGATCTCCTAATGAAGGTGTCGGCTGAAGTTTAGTGTTCCTTTCTAGGCGCCAAGCCCATTGCTGAGAAGTTTACATATACTTTTCTAACGTTAAACCTAAGGAAAAAAACATTACTGTGTTTTATAAAAAAAACGTTTTTAAAAAGTTAATTGCCCAAGATCCTACAGTGAGTCACACGGTCATGAACTGATCCATGTGACAGGTGAAGAGATCCTCTAACCAAGTCAAGTGCTGCCAGTCACTTATCTGTGGGGAAATTAAACGCTACAACAGTGGTGGTGCCAACGTCTGCGTGCCCTACCCTCCGCCCCCACCTCTCCTCCCCTCCTAGTCACCTGCACCTCTGTCCCACAATCATTTGTCCCTCTCCTCCCTGTTCTGAGCAGTCCTTTTGATTGATCTCAGTGATATCAACAAGGAAAGTCCTGCCCTAACGTTGCCCCGGGTGTCTAAAAAAACATTCCCTGAACTCATGACCTAAGTTTTCCAGCCTTGACCTTCTCATCCTGAGGCTCTGCATCCCACTGTAGGGTTTCTCCATCTGGCCATCTTCTCGTCCTTCTGAGCAACTCCCTCAACAAAATCACCTGCAGTCCCCAGAACTGGGCCAGTTCTGACTGGTCACAGACTGGTTTGAGGAATGAATGAGCAAACTTTGAACTAATTGCCTGTGGCATCATAACAAAGTACCACAACCTAGATAGCCTAAACAATGAAATTTATGCTCACACACTGGAGAGGCCAGAGGTCCTGAGTTAATGCGTGGACACCTGTGGGGGAGGGGCAGTGCTTTCCTGCCTCTGGTGCTGGAGTCAGTCCCTGGTGATCTTGGGCTTGTGACTGCCCCATTCACATCTCTGTCTCTATATTTAACACTGTCTTTTTGACAGTGTTTAAAAAAAAAAGTTAAAACTCTGTCTTTCTCCTTTTCCTGTAAGGATACTAATCATACTGATTTCACCTCTCCACGATTTTATCTGCAAAGACTTTTCCTGAACAATGTCACTTTCACAGGTACCAGGGGATAAGACACTAATGTGTCCTTTGTGAGGACAAACCTGAACTCAACAACAAAGGACAACTGGTTGATGACCAGGGTTCGGATAGTCCCAGGAGAGGGCAGTAGGTTTACGGGGGTCACTGCAGAGACCTGCTTGCTTCTCCCATGACTCCTCTCCGTTTTATTGGTCCATCGGTAATGCTTTGCGGTCACAGTAATGGCTGTGTTTACTCCAGGCTTAAGTGCCTGTGTTTCTCCCTCTCATATTAGGTGTAAAATGGAATATTAACTTGGAATATGGCCTCTCCCTCTTGGGCAGTGCTGAGGGCATTTAATATCAGAATAAGTCACACTGACCTTGCCTCTCTGTTGACGCTCACCCTCTGCCTGTTCTTTAAGGCTCATCAGAGTCAAGCCCCAGCTCCTGGTTCTGGCTATTCCTGTGTTCTTAAACACCTGTGACTCTCGAGTCCCTGAAAGGTTAATCAAGCTTGATGCCGTATCTTTAAACTCTAGATGCTCCTTGTTAAAACCGGAAAAAAAAAAAAGATCTTTGTGAATAGGTGGAGAAGTATAAATCCATTTCATCCAATCTCTTGATAAACATGAAAGTACGACGAAGCCACAGTTGTCAGTCAGTGATGCTTGTGGCTGTGGAAATATTAATTTTTTTCATTCAGAGAAATATCTGAAATTGGGGGATAAGAGAGGATAATGGAGGGGTAAAAATAATCAAAGCGCATACATTATCTGTGGTTAAGAGCACTGACTGCTCTTCCAGAGGTCCTGAGTTCAGTTCCCAACCACCACATGGTGGCTCACAACCATCTGTAATGGGATCTGATGCCCTCACCTGGTGTGTCTGAAGACGGCTACAGTGTACTCACGTAAAATAAATAAATACAAACTTAAAAAAATAAAAAAAAAGGAAGAACTTGAAATTGCCTACAACCTGGAAGAGATAACTCCTCTATTGACATATTTATACTCTAAACTAATGTAAAGAGCTTTGGAACTATAATGACAGTAAAATAAGGTGATCTCCTGAGCCTGAGGTATCAGGAGATGCATCTCGGAGGGTGCGTTTCAGCTTAGACACAGGAGACTGCCCAGAGAAGAGCGAAAAAGTGGGTCCCAGCAGTGGGTCCAATAGAAGCCTGGTGTACTGGCTGGTTTTTTGTCAACTTGCCACAAGCTGGAATCATCAGAGAGAAAGGAGCCTCAGTTGAGGGACCTCCATGAGATCCAGCTGTAAGGCATCTTCTCAATTAGTGGTCAACAAAGGCCCAGCCCATTGTGGGTGGGGCCATCACCGGGCTGATGGTCCTGGGATTTTTAAGAAAGCAGGCTGAGCAGGCCAGGGGAAGCAAGCCGGTAAACAGCATCTTCTGCTTACTGCCTCTGCATCAGCTCCAGGTTCCCACGCTGCTTGAGTTCTTCTCCAGACTTCTTTTGCTGATGAACAGCGACGTGGAAATGTAAGTTAAATATACCCTTTCCTCCCCAACTTGCTTTTTGGTCATGGTGCCTCTTTGCAATAGAGACCTCAACTAAGATACACATTTTACAGGAGCAGCAGGAGACTGAGCAGATCAGAATGAGCCAGGGAAAGAGAAATGACCAGTGAAGAAGGAAAAAATCAGTACACAGTGTTTGTATTGAGAGAAAGCAGTTGACCTTGTCCTATGCCTATGGGAAATCTGATAAGGATGAGGAAGCGACCACACAATCTGAGAGAAAATGGGTTGTTGCCGATTAACAACGTGTCTGACAGCTGTGTCAGAATGGCCAGTTGGATTGGCGTCAGGAAAGACTGAAAGGGAGAGGAAACAGGAAAAGCAACACAGTGAAGAGTTTTTCAAAGTTTTCTTCAAAAGGAAGCCTAGCCAAGGGACGGATGGGGCAGAAATTCAGTGGATGTGACGGCACCAGTGGAAGTGCCGCCGCCACAGAGAGGGGAGCCGATAGCAGGCAGGATCTCGAGGTGGGGGCGGGGTGTGCTCAAGAGAGACATCAGCTCTAGGCAGTGTGCCCGGGTGCCGGCTTTGATAGAAACTGGACCAACCATTCCTTGTGATGGAAAGAGCGACGGGTGCACAAAGGGTGCCGTGGTGCTAGGACTGGAGGTTGGCACTTTGAAAGTTTATGAACATTGTGATAGTCTCATTTGGGGAAGTTGGAAGTTAATGTGAGAGAAAGACAGAGAGAGAGAGAAAGAGAGAGAGAGAGAGAGAGAGAGAGAGAGAGAGAGAGAGAGAGAGAGAGAGAGAGAGAGAGAGAACCACTCAGAATTAAACATACAGCACTGTGGTCCCAAGTGTTATTTTCTTCAAGGTTTGTTCAGCTGCCTATGTGTGGAAGAGAATAAGATTGGTTTTGTTTGAGAATGGGGGGGTGAGGCAAAGGAAAAAATAGTTAATTTTTTTAATATATGAAATGCAATTATCAGTTAAATGAGGAAAATGAAGGAGATGGTGAATAATGAACAGAAGATTATGCAATAGTTCATGAAATCAAAACACACTTTGCTTGAGGATAACTGGGAAGCAGACAATAGAGGTGAAGGCTCACACACATGCGGGTACCAGTGACAGGATGGAGCTATACCAGCAGGAGTGGGTTGCTGGGACACGGTAGGGGGAGTGGAGAGGAAACTGAAGATTAGGAAGGCACAAGGAATGTCGAGGCCAGGATGTTGGATGAGGTTTTATGCTCGATTGTTAATTGTTGTATGAGGTGCAGATTAAGGGACATTGAGGTAGCTCAGCAAATAGAGGCACTCTCCAATCCCAGCCCCATATGGTGGAGAACTGACTCCTGAAAGTTACTCTCTGACTTCCACACAAGTTTTTCAAAAACTTGGATGAGAAAAACTTCATTTTTCTTCAGTTTTCTTGTGATTTGGTGAAGGGTTAGCTTTTTTCCACTGCGTTGTTGTGCCCCCTCTTCAGAGCTGCACACACCTGAGTGGGGTCTGTTTCTGAGGTGTCAGAAAATGGCCTTCTGAGAAGGTGTATTTCAGTTGAGTCTTGAAAGAGATTTTGCAGAGACAATCAGAGGTGCAGACATTCCCAGCTGTGCTTATGTAGTTAGGGAAGCTGGCGCAAGGTCAGCAAGACTCGTTTTGACATTAACTTGGTCTCATCAATACCCAAGAGGGATAGGCCATTGACCTGTGGGTCTATCCTCCACCAAAGCCATGTGTTGGTTACCGTAGCTCTCTAAAACCTGAAAATCACAGATTGGTATGTTACATTATTCCTTTTTCAAAACTGCATTAACTCTTCTAGAATTTGTCTTTACAAATTCATTTTAGCATATAATCTTATGTACGTGTTCAAAATTGTTGAATTTTTTGGTAGAAATTGCATTAAGTTAGTAAACTAATAGAATTTATAGAAAAGCGACGTATGTACTACTGGTGCTCCAGTCCTGATCATGGTGTCTGTCCATGTATGAGATCTTCAAGTCCTCCGCTCTGCAGCTTCCAGCACAAGTCTTACTGCTCTGATACTCAAGCACCTGAAGTGATTATAAATGATACTACATTTTTAGTTCATGATCATATGTTTGTTGCCAATATCAAAACAGTCTCAGGAGACAGAGTTTGTAAGCAGTGATTTCTGCTAGACTCATTCATGGGACTTTTGGAGAATACATCTCTTGGGCCAGTGAGATGCCTCCTGTAGGAAAGGCGTTTGCTGACAAGTCTAAGGACCTCAGGTTGATCCCAAGAATCCACATTGTAGAAGGAGAGAACAGATGCTTGAAACTTGTTCCAATGTCTACATATTTGCTGAGCACCTTTGCAAGAACACACACAGACTCCGATACTTAAAATGATTCTTCAGCAAAACCACCCAGTATGTGCATTTAAGGGAAAATTTAAGAACTGCAAACTTAATTTTTTTTTTTCTGAGATGCAGGGTTTTTCCTTGCAGCCCAGGCTGTCCTGAAACTTGCTCTGTTGACCAGGCTGGCCTTGAACTCGCAGAGATCCATCCACCCCTGCCTCCTGAGTGCTGGGATTAAAGGCATATGGCACCACTACCTGGCTAAACCTGATTTTCTTAATAACTGCACAATCATTTACATTTCTTTCATACTGGGTGAATTGTAATGCGGCCCCCAGCCCCACAGGGGTCTGTTTTACTTCAGGTCTCACATGTATGCGGGTGTTTGTGATATACCTCTATTGTCTTTGTGGTGTCTGGAGTCTGTCCATTCCATCTCGTGCCCCCCAGTTAGTCGTTATCCTTCCTGTTGGATACTGGAGTGTGGTCTGCAAAGAACCATCGGATGGTTGGGTTGTTTTCTTTCAATGCTACTAATGCCTGGGAACCTGTGTTTCTTTCTTTCTGATGGCTTTTGATTTACTTGCTATCCTAAGTGCTGGAGTAGGGAAGCCCAGTGCGCTGGCTTGAAACTTCCTATTTTTGAAGTGTTTTTGATGTGGTCTTATGGATTTCCCTTTCAGCTCCTGTATGGTTAGAGTATGGAAGGAGCCCAGGGAGCTCACACTGAAAGCTTGCTCTCCAGTCTGTGGTGCTGTTTTGGGAAGTTGTGGGAACTTTAGGATGTGGGAACTAGCTAGTGTCCATAGGTCCCTGAAGACAGACAGGTTCTTAAGTATACGGTCCCTGACCCTTCCTATCCATCAGGAGCTAAACAGCTGCCCAGTCATACATCCACTGCTGTGACTTTTTACCTCACAACAGCCTTGGAAGGTGGAGCCAGATGACCATGAATATAGTCAGAAACCAAGTCAGTCTTTTCTCCTTCAATTTGTCAGTGATTTTTGTCATCTGGTCAAGAAAGCTAGCACAACACTGCTGTGAGGACTAGATTTGTGTCACTGTGGTGTAAGTTAGAAGAAGCCTCAGGTGAGAACATTCCACCATAAGATAGGCCTGTGGGCCAGCTCTTGGAGCATTTTCTTAATTAGTAACTGATGGAAGAGGTCCCAGCCCATTGTGGGTGGTGCCATGCCTGGGCTGGTGGTCCTGAGTTCTAGAAGAAATCAGGCTGAGCAAGTCAAGAGGAACAAACCAGTAAGCAGCAGCCCTCCATGACCTCTGCATCAGCTCCTGCCTCCAGGTTCCTGCTCTGTTTAAGTTCCTATCCTGACTTACTTCAGAGATTAAACAGTGATGTGGAAGTATAAGGCAAATACACCCTTTCCTCCCCAAGTTGCTTTTTGGTCCTGGTATTTTACCATAGCGATAGAAACCCTAAGACAACTGTTTAGCCAGACCCCACAACCACTAGGTGTTTCCAGTTCCATTCTGATTTAGCTCGGGCTTTTTTCTTTATCCTGTTATTTAGAGATGCATTGGTTGGGTGACTGAACAACCTCTTGTATTTGTTACTGCTACTTTAGTTACAGTGTGTTCAGAGAACAACTTACATGGTCTCAAATCCTTAAAATGTATCCACTTTATACCCCATATCATGTATCACAGTACATGCTGTTATCACTGGAAAAGCATATGCATCTTAAAATGTTTTTTTAACATTTTGAGAATATTTTAATAGTTTTTAAAATTGTGGATAGATTTAAAAGAGGAAAAGTAATCAAATATGTATGCAACTTTGAATACTGGCAAATTTGTTCTCTAAAAAATTCATTTTTTGGAGCACTCTCCCCCACCCCCAGTCCCGGGTGAATGAGTTCGAGGCTCTTTCCCACTTTCTCTTCTATTAGTTTCAGTGTATCTGCTTTTATGTTGAAGTCCTTGATCCACTTGGACTTGAGCTTTGTGCAAGGTAGCAAATAAGGGTCTTTTTATTTTTCTACATACCAACTGCCAGTCAGACCAGCACCATTTATTGAAGATGCTTTCTTTTTTTCCATTGTATATTTTTGGCTACTTTGTCAAAGATCAAGTGTCCATAAGTGTGTGATTTAGGCTTCCCTGCACATATGTAGCAGATATACAGCTTGGTCTTCATGTGGGTCCCAGACACCTGGATCAGGGGCTATCCCAAAAGCTGTTGCCTGTCTGTGAGATATGTTCTTCTAGCTAGGCTACCTTTTCTGGCCTCAGTGTGAGAAGATGCACAGACTTGATGTGTCAGGGTTGGGGGATACCTAGGAGGCTTCCACCTGCTCAGAGAAGAAGGGGAGGGGAGATGAGGGAAGGATTGTGGGAGGGGTGACTAGAAGGGGGGAAGTGAGAGGGATGTAAAGTGAGTAAGTTGAAAAAAATCATTAATGGGGCTGGAGAGATGGCTCAGCAGTTAAGACCACTGACTGCTCTTCCAGAGGTCCTGAGTTCAATTCCCAGCACCCACATGGTGGCTCACAACCATCTGTAATGGGGACTGGTGCCCTTTTCTGGTGTGTCTGAAGACAGCTACAGTGTACTCATGTGTATAAAATAAATAAATAAATAAATAAATAAATCTTTTTTTAAAATCATCTAATTATCTGGGAATAAGTCAACATCTAAAATTTCTAAAGGCAGGAAATAGTAAAGTCTCCAAACTCTCTAGCACCTTAGTCCTCTCCTCTATGGCACCTTCAATTACCTTGTCTTTCAGAATATTAAACATGTTTCTTTGGAAGGCAGATCAATCATAACCTTTGTTACCAGTCCAATTTGGACTTTATTGTACTATTAGGACTGTTGACCCTCAGATATTCAATCTTGGTCTAGTAGATTATAAACCAAGACAAAAAAAATGCTTTTTAAAATTATGAGATAGGATCTAGCTATGTAGCACAGCCTGGCTTCAAACTAACAAACCTCCCGCTTTGGACACCTGAACGCTGGGATTACAAGCAGGCATCACTGTGTCAACTTGGATCTTGCTACTTTTTTGTTACTGGCATTTTTAGGTTAGCGGAGCAGATAACGATTCAAGCACTGCATCTTCACGCAGGTCTGTTCTCCTGGCTGCCCTCTGACCTCCCAGCTCCTTTTCTCTCTCAGCCAGTTCCTCCTTCTGCTCTCCTATACCATGTACCGCCATCCTATTTCTCTTTTCCTTCCTCCCCCGTTTCTAGTTTCATGACCTACAAATGTACAGCTACTCCAGCATTTAGGTAACTTTAAATGTAGTTTCTGCACAAGAGAAAACGTGGTGGTTTCTCTCTAAGTCACTTAACACTCTAGTACCCACTTCCTTGCAAACTCCATGACTTCATTCTCATGGCTGCACATACTCCTGTTGTGTCTCCGTGGTACATTTTCTTTTCTTTTTTTTTTTTTAAATTGGATGTTTTATTTACATTTCATATGTTGTCCCCTTACCCCATCCCCCACCCACCCAGGAACCCCCTATCCCCTCACCCCTCCTCCTGCTTCTCTGTGGATGTACCCCTACCTAGCCCCCCCACCTCCCCACCCTCCAATTCCCACCCCCTGGGGTGTCCAGCCTTCATGAGGCCAAGGATCTCTTCTCCCACCTATGCCCAGCAGAGCCCTCCGCTCTTATGTTTACAGCTGAAGCCCTGGATCCCTCCATAAGTGCTCCCAGGCTGGTGGTTTAGACCCTGGGAGCTGTGGTTGGTTGGTATTGTTGCTCTCCTCATGGGGCCACAAACCCTTTCAGCTCCAATGGTCTTCACTCTAACTCCTCCATTGAGAACCCCATGATCAGTTCAATGGCTAGTTGTGAGCATCTGCCTCTGAATATGCCAGACTCTTGCAGACCTCTGAGGAGACATCTATATCAGGTTCTTATCAGCATGCATTTCCTGACTTCCACATCAGCATCTACCTTTGGTGACTGCACATGGGATGGATACTCAGGTGGAATGGTCTTCAGACGGCCCCTCCTTCAGTTTCTGTCCCTCACTTTGTCTCCATATTTGCTCCCTTGAGTATTTTGTTGCTCCTTCTAAGAAGGACCGAATCATCCCCACTTGGTCTTCCTTCTTCATGAGCTTCATGTGGCCTGTGAGTTGAATCCTGGGCATTTCAAGGTTCTGGGCTAATATCCAATAATCAGTGAGTGAATACCATGTGTGTTCTTTTGTGATTGGCTTACCTCACTCAGGATAATAATTTCTAGTTCCATCCATTTACCTAAGAAATTCTCGAATTCATTGTTTTTAATAGCTGAGTAATACTCTATTGTGTAAATGTACCACATTTTTTGAATCCATTCCTCAGTTGAAGGACATCTGGGTTCTTTCCAGCTCCTAGCTATTATAAATAAAGCTGCTATGAACATAGTTGACCATATGTCCTTGTTATATGTTCTAGCATCTTCTGGGTATATGCCTAGGAGTGGTATAGCTGGATCCTCAGGTAATGCTATGTCCAATTTTCAGAGGTACCGCCAGATTGATTTCCAAAGTGGTTGCACCATCTTGCAGTCCCACCAACAATGGAGGAGTGTTCCTCTTTCTCCACACCCTCGCCAGCATCTACTATCACCTGAGTTTTTAATCTTAGCCATTCTGACTGGTGTGAGATGGAATCTCATGGTTGTTTTGATTTGCATTTCCCTGATGACTAAGGATACTGAACATTTCTTTAGGTGCTTCTCGGCCATTTGAGTTTCCTCAGTTGAAAATTCTTTGTTAAGCTCTATACCCCATTTTTAATAGGGTTATTTGGTTGTCTGGAGTCTAATTTCTTGAGTTCTTTGTATATATTGGATATTAGCCCTCTATCAGATGTAGGATTGGTAAAGATCTTTTCCCAATTTGTTGGCTGTCGTTTTGTCCTATTGACAGTGTCCTTTGCCTTACAGAAACTTTGCAATTTTATGAAGTCCCATTTGTCAATTCTTGATCTTAGAGCATATGCCATTGGTGTTCTGTTCAGGAACTTTTCCCCTGTGCCCAAGTTTTCGAGGCTCTTCCCCACTTTCTCTTCTATTAGTTTCAGTGTATCTGGTTTTATGTGGAGGTCCTTTATCCACTTAGACTTGAGCTTTGTACAAGGAGATAAGAATGGATCAATTTTCATTCTTCTACATGTTGTTCTCCAGTTGAACCAGCACCATTTGTTGAAAATGCTGTCCTTTTTCCACTGGACAGTTTTAGCTCCTTTGTCAAAGATCAAGTGACCATAGGTGTGTGGGTTCATTTCTGGGTCTTCAATTCTATTCCACTGATCTTCATGCCTGTGTCTGTACCAATACCATGTAGTTTTTATCACTATTGCTCTGTAGTACAGCTTGAGGTCAGGGATGGTGATTCCTCCAGAAGTTCTTTTATTGTTGAGAATAGTTTTCGCTATCCTGGGTTTTTTGTTATTCCAAATGAATTTGAGAATTTCCTTTTCTAACTCTGTGAAGAATTGAGTTGGGATTTTAATGGGAATTGCATTGAATCTGTAGATTGCTTTTGGCAAGATGGCCATTTTTATTATATTAATCCTGCCAATCCATGAGCATGGGAGATCTTTCCATTTTCTGAGATCTTCTTCGATTTCTTTCTTCAGGGACTTGATGTTCTTGTCATACAGGTCTTTCACTGGCTTGGTTAGATTCACACCAAGGTATTTTATATTATTTGTGACTATTGTGAAGGGTGTCATTTTCTTTACCCATTCATCAGTATTGATGGTCATCAGTACTGTTTCCATTTCCTGGCTATTGTGGACAACACACATATGATGTCCAAGTACATCTGGAAAGTTGACTTACAGTCCTACAGGTACATACCCCAGTACTGTGTCTGAGTCACACGGTAGTTCTACTTTGGAGAACTGATTTCCATAGAAGATACACAAGTGTACACTCCTACCAGCAGTAATTCTGGTTCCAATTCCTGTTCACAACCTTAGCAAGCATTTGATACAGTTGGCTTTTATTGACAGTACCCACTCTGGAAACGGAAAGCAATACATTTCTTCCTGATGGCTAAGGATCTTAAACAACTTCCTGAGTAACTGGAAGCCATTTATAATTCTTCTTTTGAGACTGTCCTATTAACTAGCTTATTTATTGATCTAATAATTTTGACTTCTGGTGTTTAATTTTTTGTAGTTTTTCATGTATCCTGGCTACCAATCCCCCGTCTGATGTACAGTTGGCGCAAATACTTTTTCTCATTCTGTAGGCAATCTCTTCACTCTGGTGATTACTTCATCATACAAAAACTCAACTTCATATAATAAGAGTTTGTCATCTCTTAGTAGTATTCTCTGTGCTACTGGAGTCTTGCTCAGAAAAATCTTGCTATGCCTATCTCTTGAAAGGATTTCTTCAGCCATTTCAAAGTTTTAAATCTTAAAGCCTATGATCCATTTTGAATTCATTTTCAAGGGGAGTGATGTGGACGTAATTCCATTCTCCTAACAATGGAAATGCAATTTTCTTAGCACAATTTGTCAAGAAGGCTGTTTTTACAAATATGTATTTTTGACAACTTGGCCAAAAATGATGTGGCCAAAACATGTAGTTGTCTTGCTGGGTCTTCCATCCCACTCTTGTCTACCCCTTCTGTGCTAGTGTGAACGGTTTTTGTCACTACAGCTCTGTAATATGAGATTAAATATTACTATAACTCTGGCACTGCTCTTTCTGCCAAGGATTGCTTCCACAGTTTGGGGCACTTTGTGTGCTGTATGAAGTTTAGGATTGTCTTTTGTAACTCTGTAATGTTAAGTAAAATTTTGAAGGAAACTGAAATGAACCTGGGGATTGCTTTGGGTAATATGGCCACTTTCTTTCATTTTTAATTAAAATATAGTTATTTCTTTACCTCTCCTCCCTCCAACTTCTCCCATGCCCATTCCCTTAAACTCAGTCTCCTAGTCTTTCATTGTACATATTATACAGTATATATAATTGTATTAAACTATATAATATATACATAATCTGCATTATATGTGTATATAGTATATATAAAATCTGCTGAGTCTGGTTAGTATTATTTGTGTTTTCAAGCCTGGTCACTTAGTACTGGATAATCCACTAGAGAGCTCATCCTGCGGAAGGCTAACTCTCCTTGTTCAGCAGTTAATTGCCTACAGCTCTTCATCTGAGGGGTGGGGCTCCATGAATCTGGCCTCACATTGGTATGTCAATTAGTGTCATTGCTGACATCTTGCTACCATATTGTTGAGATTTCATGACTGGGACTTCCCTGTCACATCTAGAAAACAACTGTTGCAGCACACTTCTTGGTCCTTTGGCTTCTTTGTTCACTCTTCCTCCATGTTCCCCGAGTCTTATGTGTAGGGGCTGTGCAAAAGATGGATCAACTGGGGTTGTGTACCCAAGTCAGTTGTTCTCTGAATTTTGATGAGTTGGGGACTTCTGTAAGGGTCTTCTGCAAAAGAAGCTTCTCTGATACAGGATGAGAGCTACACTTAACCATGGGTGCAACTGTTCAGAATACATGGGAATAGGACTTCTACTGGTCTAGCAAAGTAATAGAAACAGATACTCCCAAGATTCATGACTGCAGCAGACACAGGTACTTGGCTGGGTTCATTATACCAGGCATGATTTCTCTTCTATTGAGGAGGCCTTGCGTCCAATTAAACAGCAACTTGAAGAGGAAAAAGTTTATTTCACCTTGCAGCTGCCAGTTCTTCATGAAGGGAAATCAGGGCAGGAGTCCAGAGACAGGCATGGAAGTAGAAGCCAATGGACACTCTTAGTGGCCTGCTCCTTATGGCTTTACTCGGCTTGCTTTCTTACACAGCTCAGGACTGCCTGCCCAGACACTGTACCACCCCTTTTGGTCATGATCCATCTCGCAGCAGGGGAAAGCTATGACATGTGTGACTTACCCTCCATGTGTTGATCAGACCCTGTCAGCAGCAGGTGGTGTGATGTTAAGTGCCCTCAATTAAGTTGCTGAAGTCTCTCAAGCACCTTTTGCTTCATGTATTTTGTAGGTCAACTGTCAGGTGGTTACTGTCTAGGATTCCTGTCTCCTGAATGGACTACCTTCATCCCCCTTGTGAGATGTTGGATGTGTCTGCAATTCTGGCATAAAAGAGGCTGACACTGGAGGATGGTGAGTTCAAAAGCCAGCCAAAATTATGCAGTGAGATCTTGTCTCAAAAGGGAGAGGGCAGCAAAGGGCAAAAAGATAAAAATATACAGCTTCCCTTTCTCCTGAAATGTGGTCCACAAAGGAATTTGTGGACCATCTACTTCCCTCAAGCTCTCTCCTAAAATATTGCAAACTTCAGGTTAGCAAACAAGAAAGAACCAGTCTATTGACCTGATGAGCATCTCTAAGACTCATATCAAGAACAGATGTGGTCATATGAGCCATTTTGTCCACACACTTAGCTGACGGACTATGTTCTTTCCTAGAGCCTGAAACTGAGAAGGCACGAGCTTTCCTCAGTCCTGTCTCCACTCCGTCTCTCCTGCATGCACCCGGGGCACCCACTCCTCCAGCACCCACTGTCCTCGACTCACTACCTTCCTACCCCATCTTCAGAGACAAAACTGAGGACTGTTATCCCCGGGTTGTCTCTAGAATGTCATTTTTTCCCCATCTCAAAAGTCACAGAGAAAAGAAACCGTTGATGTCAAGTGTAAACGTTATTTAAGCAATCAGGAACTCTATCCAGATCCGAGACATCCATGAGCTTAAGAAAACGAATGAGCACATAATGATTTAGTTGGCTTTCTCTTTTAATCAAAAACATACTTTGTTACAGAGTTCTCAAGAAAGATTCAACTTTTATTTTTTTAAAGCCACAGACTTCAACCAGGCAAAAGTCTATAGAAACAAAGTGGGCCTTTAGCTGACCAGGTTTTCCTAAGAGCACAAGCTAAGAGTGGGCCCAGAGCAGGAGACAGAGCTGGGAGTGTCACCACCAAATCTGTCCCCAACGCCCAGTCACCTCTTCCACACTGGATCTGCAGCACACTGGTTTCCATAACCTATAGGGAGTCATGCTTTTAAGTCACGTTAGATGCATTGAACAAAAACCCTCCTTGTTTGGAGAAGTTTGCCAACTCTATATTTAGCCTTTGAACTAATCCAAACCTGTGAGTCCTTCTACCAATGACAAGCAGCCTTAGCAAGAGCAGCTGGCTTCATCCCTGCTTCACAGCTGCCACAGATGTGGCCTCTACCAGGACTCCCCACCCCCACCCCCACCCCCACCCTCAGCCCACCCACTAGAAAGGTTCCCAGGTCCTTAAAAATAACAAAGTCAGTTATTATACTCATCCAAGCAGGCTGGAAGGAAACTCTCTGAAAGGCATGATCCAGCCAAAAGTTGTCTAATCAAAATGGATATAAAAGAGGCAAAAATAAAGTGAACAGTCATTCACTGGGACTGTTTTTCATAGCATCAATTAAAATATTGATATAATTTCTGAAGAACTTCCTGTTTGAGCGTAGAAGAATTAAGCTACTAAAGACCCAGAGAAAGGACCTCTAATATTAATTACTAGGCATTAACAACAGGATTTCAATCCATTTTAGGTGAAGAATTGGCAGCACTTAGGAGGACAGTATCATACATATACTAACTTCAAAGTCAGAATGTCATGACAGATGAGGGCCTTTGAGAGGCTCTGAACACAGATGATGACACAGTGAAATGAAGGTGCCCCCCACCCACCTCCCCAGTGTTCTGAATTGTACTTACTGAAGCCCCTAACGTGGTGCTAGGCCTTTGGTTAAAAATAAGTTGTAAGGACATATTTAACTACTTGTCCACAGAAGAATGAGTACTGAAAGACCAAGCCTAGTCTCACCAAGTAACAAAGAAAAAAAAGTAAGATCCCCCTCAAACAGCAGAAAAAAGGTAAAGAGCAAATCTCAAACTGCTGCAGGGTGGGCAAGGTCACTTAGAAGCCAGAGCTGGCAGAACAGTCCAACCCCTCATTTCACAGACAGGTAGCCGAGGCCCAGAGAAGGGAATGACTTGCCAGGGACACATGACGTCATGAACTACAAGTGCAGCAGTCTGAGTGAGTCCAGAGCCAGCTTCAGGTTGAACTAGAACATGAAGTCTGGAGCTGCTGAGAAAAGCATCTTAAACTGTGTGAAAAGCATTTTTAGCAACACAGAGAAATGATTGTCTTCACCGAAATTCTCCTCAGTCCTTCCTATATTAAAAAAAAAAAAGAAAAGAAAAAAGGACTTAAAAGCTTCATTCATTTATTTCATTTGATGCTAAAATCCCTGAAAACATCACTCATTGCATCAGCTATTCCTTGGGGTGTGGTATCAGACCCTCAATTCTCATAAAGGCACCTATAGGTCAGAAGTATCTACAGAGGAAGGAGGCCAGAGCGCAAGGTCAGGACACTAAACAAGCAAAGATGTTTCTAAAGTGTGTGGTTTGCTGGTGCCTCTAGCCAACAGTACAGCTTTCTGAGTGAATTTGGTGGAAACTAAATCTTTTAGAACACTGGGGAGAGGGAAGCAGCGATGGGCTATGAGTATCACTTAACTCCACGTCAACCATGGAAAACTCATCAAGAACAATGCCAAAGAGCAGTGCATCGAAGTCTCTTTCAACCCGACAGGAAGTGTCCTGGGTGAACACTAACAGTCTCACTTGTCTGGTTCCCTCACCTAAGCAAGTAGGACAGTCAAGCAGAAATCACGAAGGAGAGGCTCGGGGGCCACTCATGAAGCGGTAGCTGTCAGGATGGAGGATGGGAGACGAGAGCCCAACACTGAAACATCCAGACTACAGCAGCCATTTACAAATGCCTAGGCAGTACTGTCTCTCTCAGAAGCCCCAGAGATCCAGAGACAGCAGAGAGAGAAAAAGAAGAAATGGTATACCAGTATACTGTGATTTGTGTAAATAGCTCCTGCCAATAAATGGCTCATTTTTCAAAAGCTTTACTGCTTAATAAGGCAAGACGATGAAAACTTTCATTCCTCAGGAACGCCAGATGAACGGCCTCACTGCACTGAGAAATAGGCCCTGACAAGTACACTGCTAGGAATAAGGCCACTGGCTTTTTACATACTGCTTACAGCATCAGGAGAGAAGAGACTGCTTGGGTGCTAGAAGGGAAAACCAGGAAGGCCTGAGCAGGAGTTGCAAAGGAGGATTTCAGGGGCTATTTGCAGATGGTTCCATGTGGCTATTCCCCTCCAGGCCCCTGCCTGTGAGAGTGGCTCCATGTTCCACTCACGGCAGTGACCTAACTCAGACTTTACTACTCGACCATTGAATAAAGAAAATAGTGACGAAGATAAGAACCTACAGGAACTACCAAAACCATCTCTGGCCAGCTCTGAACAAAACTACTCCTACCAAGGGCTCTCAAATAATGGGACAACAAATTAAAATTTTAAAAAATTGGAAGAGTGACAATTAGCCAGTTACTAGCAGACTGGGAGCAAACACATTTCCCTCCACAGATACTTCACAAGCATTCCAGGAAGATTCCCTTCTCCAGACTGTAAAACCTCTGAGTTACTTTGCTTTTCAAAGTTGCTAACACAAACCACACCATTACCCACAAAACTGGATTTTTAACTTTGAAATACAGCACAGCTAAGCATGTGTTGGTTGCTGGATTCTGCAGGTGTGTTCCCTTGGCCAGCTCATCCTGTCTGTGATCCTGCACTGTTTACTGGAGCAATGGGTTAGGGCAATACAAAGACTGTGGAAAAAAGCAAGTTCACGGCAGTGAACAGCAGGGGCAGTAAAGTACAACAATTAAGGTAGACTCTATCCCAGAAAAGAATCTACTTCCAAGCAAATAAAGGCAATGTCATTACGGATTCTCTTTAATCATGCACAGAAAGGCACAAGACAAGAGTAGAACGGGTTCAAACTGGGTAGGCCTAATTCACTTCTCACCCAGTGTCCATTGAAATTTAATCTTGGGAGACTTCTGAGTTACAACTCAGAAAACACCCACCCAGAACCATACCCACATCATAATCAGACTCTAAGAACTATGGAAACTATTTTATCCCAAACCTTTTAAACTTAGGAAAGTTTTTTTTTTTAAAGTCTTATTCAAAGATAGCAATGTATAAGGAACAAAATGAAACAGTTTAACTGAGCTGTTAGGAATTCTAGACTCCTTAAAAGCATAGGACAGGCGAATTACAAACTTCATCAATAACTAGAAATAATTTCTATGGCTCTTAGTAAGAAAACCAAGACAGGTGGCTTGGCTCTGAAGAGATACTTCTTAGCAAATATTTCCCACATAGTTTATGAAGATGATTAAATATGGGAAACTTTCCATAAAGTACAAAAGGAAGCATCAAGTTACAGCATTGCATGGTCAGATAACCTGGACTTTAAAAACTTGTTACACTAAAACTTACTCTTCTCACTCCTATTCCCCAATCATAGTGAAATGGGTCTAAAGACAAACATTTCTAAAGAAGGTATCTTTTTATAATTCTGTCAATACAACATTTTAAAAAGAAATCACCAAACTTATACAAATAAAATTAGGTCTGTAACAAAAGTATTTATAAGTACATAAGAGTAGAAACTGGTGAAGAAGCTTTTTACAAAACAAGATGTGTTCGTTGGACTGAGATGTACAGTCACAGCAGCGCTCTGGTTTCTAGGAGCCTCCGAAACTTCTGAAGTAGGCTGCAGGGCATGGTCATTTCTGTTGTCACAGAGAAAACTGCTATGCACAGTGTTTCCAGAGCTCAAATGCCTACTGCAATTTAAAATTCACAGAAAACTCTCAAAAGAGTAAAAACATCTCAATGATGATGTTGATTTTATTCACACTATTTATCCAAGACTATTTTTTTTTTTTTTTTGGCTACAGTAAAATAAAAGTTCAAAAGCTACCCAACTCTACACATGATCCATAATGTACACAGGAAAGTCCTGGTAGAGTGTGGAGGGAAACCAGAGCTGCACAATACAACCGGCTGTCACCTGTCATTTAGTAGGTGTCTTGCCACTGAGATTGGACTCAAAAGTGCAAAAGGAAAGCATTTTAAAAACCAAACCTAGAATTCAACTTCATATATTGACTCAGTTTTATTTACGCTAGTAACTAGGTAAAAAGTATACATATTGTGTCTGTGGTACAGTCAACGCGTCTCAATTCTACTCCAATCTCTATACAAAGTCACCGCCGAGAGATCAATGATGGCAAACAAAGGGCTTAGAATAACCAAAAGGTATAAAAAAGTTTGCGGTCTTGCCCCAAGATACAAAAACTGAATTTTAAACAATGTCAAAACATACATGATTTAAACAGTATATGAAAAAATGTCACACATCAAATCAAGTACAAAAATATCCAAACTACCTGTTACCGACTGCACTGTTTCCATTATTCTGCACAGTATTTAACATAGAATTTAGCAGTTTCCAAACTATTCATTATTTTAGTTGAAGCACTGCCACCTTGCAGAACAGTGAAGCATCAGGCAGAGCAACACTGCTTTAGTGTTTTATAAATACAAAACCTTCTCCCTATGAATTAAGGGAAAAAAATTCCTCCCCTAGGCTTTATTTTATTTTTTTAATAACCAACCTTGTGCCTAGAAATATAGAAGAATTCATTTACTGTTTAACAGGGCCAAGTATACACCTTGATAATGGTCATCCATTAGGGATAAAAATTGTAACCTTAAACAGCATTTCTTTGACTGATAATTGTAAGGAATTGTCAATATGCACACAGATTAGTGTTTTGTCTTGGGGGAAAAACCCTGAAGTCTGCAAGACAGTATGAATTTAATTCACCTTCACTGTTTAACTTGCAAAAAAACATTCTGAATAAAAGGTTGATAAAAGGTTTTTAAAAGAGAGTGAAGTTGCTCTTGGTAAAACTGGCTCACCCACATGCCACTTGAGCACAGTATGTTCAACAATAACTTGCCCACTAAGTAACAGGTGACTTAACTTTGAGAACTTCTCAGCCTTAAAATCAGCAACCCTGACTTTATTCTGCAGAGTCACACACCCGTGTCCTGCATGTAAGGAGCGCTCACATACTTAAAGGCTGAGCTCCCAGCACTGGAATGACTCCTTCATACATAACAACCAGTGAAGATTTAGTAAGAACTGGATCTTCCTGATCTTCAAGCTCTGAGCCATGCCTGAAAGTTCTAAAATAGAAAAAAAGTTTTAATTCAGTTTCTGTCTGCTAAGAGCAAGGCAGCAAACACATCTTTCAACCCTTTATGAAAAGACAAAGCAGAACAAAAAATGCAATAGATCTTCAGATTATAAACACGAATATATTTCATAGTCCACCATCCTGGAAATGGTTAGGGCGTCTGTGGAGTGAGATCTCAGTCTAAAGGCTGTGGGTCCGCGATGGGCATGGTGTGCAGGACTTCGTCCAGAAGCTGCAGAGCTCTGTGGAGGTGAATCTCAATCCAGCATGGGGTTTCTTTGATGCTCTGTCTCGGGTAATCTGGGCCCCAGCCCTTCACAAAGCTCATCCTGAGTATGCACAAGCGCCGGAGGTCATCTACACCAATGCCAGCAGCAGCAGACAGACCTAACAGAAGCAGAAGTGGGGAGGGTATCAGGGAGCAGGGTCCTCTCTTCCCATCCTCCCCACAGTTTGCCCTTTTAACTTATTTTCCTCTCAGCATACACCTTCTCTGTCAAAGTGTCAACAGTAACTGCAGATGTAAACCTTAGCAGTGGTGAGTGAAAATTTGGTTAAGACAGTTTATATTTCATATATGTATTTTAACTACCAGAGAGCAAGTAAATTTATACACGGCACCAATATTCCCCCCACCCTCCTCTTCAGAAGTAGAGTATAGGAGTAAAAATCAACTTCTCTGTGAAAGACAGGGCATGTCCACAGTTCTCAGAACCTCAGCATCAAAACTGCCCCACTAGAGTAAGACAGGACTAATAATCAGAGGGTCATATACTTGGCCTTAGACATCTCAGTTGACTTGTATCTGTCTCTCAGTTCTGAGATGATATGGACGGGGAAGCATGGATAAAAGTAAGAAATTCAATACTGGTCTGAATTCTTAAGAAAACAGATCATGTCTACAACACTAAAACTAGCCAATGGTTTACGATCCCCAATCTTGTTTAATTGAATTAGTGATGTCGTGTGTATACCTAAATTGTGACTCTTGAACCTATGTCACAACAGACTCTGTCTCATTTCCTAGTCAGGACGGCCACGTCATCAGTCCACACTGATCATTCGTACCATGAAACCAATGGGAAGAATTTGCAAGTGCTGTGGAGAACCCGCAGGGCCCCTACAGGTCTCTGCACCAGTGTGATTTGCTTACCACACTGCAGAAGTTAAGAACAGGGGTTGAATGAATCACTAGTTATGCCTTCAGACGTGCAAGATGGGTGCCACGTGTTTCCATCATAAAAGTCTATAGCCAGGAGTTTAACTCTGCAGTAAAAAATTCCCCATCAGTGTGAAACCTGGCACAGTTCGATTTCACTCTAAAACTAAAAGTCTACAAGTTATAAACTGCCACCCTCACTTAGTGTTCTGTTCTCAGAATACGGTTTCTAAATGGAGCTGTCCAGTTCTGAACCTGCAATATCTGTTCCCATCAGCACAAAGCCGAGCACTCAGTAAGTGTAATAGGAGAGACTGAGATATGCCAACCCCCTTTATGGCCTGATGCAAACAGGCTCCTATCCTAGGAAAAGTGAAACTACAATAGAAGAAAGGTTTTTACAAATTCAAATGTTATAACCCAGTAAAAAAATTTAATTTCTATTATTTCTTCAAACAATCAACTGAGTGAATCAAGATTAAAAGTCACCACTGCACTTTGAACAGAAAAATCAAAGGCATACGTACTAATTGCTGGGGCTATTCCACCTACAGACCCAGGACCAGGGATGTTTCCTGCCACAGCTGCTGCCTGGGCAGCAGCTGCAGCTTGCGCAGTGGCCGCCTGTTGCTGCATCTGCCGGTGACACTGCCGCAAATCAAATACCTTTTAAAAGCAAAAGTGTAAATTTAATATATGAGTGCACTACCAAAGATTCCATTCCAACAAGCAATATATCAACAACCCAGAGATTCATTTGCCTCTCACATGAAAGGTGCTAACTAGAAGTTTTTAAATTTCAGAGCCTTCCAGAGTACCCAGGTTTGGTCCTCAGCACCCACATGACAGTGTGTAACTATGTAACTGCAGTCCCAGGGGATCTGACGCCCTCTTCTAGCCTCCAAGGGCTCCAGACACTCACGTGAGGCACAGACAAACATGAAGACAAAGCACCCAGACACACACATAATTTTTCAAGATAAGTTTTTAAAATTTTACAGTTTGGATATCAACAAGGTACATTTCAGTGTCTGGAACAGAACCATGTGAGCCAGCTGTCCCTTGCTTTGTGATGAGCTACCTCTCTGTGTCAAAAGAACAAGTAAGAAACAGTTCATCCTTTTAGATTCAAACTATTAAGTTGTCTTTTAAGCTATAAGGGATGGCTTTGATATCTGGCCAATGTCTTTGACAATGCTTAAAATTGGAAAATATAGCAAACTGCATTGTTACTATATAAGAAAACATGTATAGTTATTATATTTAAAACATTTACTATGTGAGTGTGTGTGTGTCTGCATGCAATGTGTATGCAGATGCCCAAGACAGCCAATTGCCTGGAGTCAGAACTACAGGGAAATGTGACATACCTCATGTAGGCTCATAACAAAACTTGGGCCCTCTGGAGGACTGACAAGTACTTCAAGCTGAGATTCTAAAGCTTGTGGAGAAAGTACTTTGCCAACTGAGCCATTTCTCTAATCTTTACCCTAGAATTTAACTTTAATGAAGCCCAAATTATCAACTGTTTTTACAAATCAAGCCTTTGATGTTTTATCTAAAGTTATCAACAATCATCTAGGTTTAATTCTGATAGCTTATATAAAATTCACATTTTGTTGTGTTTTACCTATATGCAATCACTTTTTAAAAACTCATCACTAATCAAGTATAATACATGTAATTCTTTTCTGGGGGGTGGGGGTGGAGAGGTTTTACTATGTAGTCCTGGTTGGACTGAAACTCACTATGTAGATTAGACTGGCCTGGAGCCCACAGAGATCTTCCTGCCTCTGCCTCTCAAGTACCAGACTACACGGATGTGCCACCATGTCTAGGCCATATGTAATCTTATTATTTAAACATAGGCTAACAAAAAAAAATGTTCAACATTCCTCCCACCTACCACAAATCATTAAATTCAACCAAATAATCTTCACATATGGGTACAGTACAATTATGTTGTAAATGATCGCATCAGCTGAACAAATAGTACACCAGTGGCATATATTACAAGAAATCACAAAAAAATGAAAACTGATGACTTGAATCTGATGAAAAAAAAAAAAACCAAACAACCAAAACGATGTACCAGATACTGCAGGAAACCTTTCTTCCATAATCCTTCATGTAACTACGATGCTAAGAGTGGAAAACAAAGTTTTCAGTCAAGCCATACAACATGTCTAAGACCTGTGTGCTTACTGGCTTCCCACAGGAAAGGTTAGCTCTACACAAAGACTTCCTGAATGTGAAAACAAGTACACTCACTAAAATGGAGCCATCTTTCTTTCAGAGTCATCTAGGTTGTTGATAGACGCAATTCAAAGAGACCAAAGGCTATAAATATTCTCTTTAGCAAAAATACAAAACGGTATTTCTGACCCACCCTTCCTAACCTAAGGAACAAGTTAACTAGTTAACTATGACTACTTATGACCGTGGCTTCTGCAGCTGCTCTCATGTACGTTTATTACAAGCTCATTACGAAACACATGTGAGTGTAATACTTCAGTATATTATCTCTTTCAATCTAGAGCCAAATTTTGCATTTTTTATAAGCCTCAATTATAATTTTCTATCAGCTTAAACTAACATCAGGAAATAGCCTAGAGGAAAAGCACACTCTGGTGAGGTATGTACACCTGTGTATTAGACTGCATACAGGATTCACTAAGTTACTGAACTAACTCAAGGTAGAGATCACAAACATGGGACTGAGAAAATAGATAGTGCAGTGCTAAGAGCACCTGTTGTTGTTGTAAAGGACCCAAGTGGTGGCTACAGCCATCTCTGATCCCACTTCCAAGAGACCGGCCAGCCACTTCTGACCTCTGCAAGTGCATACACACATGCTGGCAAAACACCCATACATAAAAAAGTAAAGAAATATAATTTTTTTAAAAAAAATCTCAAAATGCAGATGCTGGGAATAAACTAAACTTAATGGGCTCATAACACTTTTCCAGCTAACTCTCTATAAACAGATTTTTGTTTTAAAAGCATCTTCTGCTTTTCACCCCCATATGTGTGTGTTAAAAAACAAATCAGATTCAATAGTCAAGAAATGCTACTAAAAACTGCAATGCGATTCCACCAATATTGATGAAAAATAGGTCAACTGAAAGCATCACACACTAAGGGAATAAATACATGGTTTCTGTTTAGCAGATTGTCCCAGTAAGGGTTACTAGTGCTTGACAAAACACCATGAATAAGAGCACCTGAGGCAGGCTTATTTCACTCACAGTTCCCTATCAAAAGTTCACATTCATGGCAGTGAGAGCGACAACTCAAGCAGGGCAGGAACCTGGACAGGAGCTGATGCAGAGGCCATGGAGGGTGCTGCTTACTGGCTTGCTCAGCCTGCCTTCTTAGAGAACCCATGACTACCTTCCCCAAGGATGGTACCACCCACAATGGGCCAGGCCCTCCCACATCAATCACTAAGAAAATGTCCGACAGGCGGTGGTGGCCCACGCCTTTAATCCCAGCACTTGGGAGGCAGAGGCAGGCAGATTTCTGAGTTCAAGAGTTCAAGGCTAGCCTGATCTACAGAGTGAGTTCCAGGACAGCCAGGGTTACACAGAGAAACCCTGTCTCGGAAAACCAAAAAAAAAAAAAATGTCCAACAGGCTAGCCTACAGCCTGATCTTTTGGAGACATCTCAAGAGAGGCTCTCTCAGTTGAGAAGATAACTCTTGCTTGTATCACACTGATGAAAAAGTAGCCAGTACACAGACCTTCCAGAAGTAAAAGTTACTTTAAAATCTGGGAGTTCATAATGGTTAAGGCCCATCCTGGAGATACTACATATCTTGGTCAAAGGACAGAGGATCAAGCAGGAACTGGGCTAGAAGCTCTCAGAAGATGCCTGGCAGGCAACTGGTGGAGAAGTGTCCTAACATTGTTACTCAGCTGTAGATTCTGGGTACAGTACAACTGACTGATGTATCTACTGGTGCAACAGTAGCAAGTCTGTTATGGAAGTAACCAACCACTTTTCATTATGCTTGATGTACACATCTGGTACTGTAAAACCTGACCAAAACCCAGTAGCTGAGGAAGTCAGAGGCCCCAATGAGGAGACTACTGCTATTTTGGGCCATAACATGCCCATCAAATTGCCTTCTTGTGCCTACATTTATGTCCATGGATTAGTGCTGCCATCAATTTTGTTCAGAAATACTTTTTGCAGTAGTCAGTGGTAACCACAGATAAAATGCTAACAAGTACCTTCTAGATGCAATTCATAAATAATCTTTATCACAACCATTCCAGTTCCAGGGGATCTGATGCCCTCTTCTGACTCTGCAGACACTAGGCACCCATGCAATGCACTATATATGTGGAGGCACTCATACATACATATAAAAGAAAATAAAGAATAAAGCCACATAAAGAAGACAAGAAAAAATTCTTTATTAAAACTTTAAAAGGTAGGTGTAGTGGAGCATGCCTGTAATCTCAGTATCCATGAGGCAGGAAGATGAATTCAAGGTCATCTACGGCTATATGACAAATTCAAGGCCAGCCAACAGGGGCTACATGAAACCCTATCTCAAAAACTAAAAACACTAATACATTTGTTTATCTTCTCTTAATTCAACAGGGAAATGTCTGTCTGTGTATATGTGTACTTCTCACTGTGTAGACACTCCTAGGGGCTCACATTAATTTGCATACAATTCACTTCATTGGTGAGACTCTACAATAACTCAACATTAACTGAAACAGATCCTTTACTCACCACTCCCAAAAGAATCATCAAATTAGAAAATATCAGTAGTTCAATATAAGCTATCTTTATACCAGTCTAATAAGATTATTCTGAAAAAAACAAAGACTCCTTGCCAGGCATCTTAATTTGCAGTTAGTTCTACGAAGGGATGAGGACACTCCATCCCTTGAAACTCTTAACTTTACAACAGTCCTCAAAAACTCTTAAACACTGGCTGAAATGAAATTTTAGTTTCTTTTTTTCACCAATTTAGTGTTAGAGGATACAGGTTTGAAAATTTTAGTCAATGTTTTCAAGACTGGATCTATTACTCTAAAGGCCTTCAGAAATCTGAAGCACTAGGACATAAAAGCAACCACGAAGCTAGAGAGCTGCTTACAGCAGAGCCCAGAGCCCAGCCGCGCAGTTCACACTTAGCACACATGCACACTCTGCTGTCCCAGCCGTGCAGTTCACACTCAGCACACATGCACACTCTGCTGGAGTGCTGCTTCTGTTTGTTGAGATGGGGTAGTAGTACATGGACCAGGCTGGCCTGAAACTTACAAACCCCAGCATGCTTTGAATGCACATGTGCCCACTACAAGATAAGTCTCTCCACCTCTGGCCAAAACATGTCCAACCTAAGACAGCTTTCTACTTCCCTCACCTCCACTTCAAGGCTTCAAAATCTCTAAAATATTTGTATATAGATGCAACTGACCTTTATATATGCACTTGGGTAGATCTTATGAACAGCATCGCCAGGTGCTCGGCCAGCTTCTCTGTCCAGGTAGTAACTCTGCACAAAGACCGCGTGGTCACTAAGGCACCTGACCCAAACGTCGCCTTCGCCTTTACACTCCAACTGCACACCTTTGCCTATGTGCAACCTCAGGAGGGAAAGACAGAACTTACATTTCATCTTGTTATAACTGGTGCAGAGCAATAATAAAGAATAAAGAATACAAAATAATACCTAAGAGACAGCCATCATAAACAACTTTTTATACTTCCTTCGTTTTCTTTTTGTATATAACGAATAAATATAGTAACAGACACAGTACTTACTATAGTTCAGAAGTACTCAAATTTCCAAATAACTCAGTGAGGTAAATTCTATACTTTAAGATTTTATTTTTATCTGTGTGTGTGTGTGTGTGTGTGTGTGTGTGTGTGTGTGTGTGTGTGCGCGCGCGCGCGCGAGTGCATGTTAGGGGAGGTGCCCATGAAGGCCAGAAATTGGCATCAGATCCTTAGGAGCTACAGCTACTGGGAGCTGTGGGTAGTGGGAACTGCACTCCACTCATATAGTAGCTTAACAAATGTTTTTAATGATGGAGCCCTCCCTCCAGTTCTATATAATTTCTATTTTTATAAGAAAATTGAATCTTATATGCTACATTGCTCAAATCATCAGCCACTAAAACCATAAAGCTATTTAAAATACACGTAAATTCAGCTATTCAATTACATGAACAGTATTTTAAGCTTTCAAAAGCCACACATGATTAATGGCTACTGAATGGCATAGCACAGACAGAAATCATAGTTATAAAACAAAGAAAACTTTATTTTTTAACTCGATATTAAGCAAATACCTTTACAATTAAAATGGAAGCTTACAAACAAGTTCTAAGTATTGAAAATGACTTAACTCATCTATATTAAGACTCATATCATAGAAAAACAATAGTCTTGCATAAAAGTTAATATACTATTCAATGTCTTTACTCTGTAAACATACCTTGCTCTCTCAATAGCTTCTGTCCTGTGGACATTGGAGAGCTGACCCAAGCAAAAGCGATCTCCTCCAGAAGGATCCACATATCCATCCACAGTTACAATAGGGCAGCTTGAAGGAACCTTAAATGTCTCTCCTACCTGGACATCCATTTCAAAGTAAGCAATGGAACACCAATACTCAGGAGCTACAGAAGACAAGTGAAAAAGAGCATGCACCTTTGTAACAGATGTTAGTGAGGGAGGTAGTCACTACACCAAGCAAACCTAAACCAAGATGAAGGGGTGTTGGGATAGGGAAGCAAACAAAAGAAGTCTACTAAAAGAATGTAACCCACTGAAAGAATAGTGATTTCCATATTGTATTTACAGTACGTATACCTTGAAACTCTAAGGACCAAGTCAACTGAGAATTTAAAGCACATGAAGTCAGACTAGGCAGGCGGCAGTGGCACATGCCAGCACTTGGGAGGCAGAGGCAACAACAGAGACAGGTGGATTTCTGTGAGATAGGCCTGGTCTACAAAGTAAGTTCTAGGACAGGTAGGGCTACTCAGTGAAACCCTTAGCTAAATCAATCACACTCTAAAATAAACTGTTCTATTATGATAGTTCATTCGATTACACATCTGTTCTATGGTCTGAATTTTCAATTTTAAAAACTACACTAGCCCTAACACATAGTCTTTGTTGTGTTTTCACACACCCCTAATTAGGAGAAAGCCCCCACACCAGCCAACATATTCCTTCTTACACTTAGAATTATGTAGTTATCTTACAGGGAGATTACTACTGTCTCTCAAAAGTGAAAGGTCATCTGCCCAATGTACATACACTGGGATACAGCAAGGGATATTTTTAGCAAGTTTTTGGTAAAGAAGTACAATTTCAGCTCTGAACATATATTTAGTTTATCCATCTGAAATGACTATCAATCAGGGTGGGGTGGGGAGAAGAGACAGTGCTTGGTTTGGATTGCAAATATAGCTAATTACTTCTGATTTTGTTTGCATTATTAAATAAAATTCATATACATGTAATTTTTTGTTTTCCTTTTATATTTATTTAACATATACATATATATACATACATATACATATACATACATACATACATACATACATATATATATATATATATATATATATATATAATCATCTAGGGAATCTTTTGGTGACATATAGAAAACAGTAAATGAAAGAGTTTCCAGTCCCTCACAGATATACCTCAAGCATGTATAGGGCAAATGAACAAGTGAACATGAAATATACATCATGAGCAACACTGCAGAGAGAATCAGAGTAAAAAGAGGAGGACAGGCAGTGGAGGATGGGGAGGGGAAGGAGGACAGGCAATGGAGAAAAAGAAGATTGTCACAGGACAGAAGATGACTGGAGGACACTTCAGCCTACAAAGTTGAGGGACAACCTATCTGAAAATTCAAGACCCGAGTAAAAAGCCCTGCACTGGCCCCAGTGGAAGAATTGATGAGAAACTAGGATGGGAGTAATAGTTTTGTCTGCAGATTTATCTGTATCATGGTATGTTATAGTTTTTATAATCTAAATCAAAACTTTCAACAATCTAAAACAATACTTAGCATGACAAAAAAAGCCTACATTTCAAGCCTCCCCAATGAAGTATTGACACTTAAAACTTACTGTTGGGGACCAACTCCGAGCAGAAAGCTGCTATCGTCTTTGCAGCCATCTCGAGCCATATACCCTGAGAAGAGACTTGTTCTCAACAGCCCACAACAGCTGAGTACACACTGATAAACATCTTGTTTTTCTCAGATATCTTTTGTTGTTTGGTGCCCCCAGCTGCAAGATGCACGTGGTAAAGTGTCTTCAGCTGCATGTCCCTGTTTATGCTTATATACACCCAGGATTTCCTTTCATTAAAGGAGAGACTTGAGGAGAGAATAGACCAGACTCTGTCTCGTTTCTTTGCGTCTCTCGTCCCTCTGTTCCCCACTCTCTCTCTTGCTAGACCCTGACCCACACACAGATTGGAGCAGCAGCTCCGGGGGCTACAAAGTGGCCCCCAAACGTAGGACAGAACAGGCCGTTACAAAGTGGTGCTCAACGCGAGGCAGCAAGAACGTGAGAACCAGTGAGGGACGTTACCGGAAGAAGGGTCGACTAAAACTTCAGAAGTGAAACAAGTGACTGCGGCAGTGTGGAGACCAGTAGGTCATAGTAATGATAATGGGGCAAGAAATAAGTCAGCTTGAACTCAACTCTCAGCCTGAACTCAACTCTCTGTTTTTGTTTTGTTGTTTGCTGCTTACATGTGTTAAATTGTTTGCTTCTGTTTTGCTGTTTAAATGCTGTCTTTCATGTTCAAAAGAAAAAGAAAAGCATAGAATCCAAAATACGACCAAAGGTTGAAGTAATCGATCTGTCAGAGCCAGATTGTGCTGACCTAGAGGAAGAGGCAGCCAAAAATTAAGACCCTGAATGGTCCTCTTCCCATAGGCCCCCTCCCTCTGCTCCTCCCCCTCCAGATGCTCCTGCTATGGAGATGGTGGTTGGAGATCCCAGAAAGGAGTTACAGGATAAAATTTCTCTTCTTAAACAACAAATTTCTCTTCTTAAAAAACAAATAGAGTTAGAAAAGGAGTATCAGGACTTAATCAGCTACAAAAATTAAAGACAGGGAAGAGGTCTCAAGAGGGCAAGGAAAATCCCCCAGGTCCTCACGTTCCTCAACCCAGAGTCCAAAGGCAGCCCCTGTCCTCTGGTTTTAGTACAGCCACAGATCAGCCAGAGGAGGGAGAGGCTGAGGTTTTCCTGTATCAGACTAGAGACGCTCAAGGGGTTGCGTGGAGACATCACATAGGGTTTAATTTTCAAATTATTAAAGAATTAAAAAATTCGGTGGCACAATATGGTGCCACTGCTCCCTTTACTCTTGCAATCTTAAAATCTGTTGCAGAGGAGTGGCTGACTCCTGGTGATTGGAATACTCTAGTGAGAGCAGTTCTTAGCGGTGGTGACTATCTTATTTGGAAATCAGAGTATCACGAGAATTGTAAAGAGACAGCTAGGAGAAACATTCAGGCAGGTAATGGTTGGTCCTTTGATGCCTTAGTAGGAGAAGGGCACTTTGCTTCTAGTGATAACCAGATGCAATATGACCCAGGCTTATTTGCTCAAATTCAAAATGCAGCCATGAAGGCTTGGCGCAAACTCCCGGTAAAGGGAGACCCTGGTGCATCTTTGACCTCAGTCAGACAAGGGCATAATGAAAGATTTTCTGATTTTGTTCATCGATTAATGACAACAGCAGGGAGGATTTTTGGTAATGCAGAGGCAGGTGTAGAAGAGCTTGCATATGAAAATGCCAATTCTGCCTGCCAAGCGGCCATTAGACCCTATAGGAAAAAGACAGACCTTACTGGGTATATCAGACTCTGTTCTGACATAGGGCCCTCCTACCAACGGGGCTTAGTTAGCTATGGCAGCAGCCATTCAAGGACAATCAGAGATTTTTTGGCAAGCAGAGACAAAAAGGCTTGTTTTAAATGTGGCAAGCCTGGACACTTTGCAAAAGATTGCAAGGCAGAAAATGAGTTAACCCAGAGACAGCCTAGAAAACAGCTTGGCCTATGCCCACATTGCAAACATGGAAGGCATTGGGCTAGTGAATGTAGGTCCAGGACAGATGCACAAGGAAACACCTTTTCACATAAGCATGGAAACAGGAACAGGGGCCAGCCCCAGGCCCCAAACCAACCAGGCTTATGGAACAGTCAGTATCATACCAACAAACAACAACCCCTTTCAGAACTTAGTCAAGCAACCCCAGGAAGCACAGGACTAGACCTCAGTTCTGCCACACACACAGTATTAACTCCAGAAATGGGACCTCAGGCCTTACCCACTGGAGTGTTTGGACCACTCTATCCAAATGTGTTTGGCCTGATAGTGGGAAGAAGCAGTGCTACTATGCAGGGACTACAAATTTTTCCTGGCGTTATAGACAATGATTATCAAGGTGAGATTAAGGTAATGGCCAAGGCAATACAGAATATAGTCACTATTCCTACAGGAAGGAGAATAGCTCAACTATTACTTCCATTGATTCCCTACTAATCACAAATATAAGAGTCCTAAGAGAGGGGATCAAGGCTTCGGTTCCTCTGATGCATATTGGGTACAACCTATAGTTAAACAAAAACCTATGATGACAATATTGCTCGATGGGAAGGCATTCCAAGGTTTGGTTGATACAGGAGCTGATGTGACGATTATCAAACAAAGCGACTGGCCTGCCACCTGGCCTCTGACCCCAACTTTAACCAATTTAAGGGGTATTGGCCAAAGTCAAAATCCACAGCAAAGCTCTAAGGTGCTGACATGGAAAGATAAAGAAGGGAATACAGGGAATATACAACCCTATGTCATCCTGGGCCTTCCCATTAATCTCTGGGGCAGAGATCTGTTATCCCAGTTGGGACTGATTATGTGCAGCCCTAATGAAGTAATCACGGCTCAAATGATAAACTCTGGATTTTCTCCAGGGAAAGGATTAGGAAAAAGTGAAAATGGATTACTCATCCTATTGAGGTCCATGGTAACCCTGGAAGAAGAGGCTTGGGGTATTTTTTATGGGGGCTATTGATTCAGCTGCACCCCTAGGGCGTTGTGCCGATCCCATCACCTGGAAGGGGGACTCGCCTGTCTTGGTGGATCAGTGGCCCCTAACCACCGAAAAATTACAAGCTGCTCAGTTGCTAGTAAAAGATCAATTTGAAAAAATTAAAAAAGGGGGAATGGTACCCTACCAAGGGATCCCCCAGAAATTTTAAATTTCTTGGCTTTGGATTCTGAAGGAAAATCTGCTGCAGATAGATTCTAGTATCCTGATACCAAAAAGAATTTTGCAACAGTCCTCTGGAAAAGACCCATTAACTGGAACCTGGAATGGGCCAGATCCAGTGCTTATCTGGGGAAGAGGTTCTGTCTGCATATATTCCCAAACAGCAGATGCCGCACACTGGCTGCCAGAGAGACTGATCAAACAAATAGACAACAATAACAAATCCAGGGAGGAGAAATCCCCTGAGAAGCGTATTTTTTCTTTACAGGAAACAAGAAGATGCTTCACAATTGTCTTCAAACAGGAGCGGATCAACCAGCATACAGGACTTGGGAAGTTCTCAGTGTGGAAGAAGACATCATCACCCATACCTCCAGGGTGGCTCTATTAGACTTTTGGTTCCCTGATTTATGATTTAATGGGGTACATTGTTTAGAACACCCATTACCACAGTTACTATAATTGTTTTTTGGGTTTAGGATTGACTGAGACAAGAATGGGGATTTTCTTTGTTTTGTTAAGATCAAAGCAATGATCAGTTCTGTACTTCTATAGATTTAGAAAGAATGGAATCTGCTATAGTACATTTGTAAAATTCATTATCCTTCTTAGCTGAAATAGTGCTACAGAATAGAAGAGGCTTATACTTTTTACTCCTCCAACAGAGGGAGTTATGTGCTACCCTTAAAACAGTGTTGCTTTTGCACTAACCATTCAGGCATTGCTAAGTCTCTTGTCTCTCAGGTTCATGCTGTTCAACAGACTGATGGCTTTTGTATGACAACAGACAGATGCTATTCAAATGAAACCCATACAGGTCCATTATTACAGGCTGGAAGTAGGGGACTCTAAAATCTCTGTCATCAAGAATGACGAGGATTAACCCCTAACTTACTCGCTAAGCCAGATAGTCAATGATGGGTAAGAGAACACCTCAAGACCCTTGCCCCAATCTGGGAGGCCTCACCATCCTAAGATAGGAGCTCAACCAATGGCTGTTGAGTATCCAAAGACGGGAAAGGTAGGCTGGGGTCCTTTGTTCCAAATTAAGGCAGGCACGGTTTTCCCAGCCTTCCCTTTTGAAAAAAATTAAAAAGGGGGACCTGTTGGGGGCCGACTCCGAGCAGAAAGCAGCTATCGTCTTTGCAGCCATCTTGAGGCATATGCCCTGACAAGAGACTTGTTCTCAACAGCCCACAACAGCTGAGCACACTCTGATAAATATCTTGTTTTTTCACATATCTTGTTTTGTTGTTTAGTGCCCCCAGCTGCAAGGCGCACGTGGTAAAGTGTCTTCAGCTGTGTTCCCCTGCTTATGCTTATATATACCCATGATTTCCTTTCAATAAAGGTGAGACTCAAGGAGAGACTTGAGAGATTCGACCAGACTCTGTCTCGTTTCTTCGAGTCTCTTGTCCCTCTGTCTCCACTCTCTCTCTTGCTAGACCCTGACCCATAGATTGGAGCAGCAACTCCAGGGGCTACAAAGTGGCCCCCAAACGTGGGGCAGAATGGGCCGTTACAACTTACAAAGAAATCATATAAATATACTAATGAATGAATTTCCCAAAAGAAAATTTTAATTGAGCCAAGAGTAGTGGATGCACACCTTTAATCTTAGGACTCCAGAGGCAGAGGCAGGTGAATCTCTGTTAGCTAAAGGCCAGCCTGGTCTACAGAGTGAATTCCAGGAAAAACAGGGCTATGTAGAAAACTTCTGTCTCCAAAAAAAGAAAAGAAAGGGAAGAAAAAAGGGGAAAAATTTAATTAAAAACAAGCAAACGAAAACCCTAAACAAAATACAGGCTACTGGTTAATACTGTCAACAGGATCTACCATCACCTAAAAGACCAAGCTTTGAGAATGTCTGGGATAGTTTCTATATTGGGTTACCTAAGGTAGAAAGACCCACTCTAACTGTGAATGGCACCAGTCTAAACAGGCTGCCGCTCTGGGCTGACCCAGGAGAAGAGAGCAGGGAATAGGTCCTGCTTCCTGACTGCAGATGTAACGTGCCCAACTCCTAACCCTCTTGCCACAATGACCACAACTCTGTCGAACTGTACCCAAGCTGGAATTAAACCTTCCTTTCTTATATAACACATTTTCTCAAACACAACAGAAACACAGTCCTCAGACATGGGGCCATTGCTGTGAGCCACTTGACCACATAGTTCTTAGGCCTCGGGAACTAAGGGGAATGTGGAAATTTAGAACTTTGGAAAAGCCTTAGAATGCTTACGGGGTCACAGAGCTTATGGGGTCATTCTAGTGTGAGTTTGAAAGCAGAATGCCAAAAGAAATACAGACCGTCGAGGCCAGACACTCTTGTCTGTAACTGGTTAGAGCCATTCTTCTTATAGCCTCGCTAGACTCTGGCTGGACCCTGCCTGGGTTCTGTAAATTTTAGTGAGGACAAACTTGAAAGTAATGGGCTCATGTGCTTGGTGGATGGAGTAAGTCTCAGCAGAACATTCCCTGTGTCCGTTACTGCTCACAGCTCTCATTCATGTCTACAGTCAAAGGGCAAAAAAATTGAGCAGTAGTAAGACATGAAAAAAGACAGTTGGCCAAGAACAACAAAAATGTGAGCTTAAGTCACACACAAGTAACAAAAGCAGTAAACAGTGAAGAGATTAGCTACCATTACACCTACACTATAGTGAACTACATTCTCAAACTGTGAGCCAAAATAAATCTTTTCTTTCTTAAGTTCTTTGTTCAGGTGTGGTCATAGCAGTAAGAGAAGTAGCTAATACACAAAGGAACCCAATTGCTTGGCAAAGCTCTGTCAAGCAACAAAGAAAGTACTCTGCAATAAGGAGTTATTACAACACATAAAGGGATGCCTGTGACATCAGTGTTCAGGAAGCTAATTCGGGAAGAATGTGAATGATGACAGCCTGGACTACAGAGGATTTTACAGGAAGATTGTGTATAAAAAAAAGAAAAAAAAGAAAGGAAGGAAGGTAGAGGGAGGGAGGAAGAGGAAAAAGAGTAGATGACTCAAAAATGTTTGAATACTTTGTAACATCAAAACAATTCACTGCAAATATAATTCCTTAAATATATTTGTTTAGAACATATAAAATATAGCTTAAAGATTGATTAAACACGTTACTGAAACATTTCTGAAGTTATTTTCTATAGTAAAAATCTTCCAGATTTATTTATTTGTATCTCATCTGTTTGTCTGCGTGTGTATGTGAACCACATGTATGAAGAACCCAAAGTGGCCAGAAGAGAACACCAGAGCCCCTAGAACTGCAGTTATAAATGGTTGTGAGCAGCTATGTGGGTACTGAAGAGCAAACCCAGATCCTCTGGAAGAGTAGCCATTGCTCTCAACTCTAGTTACTAAAGATATCATATTATGTTATAAACAATAGTAATCAGCAAGCTAGTAGGTATACTGACTGAAGCTAAAACTGAAACAATCTAAAAACTACCCAAATTTTATGACAGTAATAAAAACTAATACCATTTACAAGATCTTTGAGTAGATAGTATAAAAATAAAGATTTTATTATGAAATGAATCTAATGCTGAAGGTGAGGCTTCCAATTACAATGTATTTCCCAATCTCTACTGAAATTGAAGTTTCATCATTATAGGCGAGAGTCAACTCAAAGAAGAAAGTTTTGTAACCTCCACGCTTAAGAAAAATAAACTTTTATCATTATCAACTGAAATATCTGCAAATACATGAAACCTTTCATTACTTCCCTGCCACCAAGATCCTGTCTGCCTAATACCCCAGACACTACACAGCACAATGATGCTTCTGTAAGCTGCAGCCTTACGGAGGGTAACATGCACTGGCTGGCCTGCTGATAGATGACAAGAGTTTTAAGCAACTAAGAATGAAGAGGAAGTTGTATTAGGTCACAACATAAACCAAAAATTGAAACTCAAAAAGGTGGAAAGAAGGAATCTCCATCTATGAGAATACAAGGCTACAGGTAACCTAAGTGGGAGAGAGCTTGGTACTGCTGAGCTACAACCTACCTCACTTCGAAAAGCTTTTTCATTCACAGCAGTCAGAAGGGAAGGTTTTATTTTAAAAATGGAAAACAAATAGCAAATATCCCTTAAGGCCGGGCAGTGGTGGCGTATGCCTTTAATCCCAGCACTTGGGAGGCAGAGGCAGGCAGATTTCTGAGTTCAAGGCCAGTCTGGTGACAGAGTGAGTTCCAGGACAGCTTGGGCTATACAGAGAAACCCTGTCTCAAAAAAGACAAAAAAAAAAAAAAAAAAAGAAAGAAAAAACAAAAATACCCCTTAAGCTTTTTTTGCATATATCTTTGCTATTTTGTCTCAAAGACAAACCACATAAAAGAAACGTCTATAGCTTCTCAGGACTAGCAGGAAACATGAAACTTGGGCTATTCAGGCCAGAGAGTACTTCATGAAATGTACAGGCAAATCCTGAGAGAACCCAGACCCAGAAAGAGACACATGGTATGCACTTACTTCTAAGTGTACGTTAACCATAAAGTACAGGACACCCATGCTAAAATCCACAGACCCAAAGAAGCTAAACAACAAGGAAGGCCCAAGGGAGGATACTTGAATCCCATTTAGAAGGGGAAATAAAATAGACACTGGAGGTGGATGGAGGGAAGGAACTGGAGGGAGGGGAGGGGTGATCAGGTGTGGGGAGAGGAGGGACAGCAGGGGAAGACTGGAAGAAGGGAAATGGGGGTGGGGGCATCTCTGGGACAAGCCAGAGACCTGAAATGGGGAAGGCTTCCAAGAATATGGAGATGACTCTTAGTTGAGACTCTTAGTAACTGGAGATAGTGGTCACTTCCTCTGGCCAAGCAGGACTTCCAGTGGAGGGAGGGGGTTACCAACTCACCCACAAAACCTATGACCCAAAATTTGTCCTGCCTACAAGATGCACAGGGATAAAGATGGAGCAGAAACTGAGGGAAAAGTCAATCAACGTCTAACTCAACTCGAGACTCATCCCATGGAAGAGAGCCAACTCCTGACACTATTAATGACACTCTGCTCTGCCTGTAGACAGAAGCCTAGCATAACTGTCCCTGAGAAGCTTCATACAGCAGTGGACAGAAAAAGATGCAGAGACTCACAGTTAAACATTAGGTGTAGCTCAGGGAGTCTTGTGGAAGAGTTGGGGGAAGGACCGAGCGAGCCATGGGAGTTAGGGACACTATAGGAAGACCTACAGTCAATTAATCTGGGCCTGTGGGGGCTCAACAAAGACTGAACCACCAACCAAAGAACATGTATGGCTGGACCTAGGACCCCTACACATTTGTAGCAAGTGTGCAGCTTGGTCTTCATGTGTATCCCCTAGCAATTGGGCTGTTTAACTCTGTGCCTGACTGTGGATCACTTTCTCCTAGCTGGGCTCCCTTGTCAGGCCTTAGTGATAGAGGGTGCACTCAGCCCTGCTTCAACTTGATGTGCCAGGGCGGGTTAGGGAGAGGGACTTCCCACTCTCTGAGGAAAAGGAGAGGAAATATTGGAGGGGATGGCTTGTGAGGGAGGTCTGTAAAGAGAAGACAGAGGGGGGCTGTGACTGGGATGTTAAAGTGAATAAATAAATGAAAAAACTGAAGACATTAATCACATGATTTGAGGTTCTTTTGTTTTGTAATATAAGAACTCAGCTAAATACTATTTGTAAAGGGGGGTAGATTGTAAAGCACAGGTTTTACAAATACTATACAGTTGTAATGGAAAATGTATCTCTCCAAAGTATTATCTTTAATTTCTGAAAATAAAAATAAGGTAATACAAAATCTGGATGGATATCTAATAGACTCACGGAGTTATTTACTCTTTTTATAACTCAGATCTGAATCTGATGCCTATAAATCTGTTATGAGCAGATGAATATACTCCTGAAACACAAACAACCTCAAAGATACTGAAGAAAACATTTAACAGAGTGACTGACCTTTTAAAGAATATTTAGGTAAGACATTGGTAGTGTATCCCTTTAATCCAGTACTCCAGAGGCAGAGAATTTAAGGTCAGCCTGGTCTAAATACTAAGTGTCCAGAACAGCCAGGGCTATAGTGGGGAGAAGACTATTTCTTTTCTATTTATCCAATAAGGAAAATAGATGTGTATGCTGGTTACTGTACATGAGTATGGCTAGCATTAGGTAGCAGCAGCGGCCCAGACAGGAGGGGAGGGTGAGGTTTGCCTTGTGATACTAACATCTTCCTATATCTCTGTCTTGGAGTTTCTATTGCTGTGATAACACACCATGACCAAAACAACTTAGGGAGAAAAGGGTTTATTTCAACTTACAAGTATCAAGTCACAATCCACCCCTGAGCAAAGTCAAGGCAGAGCTTAGGTCAGGAACTGAAGCAGAGCACATGGAGGAACACTGCTAACTGGCTTGCTCCTCTTCTAGCAACCCGAACCACCAACCGGGGAATGGCGCTGCCCAGAGTAAGCTGGGCCCTCCCATATCAATCATCAAGCAAAACCTGAGTTCTAACTATGGATGCTTCACTACAAGTATAATTACACAACTATTCCTTTCAGCAGTTAGGTGGAAAAAAGTCCCTTTCAGGATGCACTCGCCATTAAGACACTTGTGTGTTCTATAAAAGACAGGTATCAATGTCAATACAGGCTACTACAGAGGTACCTCATAGAGTCAATATATTCTCTACACAGTAGGGGCCACTGTGAGAAGAATGAAGCAAATTTAAACTGCCATTACTTATTTCCACTATACATTCCATTCAATATCCTGTCTTTCTTCAGAACTAGACCATCCTTATTCTTGCAGACCATCTTCTACTGAGCTACATATAACATTAAGTTATCCTTTAACTTATAGGTAAAAGTCATTGTAGCTGTATTTTTAAAGTCTTTATTAGAAACATACAGTTGTCCTGTGTCCAGAAAGGGTTGTTCCAGAAGAGCTATTAGACATCAAAACCTGCAGTTGCCTCAAGTCTCTTTGATGCTATATTTGCAAATAATATACTAAAAGGCATGTGTAAATCATATGAGAATAAATACTACATGGTCTTATATAAAGGACCTGAGTAGTCTTAGAACCAGGTATCTGAGGGGCATTCTAGGATCAGAACCTCATGAATACTGAGAGGCAACTAACTGTAAGTGTATCTTCTGAAGTGAAGAAAAACAGTTAAAAAGAAACAGAATTAGAAAACTCCTACTGTTTGTGCCTTTGACATCTCAAGTTTTCAGGGGTTTTCTGTTGTCAAAGTCTGTCTCTAACACCTGGGACCTGGGGATCACATCAGACTTGGCAGCAAGCCCCTTCACCCACTAAACCACACCACTAGCCTCTCTTCCATGGATTTCTAAGCTCCAATTCTAAAGCTATTCTACTTAAGCTTAGTTCTTTCTGCTGCATATTTATGAAACTGCATTTCAATGCCAAAACCTGGCAATTCTATATTTAGCATCTGATTTTAAAACATAGTTTTTTATTTTTCTTTCATTTAAAACTTAACTAAATATAGTCTGTGTGACTATAAGCTAATCTTAACTGCTGATTAAGTCACTGAATATTACACTGAGTTTAGTTACCCTGTAATATACTCCACTGGCATATGCATACCAATTATCATAATAAATCTACATATAGGAAATCAATATTGAAATATACTTACCAGGATGATTGGAAATGGGAGGCTGGAATGCAAGCTCATTGTGAACTGGCCCTAAAGAAAACATAATAAAAACCCCATTTTATTTATTAAAAGTTTTCCAGTGCTAAAACTTTTAATAAACCTTAAATATAAATATCATAAACTTTAAAATTTATTTAGATCAAGTTTATGCCAAGAATTTAAGTTTATTTCGTGAATTATTTTGTGATATTAACAGCTAACCTCTTAGTGTTATCTGACAAATCCTATTTAACAATTTATCAGCTATACATGCAATACTTAATACAGATTATAAATTATATTAACATAATAGTATAATTAATAGTGCAAGGTATAATGATTTAAATTGCTAACCTTTCCGAAACTAAATGCTTACATTTATTGAGTTAGGGACATTTACATACTGGAACAGTAGCAATCATAATTGAAAGCTTACTATTTGTTAACACACTATGCTAAAAACTTCACAGAATTACTTTTTACAATATTACTTCAAGAAGATAAAAATTACAACCCTTGAGGCTTAATAAGTTTAAACAAGTGACAGCAATCATAGAGCAAACCCAGTAACTGTACACACTGGTCCAGAAATCACCATCTCTGACCACATAGGAAGATAGTAATGTACCTGATGTGTGACAATAAGCATACAGCATGACCCTCCCTCCATGTACACATATCACACACACATTCATTTATATGACTGGAAGGATATACTAGAAGCATCCTGGGTTATAAGACTCTAGTATTATTATTTATGCCCTTTGTACGTTCCAGTATTTTTGTACTATTAATCTTAAAATGAAAAGAAAAGCAATAGGGAAGACTTACACTCCCCACTTTTTAGTTCATCCCTAGACCCATGATTTCTAAAGTCAAATGAACAGTGTTCCTATTCTGCCTGAAACTGGACTGTCTGTTGGGTGTCATTCCTAATGACGTCTATATGAAAAAGACACCTATATAGATTCAACATCTAAGTATCTCCTGTATCTATTGCAATGATCCTGTGGTGAGGGAAACCTTGAGGTCATAGTACTCAGGGCTTAAGTCAACTGTGGGTGGATACACATACAAGACCTAAAAACATAAAGCAAACAAATGAGTGGAGTCAATGCAGTGTTGATGAACCACCCGCAACAGTGAAATGAATGTACTTAGTGACACAGACTTAGTGTAACACAGAGGTATGATAACTATTTAAATAACTGTTTACAAAAAAATACTGAAAAAGTAAAAAGCACTAACCATTTAATAAAATTAAATTGTAAGATGAATAAAAGATGCAAAACCATTTTTTTTTTTTTTAAGAAAACAGAAATCAAAAGTCCTAGCTAGAAAAGAAAAGGGCCCTGCTTACAATGAAAACGAGAGCTTACAGTAATGTCCAGGATGGGGCGGCATAGGCGGGTGATGCTGAAGATGGCCGTTTTGGTGGTGAGGCAAATTAGGTGTGTATGGTGCAGTCCTACTTCCAGTCCAGGTGGTAGTGCTGTCTAAAAATTAAGGCCCATATGCATTAATTTGCTTTTATAAAGGCTGCCTATTTTTTCTCAACTATTTAAAAAATTTTAAAAAGTATGTACATACTATGATGGTAAGTAGCTGGCTGACCAGTAAATCCATTCTGCTGCTGTCCTGGCTGAGGCCCTGAAGCTATCTGCAACAGTCCTTCACTATGGCTGCCTGCCAGAATACTGGCCGGCTGACCTAGAGAAACAAGAAGACATTAACACGGCACATGTATAGATGTGATTTTATGCTTTTATACGAGAAAGGTCTAATTATATCTGATAATCCACAATTATAAAAGTGGGCCAAAAGTAGAACTCATCCATTGCCAATCAAATAAAAATCTAAAAGCATCTATAAAGGCAAACCTTCAGTTGATGTTCAAAACCTTTGTTAAGCCATGGCTTCCTAGCATTAGTGGCCTATTTCTTCACAGATAGTCTCAAATGTGGAGACATGCAGCTGCATGTCTAGGCTATCCTAACAGCATTAGAAGCTCATCAGCTCAACCTTCCGGCACTTCTTCCAGAGCACGCTGGACTTAACTGATTAGGATCCTCAAACCCCAGGCAAGAAAATGTTGCCAACATAAAGTTAGTGATCATGACACTGAGGCTGATGATGCAGGACAATGGCATCTAACAACAACAGCAAGCACAGGAGGCACATGGTTCAGATGGAAGAGGATGGCAAGGGTGAAAAATAACAGAAAATAAAACAACTAGTTCCACGTCAAACCAATACAGCATTTGTAAAACAACCAACAAAAGCCTATCAGTCAATTTCAAACATTTTCATGTCCTTTTTACACAATCAGAATCATGTCAAGAATGTCACTGTACAGCCATATTTATATGTAATACAGCAAGAAAATATTTCATTTGGCTCCTATTCTGCTCAAAATAAGTTTCATTATGTTATATTACCTGGCATTTTAAGGTTTTATTTTGTAAGTAGAAAAAGTGTATTTCTTAAAGCAAGCATTAAGCCATGTTTATCTCATGTGGAAAACACTGAAAGGTTCTTACTATTATTTGTCACTGACACTGTGGAATGCAATCAGAAACTAAGTCACTGCAATCCAAAATATCAAGAAAAGGGAACTTGCCAGGCATAGAGGTATGACCATAATCCCAGCCTGAGGAAAGCTAAGCAAGACAAATTCAAGGCCAGCTGAGCTATAACTGATAAGATTCTTGTCTCAAAATAATAAAAACAAAAACAAGGACAATGTCTCCTCCCTACATAGCGTAACTCTTTAATCCACCAGTGTCAGAGTGTGAGCCCAGCTCACGCAAAGGCCTTCCCAGCCCTCTGCTTGTCTAGTGTCTTTCCGTTAATTCTACCAATGTTTTTTTAGATATAAGGAAAAAAAATCTCACCACAAGTTCTAAAATCTACAGTATTTACATTTCAATTACAAAAATCTACTTTAAAAAGTACTAAGGCAGAACTGAGTATATTTCATTCACATCTTTTACTGGCCTTCAAGCACAACTCTCCCAGCAGGAAGGGGAGAGGAAATGAGGGGAAATGAGGGGAAAAGAAGGGAGGGAAAGAAGGAGAGCAAAAGGTCAGGGTGAAGTCACTTTGGAAATCCCTAAACAAAGTCTGACCTCCAGAGACTATAGAACAAGTGCAGGCCTGGGCCCCAGCAGTGACCGCCACATAAGAGGATGTCATCTACCCTATTTTCCATCTCCACCATTTCTGTCAACCACACACCAAATGAGTAAGTACAGACAGGAAGCCAGAAATGCGAGGTAGGTGACATGCGGCCATACATGTAACCCTAGCATTACAGAGGTGGAGACACAGAAATGAGGAGTCCAAAGCTGATCTGGCTTATGGAGTGAAACCTTGTCTCAACTCCTGCCCCCAAAAAGCTATACACACACATACATCAAATGTGCACACAAATCATCTATGCTTAGATTGTGACCACTGAAAAATACTGCTTTCAAGTGGTGGAAATGGACTGAGAATTGTGAAAATATGACAAGGGCTGGGCGTGCCCAGGGGGAAACATCTTGCCTATCATGGGTGACACACTAGCTTAGACCCCAGCCTGGAAGAAAAGGGGTGGGGCAAAAAATTTTAGAAACAAATCTACTTATCCCAAAGATTAAAAGTTCAATGTTGAGTCTAACATAGATAAAATAACATTCTCTTCGGTAGTAACAAAATAGCAATCCTTAGCAATCAAAATCTCTTGCCAATATAGGTTTTAAAATAATGCTCTTAGCAGTCAAATGCAATTAACACTTTTCACATGCTCTATAACTCATTTAAATTTAAAAATAATAATTAGGGGCTAAGATGTCTCTGTGCGTAAAGCACTTGCTCCCCATGCATGAGAACCTAAATTCTAACCCTAACCCCGAGCCCACAGAAAGCTATAAACAACAGTCTGCATCTGCATTTCCTCCTACGAGGCAAGAATCAAAGGCTCACCAGACAGCTAGCCTGGCAGATGCAGCTCAAACAAGAGACCCTGACTCAGGCAAGATGAAAAGGACGGACCACTGATAAAAGCTGTCCCTGACTTTTGCCTGTATACCACAGCATACACACCACCATTCACACATACACATATATATCATACACATTAAAAAAAAGATTTTAAAAATTTTAAGTTAAACAAGCAAATTATTTTGCAAAGCAGGAAGTTGTTCAATCTTTGGTGTTGTAAAAGCAAATAGCAAATATAACCAGATCACACCATCTTTGTTAGGCTCCCAGAAAAACTCAGCCTAGGTTAAAAGCCTAGGTTGAAGGTATAGTTTAGTGGTCAAGATTTACCTAGCATGGGCGAGGTCTTAACTGAAGTGATCAAGAAGCAAAGAAAGGAAAAGAAGGAAGAAAAGAGAAGAGAACAGAGACTAAGTCTCCTATGATATGATGTAAAAGGTAACATTTTTACCACAAAAATCCTTTTCAAAGATGGGGGGGGGTAGCTTTTTACTGAAACTGGTCAAATACTTGAATGTCTACCCGGGAAATAAATATTGAAAGCAAGTCTGTTTAAGAGCCTTTATTCCCAAGTAGTCACAAAAGAAAACTGAGAAGACTATTACAAGGTTAATAAAATAATGATAAAATAATGGACAAAAAAAGGGCTTCAATTGCATTGACACATTGTATAAGCATCTTGGTTCAAAGCTGTTTGCTGGTCCCGTGAGATGGCTTAATAGGTAAAGGTTCTAGATACAGAAGCTTGGTAACCTGAGTCAGCAAACTCAGGTAAAGATGGAAGGACAGAAATGACTCCACAAACACAGTGACTCACATGTGCTCATCACGCTCATCACACACACGCACACACACACAATTACACATTTAAACACATACAATAATAAAAATTAAATAAAAATTATTGCTTAACTACTTAAATATTTCTCTAAAATTTATCTGAAAAATACAGGAGACGTCGTTATTATATATGTAATTGTAAACAATATATGTAAGATCTCAATTTAAGATTATAATCAAGGTCATTGTATTTGACTGTGTATCAGTATTAGAAACTTTAAATAAATTACAAACACTACTTTCTCCAGAATGAACTCAAACACCAATTAACATGTTTCCTTCCCGGCTGAGGAGTGAGAAGTCACTTGGCATGTATCAGGCTCTATACCATGCCCAGCACCAGAAAGACCACAACAGCTCCAAGTGACTACACATAAATATTCAACTCGATCTGACTGACTGCAACACTCACTTGTGGAAGCCACAGGAATGTTGGGGAAGTTGGTGGTGCTCGTGGCGTTAGACTCTGATGGGGCTAACAGAGCTGGAGCACTGTATGTCTCTGTTGATGCACGATTACTTGGTGGATGTTGGATGGTTTGGATTGAATGTCCTTCAGTGGGTAAGGATGGCTGTCCTTCAAAGTCATGAACATATTCATCCTTCACTAACATACTTGGTGGTGGAGCTATACACAGAAACAAACAAACAAACAAACAAGTTACATATTTATGTTTTTATATTCTTCCATTTCCACAAAAAAACTATACAGAAGTAATATGACAGTATCTAAAACTTAACCATAGTATAAATAATTCAAATTCAGAGGTTTTTTTCATATTACAGGAAAGCATTTTATCAACTATAACTACTTTAGAGATTTTATCAATTTGACTCAGTGAAATCTGTAGACACATTCTTCAGTTTTCTGATAAACTCGGAAGTACATAATCATCTAAATAGGTAAAAACCAAATGCCTAGCAAAACCTTTACTCAGCTATGAAGACCACTCACTCAAGGCAAACTGTGAACTTCTTTCTGAACTTCACAATGTGGTAAAGTAGGATTTGAAAAGTATTCAAACCAGGACCAAAGGTTATAATTAACATGTCATTTGGAGTTGCTGTACACTCAAAGTCCCTTTAAAAAGTCAAACTGAAGCCAGATACGGGATGTTTGCATGTAACGTGGCATTCAGAAGGCAGGCTAAGATCACAAACCATCAAACTGCAATTTTCTTTTCAGAATCCCAATCTACATAAAAATGATGAGAACACTAATAATCAAAATCTTTCACAGTTTAATGAGCGAATCTAAGTCATGAAGAATAGTATCTTTAATCAACTAAGGATTGACTTGCTTTGCTGTGTTTTTTTTTTTTTTAAAGTGAAACAGAGCTGTATTCCTATCAGTTAGTTCTCTGCTTAGAGCCTTCTCACATGGCCTTGGTCCACTGTTGTGGGCTCTGCTGTCTCTCCAGTCAGACCAGCCTTGAGTGTTTCTGAACTGAGACTTGTAGATAACTACTGTAAAGTTTACAATCAACTGAATTCTAGTATCAGGTATCTTCTTAGAGCTGTTAAGTAAAGGTCACAAAGACATTCTCTTCAACTGAAAAACTAGCGTGTTATTTTCCTTATCCCATTTAACTACTGAATTGAGACTTCTAACAGTAGAAATGTTCCATATCTGCTCAAGTTTCTGCATACAACCTCTTTTTTGACCTTTGAAACATGAAAATGTTGATATGGTATTTGTTAAACTCATATAGCCCAGTAAAGACTGGACAGGTGGCTTAGTAGGTAAGGAGAGCAGCCTACTTATCCTTAGTTTGGCTCCCAGCACCCTAGGTCATAACTTCCTATCATTCCAGTTCTGGATGCACCTCTAGCCTCAAGAGTACCTGCACACATGTGCACAAACTCAGAGACACAAAAATATACACACAATAAAAAATACATCTTAAAGAACTTCCATGGAAAACAATTCAATAATAATGATACCTTACATATTATCATATTGTCAGTAAAAAAGTCAAACC
>NW_021604713.1:1098116-1122730 GCF_004785775.1 Grammomys surdaster | reverse complement strand
GCCCACTTCCTAAGATGGAACTCACACCTGACACTGTTAAGATAGTCAGGAACCTGAGACTTGATAGCTCACAGGCCCTTGAGGAAAATTTACTATTATTATTCTACTAAAGGAACAAAGCAACAAAATGACTTCTAGGTGCATACTGCTATACTCACAGACCAACGCATCACTCATTCCTTATCAGAGAAGCTCCTCTTGTAGTAGGTGGAAATTAACAGAGACTCACAACTGAACAGTGCAGGAAGGGGGAAGACTCTGGAACACCCAATGAGTCTTCATCAAACCCCTCCCCTCAAGGCTCAGGGAACTGAAGACAAGACTGAAAGATTTTAAGAGCCAAAGGTAGTAGATGACTCCAAGGAAACAAGTGTCTTCGAGACACAACAGGACAGATATAAATAAGAACTCAAGAGACTGGCAACACATGCAAGACCTGTGCAAGTTCAAAGCAAACAAAAATCTCAGCACCGAGATGATGAGGCAGACACAAATTCTCCAGTGGAGTACCACTGGGTATATCAACCACATTCCAGGGCAGGCCCCATGGCCAAAGCATCTGGCCAACACAAAATCAACTGTGTGGTTTTTGTTTTGGTATTTTTTGCCTTGATGGTTATTTGGACCTCTGTTTTTGTTTAATGGGGGTTTTTGAGTGACTGGGGGGGCATACACAAGTATGCAATAGGAAGCTGGGTAGGATGTGGGAGGAGTTAGGGAAGAAGAAATATTAACAAAACATACTCTACGTAAAAAGGAATTTTAAATTAAAAGTTGACCCTAAATATTCACTAATGTCGAACAAATTATAATAATAAACAAAGTCCTGTTTAGAGCATAAGCTGGGTATGGTTAAGCTTTTTCAGTTTTTAATTATGCTCTTAGCAAAATTCTGGATTTTTCTTCAGAAAGATCTTGGCATCTCTATTTAATTCCTGGACCTTCAGGGTTTTGCTGAAGTGACTGAGATTTTTTTTTTTTAACCTACTGGTAATACTAATACAAAAGGAAACAAACAACTGTGAACTTGAAGGAACTGCTCTGAGACAACTCCACGGGTTGTCGATCAACTGTGACATCCAGAAGACCCAGCTGCTGGCTCCTTTAAATAGCTAAGCCTCTTTTCCCAAATACAAGTTTGGAACTTGGACTTTTCGGCTTCCCAACTCCCCGCATGCTTTCCAACAGGTCCTTTTCGCTCTTTGTCTGCTTTGTGTGTATTTTCTCACCCCAGTAAACTCTTCCCTAGAGTTCAGAATCTACTGATTCTTTTTACTGATATTTGCAGTGTTCAGAGACTCTCCACTTCATTTTTCCTGCCTTTTAATTCTTTAACTGGCAGAGAAGAAGTATCTAATAAAGACCCATAGACTGTCCTTTTGAGACTTCACCTTGGCAATCCTTCTGAAGATCATCAACTCATGAAGGAAGAACATTAAGGGAAACTTTCCACTGCTGAATTCAGTTCCTCCATCAGGCACAGGATGTTTCTTTCCCTTCATCTGGTGAAGAATTCAGCCTCTCTGGGAATCAAAGTGCCTGGGTATACATCACTAAGGACATCTATATAGGCAAACTTGTGTTCCCATGTTTAACCTCATCCTCAAGCCATTGGAGACAATCCTGTTGTCAAACCTGAGAAAATGCACCTAAAATCACACCCCTCAGGACTCTCTCAAGATCACCAATGTACAGATACTGAGTCAGTCTACAAACACACACTCAGGCACCCAGTCTGATGTGGTCGATCAATGACTCTCCTCAATCTCCCACAGGCTTGACCCACTCGAAGCGATGGTGCAATCCACATGGAAAGACATCAGCAAGCAGAAACACTGTCTTAATATGTTGACCATTGAGTTAGCTGAACTTAATAGCCAACTTCCAGACAAGAGGCTCCACCATACTAGGCTCTAGTCTTTTCTTTCTCAGTCAACCAATCATAAGAGACATCCCATGAGTCTGTAAGAATAGAGTCTATAAGTCTACGAGTTTATGCTTAGACCTGTTGAAGAACTTCTCCTATTGCAGGCCCTATTCTAAGCTAGTAGAGTTCCAAATCACTTAGTATATTAGCCAGAATAATACACTCAAGGGAGGAATGTGCTGTCTCCAGGATCCAAATAGGCCCACTAAACATTGTGCTTCTTTCTTGGCGGTAGAAGGGACCAGATACAATAATTTATCCTGTATCTTAGAGAATATCTTTGCATGACCCACACTACTGAGTTAAAAATGTCACCAATGTAGAAGCCCTTAAACTACAGTTGTACTTATTTCCTATCCTTTGACGTTACCAATGTGCATGAATCCAAAGTGGTGGCTAGTGGCTACGTCCTGCTCACTTGGTCCAATCACCATAACGTCATCAGTATAACAGATCAGTATGATATTCTGTGGAAGAGACAGATGACCATGATCCTTTCTAACTAAATTACACTACAGGTCTGGAGAGTTAATATATCCTTGAGGTCCAACTGTTAACGTATACTGCTGGCCTTGCCAACTAAAAGCAAATTGCTTCTGATGGTCCTTATAGATAGGTACCTGGAAAAGGGTATTTGCTAGGTCAACAAGTGAAAACCATGTACCAGGAGATGTCTTAATCTGTTCAAGTAAGGACACCACATTTGGTACAGCAGTTGCAATCAGAGTCACTACTTGATTAAGTTTTCAACAGTTAACTGTCATTCTCCATGATCTAAGATCTGTCTTCTGCATAAGCTAAACAGGAGACTTAAAGGGAAACGTAGAGTGAACCACCATCTGTGTATCTTTCAAGTCTAATCTTATAATGAGGGCTTTGGTTTGATTTTCTGCAACTTGAGCTCTATGGCTGCTAGAGAGGAAATTCTCTTCCAGGGCATACTTAGAAATCTTTAGGCTGTTTATACATATCTGGAGCTAGTCAAGTCTTCCACTAAGTTCTCTTCATCTGTTTCTGCATCTTGAGATACCAGAAGTTAGTTAATTTTATCCATAAACTTATTTTTGTCAAATAAATAGTCAATTTATGCAGAAATGCTAGAAGCAACCAGCTAACATCATTATTTTCCTTATTCTACATATTATCAAAAGTTTTATATACAGAATCACTAAATTCACTATTCAAACAGCAAACCTTTAAATACTCTGAACCATGGGCTTTGATTGGTCTCCATACTTTCAGGGGAGTCTTCGGTAATTGTAGGCATTGGCAAATGTCCAAGCCTGCTCCAGATACTTGAATTCATCCTTACAGTTCTGTTTCCCTATAACTACAACCCTTTATTAGTCAGAGTTCTCTAGAGGAAGAGAACTAACAGAATGAAAAAAATATGGGTTTATTCGAGTAGCTTGTGGTCAAGCTTGTCTAATGACAGCTGTCTTCCTAAGGAAAATGTAAGAATCCAGTAGTTGCCCAGTCCACAAGGCTTAATGAGTTAGCTGGTCTTCAGCATACACTGGAATCTACTAGAAGTGTGCTCTAGTATCAGTGAACAAATCAACTTGCCAGCAAGAACGAGAGTAAGCAGGCAAAGAACAAAGCTTCCTTCTTCCATGTATTTTAAAAATCTGTGGCTCAGATTTAAGTTCAGTCTTCCAACCTACAATGATCTGGATTTTCCAATTAACTAAAAGTCCCTCACAGGTGTGTCCAGCTGCTTGGACTTTTTTTTTCTCCCTTTTCGTCAATTACAGATATAGTCAAGTTGACAACTAAGAATAGCCATTACAGATACCAAATTGTAAGATATTTTCCTTTCTGAGTTTATATTCAACAAATTTGTTTACTGAAAAAAAAAAAAGGATTGTGTACCCATGTTCCACAAATTCTTGTAACAAATAAAATAGATATATCAATAAAAACAAATATGACTCTCTAACTTCATAGATCCTGACTTTATGACACTTTTCTGTGGTTTACTATTTTATAGCAAATCTACATTACTGTGACTCCTAGCTGAGCAAGTTCCTCACTTTCTAGGTTCATGTCTCCTAATCAGGAAAAATGAAAATAATCTCACCTAGCACATAGTGTTAAGTGTACAATGGCACAATATTCACTGTGGTGGTTTGAATAGGAATGGGCCACACAGCCTCCTATATTTGAATGCTTGGTCTTTAGGGAGTGACACTACTTGAGAGGGATTAGGGGGTGTGGCCTTGCTGGAGTAGGTATGGCCTTGTTGGACAAAGTGTGGGCTTTGGGTTTCAAAAGCTCAAGCCAGGCTAAATATCGTTCTCTCTTCCTGTTGCCTTTGGATTCAAATGTAGACCTCCCAGCTACCATGTATGTGTGAATGGGACCATGCTCCTCACCATGGACTACACCTCGGAAGTATAAGCAAGCCTCAATTAAATGCTTTCTTTTATAACAGTTTCTGTGGTCATGGTGTCTCTTCACAGCAATAGAATATGACTAAAACAATCATAAATCATTTAGCTCAGTACCTTACATATAATGATCATTTAATAACTGTAAGCTATTTTAAAGCATATTTTTAGAGTAGTCATAAAATTGTAAAGTTTTGTATAAGAGGAAAAATGAATTCTCCATAGGTGACAAAGAAAGCTTAAATCACTGAGCATTCTGTTACTGACACAGGCAAGCCACTCACCACACAGCATGCTATGTCTTGCTAACTTTTTCTTTCCTCCAAAAGACTCTGAGCGCTGAATAAAAGAAATGTACCACATTTTTCTTAATATCCCTTAGCACAGTAGCAGGCAATAAAAAACTCACTGAATAGTTATAAAATGAATACATGGGTGAGTATTGCCAGTTTCAGGAAAGAGATAGGCCATGCTAGAACTGATGGCCACACAATCCCAGCTGACAAGGAAGGAAATGTTTCATTTTTCATTACCTAGCCTACTATTATTTCTTTGTCCAGTTCAAAAGTGAAATGTGTGAAAAATCTTTTCTAGCAAATTAAAGCAGGCAAGACCGTCTACAGAACTACCACTAGGGGGATCCACAGGCTGCTGTGGAACCTTCACAGCCACTCCATACTGAAATGCTGAAGTTATCACTACAGCTTCCTAATCCCTAATTCCAAAACCATGGGTAGAGAATGGTAACATCTTGAAGGATGCTTATTTACAAGATGCCATGAGTCAGCAGAGCCAGAGATTTCAGCAATCCTAAAGCCACTATTCCCAGACCATCAGGGCTCCCACTACCTCCAACCACAGTTCTAGAAACCTGAAACCAAAATAATGGCATCCCTCTATTACCAGCCACTTGGAAGAAAAGAAGACTAAAGCCAAACAGCCTTTTCCAGAACTGTAAAGTGGAGTAAAGAAAGTGCCCCATTAGTCCCTGGTGTAGAACACAAGCTCGCTGTTTTAAGATGACGATGAAAAAGCATTTCCACAAATTAGGCTTTTTAAAGAAATTTCAGTTTGTTAATAAGCCAATCTTTAAAATTCTATTTTTATATATACCAAAACACCCAAATTAAAACCAAGGCATTTTCTCATCTCAAAACACTTTAGCCTTTTGTTTAGCTGGGGCTGTGATGCCCTTTCTGGCTTCCACAGAGAGCAGACACACAACACAGACATACATCCAGGTAAAACACTCAAATGCATAAAAGAAAAAAACGTAATAAATCCATTTTTCAATGTTACTGCATACCTAATCTACAAAATCTACATGTTTAGTGTAGCAATTTTTTTCTTGTTAGTGTTACTAGTTCCTACACAAACTACTTGTTTATGAACAAAAAATAAAGATATGTTAACGAAAATTGAAAAAGGTACAAGAATCTAGTTACTTACCATTACTCTGCAGTGTTAATCCTGAGAGGTCTTATTTTTTTTAAAGGGAGAGAAAATGAAACATAAATCATTACCATGAACATATCTTCCATTACATTTTAAATTATAGAATTTAATTTAAATGATCAATTTAAGCCAGAGAATGAATGAATGAACATACACGCACACACACGCACACACGCACACACGCACACACGCACACACACACGCACACACGCACACACGCACACACGCACAGTTTAAATTTCTAATGTATCCCATCTTATTTGCAACAACAATGTACAAAGTAGGTAAAGGATCAATTTTATATACTCAAGTTTTAGAAGTAAAAAAACCACAAATTTGTTCTGATTTAAGTATTTGTATTTCATTGAAAATACCTGACTCCTGAGCCAGGCATGGTGGTGTGTACCTCTAATGACAGTACTCAAGAACTGCAAAGAGGAAGGCCAAGAGTCATCCTTGGCTACATAGCCAGCTCTTGGTCAGCCTGGGACATGAGACCTAGTCGTAAATAAAATTTTAATTCTGATTCTTTAACTTCATTTGAAGCCTTGAGTAGTCCTCTAATAAAAGCTTTAACTTAGGAAAAGTAAAATATTACTAGGGTCTTTTCCCTTTACACATTTACAAAGGTTCTGCATGTGACAGTCAACTTACCAATTCCAGGTGAAACAACCCGCTCATAGTGATATGGATTCACACAGACACTATCACATTTTAAGTCAAATGCATACTGACAATATTTAACATGTTTTAGTTCATTCTTGTGTAGATCAGGCCACCTCCACAGACGAGCATAGATCACATGAGGAAATCCTTTTCGACCAGCCACCTAGGAAAAGAAGCAATCATTTACTAAGTATAAGTCATTCAAGGGACTTACTATACAGACTGAGCATCTGTGACACTGCAAACACACACATGGCTTTGCTCCAATTTCCGTGTATACAACTAAAATCATACGCTTCTAAAAGTAGTCTCTTTTTTCTGAGGTCTAAGCTAACTGAAGGCTACAGCTCTTAAGTATCATCAGTAAGGGACAATCACAGGAAAGATGATAGCAGAACTTTAACCTCTACTCCCCAACCTCTGCTGAAGAGAAAGGTTATAATGTAGAATTAATTACAATGACTTAAATTATGTCTAGGTAATTAAACCTGCTAGAGAAAAGAAAGAAAGAAACGAAAGAACAGGGTTTGAGAGCTTGGGATAACTGACCATGTGGTCGCTGGAGGCTGGTCTTCTTGGAGAGGCTATGGAGGTTTACTTTGCCTATGCATCTCTCAGTCTGTAGCCTTTGCAATACCCTTTATAATGGTAAATAAGGTTTCCTCAGTTATGGAAGATGCTTGAGTAAATTACTTGAGCCTGTGGGTTGGACTGTGGGAACTCTTTGCACCAGACAGACAGCACAGGTAAAACAACCAGACGATTATGATTGGCATCTCCAAGTAGAGTGGGTCAGAACTGAACTGAATTAGAGGATGCTCAGGTACGCTATCTGAAGACCTGCTTATTTGCCAAGATAAAAGAAATCTTCACACCTTTTAAGGTCACAGAAGAGATGTGTCTTCAGCATACACCAAGAAAAACAGGTTTGAGAGTCCCACACACAATTCTACCCCCACAGCCAATTTTAGACTGTAACTATCCTTTCATAGATGAGAAATCCAAAGTTCAAAATAATTAGAGCACTCAAGTATATACCTGTAATCTCAACACTCAGGAGGCTGAGATGGAAAGAAAAAATTTCAAGTTCTAGGTTAGGCTGAGTTACAAAGAATAAATAAATAACCTATCCAGGATCACACATTACAGCAAGAATTGGACCTGAGTTCAATTTCAAGGCCTGCACTGAGGTTTTTAAGATGCAAAAAGTATGAGTTTGTCAAAAATCATGTCTAAAATCTAGAAATACAGTTCTAAAACCTACCATCACATTCCCACACTTCTTCACACATACACCTTTGAATGAAACAAGTGACCACTGAATGTCTCCTCCAATGAGAGTAGTGTAACATACCTAAATTACAAGAGTCCAATGTACCAGTTTGGATATTTACAATATCAAAAAGGGTTGGCAGGTGGGGAGTGGGAACTATAAAATGAATATAAAGGTAGTTAGTTTCCAATAGAGGGCTTCTCATTTATTTTTCAATTTTTCTTCACTGCATGATTTTTGAATAATAACATAAAAAAGATAACATCCATCTTTTGTGTATTCTTCAACACACTCTCATCATGCACACTGGCAAAAGATGCACAGATGTCAAGAAACAGAGCCATGGAGCTCGCAAGATGGCCCAGCACTGAGAATCCCCAATGCAGTATTATGACAAGCAGTTTGATGGCAGCATCTGGGAATGCTCTCTTCTGGCCTCTTCCAATATCTGTATACACATGTGCACATATACACACATAAGTGACAAAAATAAATCTCTAAATATATGAAATAAACATATAGAGATGGAGCTCACATTAAATTCGTAGTAACTTAAGAGGAAATCTTAAAATATCTATTACTCTACACCACAGAAGACATACAAAACAACTCTAAGACTAACCTGAAGTCGTCCGTCCAGTGTTCTCTGTATAGTGACACATTTGCTAGGATGAGCTCCATTTGTAGTTATAGCTGTTATTAAAGAATCCAATTCATCTTTTTTCTCTTTCAGCTTCTTCACCAAACTCTCAATTGCTCTTTTTGCAAAGGTTTCACTTTCTCCACCTTGTCTATGACACATCAAGCTATGTACAATGCTCAGACAGGCATCATTACTTGTTGGTGTATTTGTTATAGACATATTGTCCATTTGTTCAAGTTTTTTCTTTTAAATCAAACTCTCCAATTTCTGGAGTAATTTTGATCTTTTGAAGGCAGTGAAAACCAATGGCCAATGTTGCAAGAAAAATTGTCAAGACATCTGGTGAGCAGGATAATCTAAGAAAGAGAGAGAGAGATGAGAACACATTTCACAAGGTAGATACAATTATTTTGGGACGAAAAACTGTTCCATTTAAGTCAAAAAACTCAATGTCCATAGTTTTAACAATGTTTAAAGTTTGAAATGCTTAATTATAAATTATAATTATAAATATAACTAGTTTTGATACTCCAAAATCATTAAACAGGTCTTCTCATTGTTTCAAAGGCACACTAAATCAAGTTTTGCCAAATGTGCCATTACTCCAAATTTTTACTTAGTTATTTCTGTACCCTATTTTCTATGCCACTGCTACAATTCTGACCCTTCTTAGAATTCACACTAATCATTGGTATTTAACATTCACTTCCTCTAAATCTCAACCTTCCTAATGCTGGGACCCTTTAATACAATTCCTCATGTTGTGATAATCCCCAACCATAAAATTATTTCATTGCTACTTCATAACTGTAATTTTGCTACTGTTATGAATCATAATGTAAATATTTGATATGCAGGATATCCAATATGCAACCCCAGTGAAAAGGCCATTCAACCTTCAAAGGAATCAAGATCCTCAGGTTAAAACTGCTGCTCTAAAGTTATTTTTAAAATGTTTCTCAACTCATTATATCTCCACATAAAGAAGCAAATTTTCATGTCTGTCAATAATTATCACTTACTCATATGTATAAATACAAATAAAAAGATGAAGCAAGGTCTTACTCTGTAGCCCATGCCGGCCTGGACCTACCACAATATCCCTGAATCAGCCTCCTAACTGCTAAGATTACACCCAGATAATAGACAGTCATTGACGAGACACTTTCCAGATAAAAATTATTTGCACAAGGGTAGATGGAATCAGAGATCAGGATTAGTTAATTAACCCGATTCTGAAAATAAAAGAAGAGCTCATGGGAGAAAAAGCAATATGAAATGTACCGTACATAGTATTCAGTACAAAGTACTCTCTGTCTGAATCCTAAGATATTTGTTTTTAAAGGATGTTATCCAAAACACATTCATTTAGATCTTCTCCTAATAAAGCATAGCATAGAAGCACAGTGTGCAAAGTCTTACTTTTAAGTAATGATTTATTTATGGAGAAAAGGAGGAAGGGAGAAGTACAAGAAATCATTGTATAGTCAAAAAAGAAACGGTAAACAGAAAGAGAGAACATAAACCCTGGCTAGGCATAGTAGTGCACACCTGCAATCCCACCTCCTTGGGAGACTGAACAGGAAGACTATAAATTCAATGCCAGACTGTATAATTCAGTAAGCACCCCTACACACACACACACACACGCACACACACACACACACACACCTTTCCTAAGGCTAAGCTATGGGTGAGTACTAAAATGCCTGCTTAGCGTGCTGAAGACCCAAGATTCAATCTTCAGACTGGAAGAACAGAAAAACCTCCAATCTAACCTGAGAACTACTAGTCTTATACCAGGTCTCACTGCCAGGCTCACTAGTTTAATTTCTGTATTACAAACACCTGTTGTGGAGGTTTGAATAAATATGGCCCCCTATAGGCTCAAATATTTGAATGCTTCATCTCCAGGGAGTGGCAGTATTTGAAAGGATTAGAAGGATTAGGAGATATAGTCTTGATGGAGGAAGTGGGTCACTGAAGGTAGGCTCTCAAGTTTCCAAAGCCCTCCCCATTCCCTCTCAGCCTGCAGAACAGAATGTAGCTCTCAGCTACTGCTCCATGCTCCCATGATGATGATGATGGACTAAACACTAAACCTCTGAAACTGTTAGCAAGCCCCCAACTAACCTGGTCTTGGTGTCTCTTCTGTCTCACTGTTCAGCAAATGAACAGTATGACTAAATCACCTGTGAATCAAAACTGGAACTGTCATCCTCATCATTATATACCCATTCCTAGGACAGGTAAGTCCCACATATTGTCCAACAAACACATTGCTGTATTTCACATGCTTAATTCAGCATTTCTTTGGCCTAAAACATTCACCTCCATTTTAACCACTCAGTAATTAAGCCCTAGCTTCCTTTCAAATTACAGTCAAAATTATTTTAATTGCCCCCAAGGTTTCCCCTACTAACTGTCACCTTGCTCTCAATCCCCAAAAATTACTTCCCTAATATGTTTATGTTTCTTTCTTATTGTATTACTTGATCCCTTCCCTCAAATTTAAGGTACATCTTATACTTTATTATATTTTACACACCATATTACAGTAACTTCACCATATTTGTCTCTCAGTTCTAAAAGTTAAAAAAAAAATAACACTACAAATTTAGAGGGTCAAGAAAACATAGTCTCACTTTTCAAATTCCCAACACCATGTAGTTCCTGACTATGGTGGTTTGAATAAAAATGACCCCACATCTCCTATATCCCAAGTTGGTAAGGACTAGGAGGTATGACCGTGTTAAAAGAGGTGTGTCACTGCGGGGTGGGGGTTGGGGGTATTCTCACCACTGTCCTTGTGCCTACCACCTTGTGGCTGTTGTCTCGACAGGTAAGCTCTCGGCTCCTGCTCAGGTGCTTCTCTGCTGCTTGTACACTCCTCACCATGATGACCAAGAACTGACCCTCTAAAACTGGAAGCAAGCTCCAATTATACACTTACTTTTGTTAAATCGCCTTGGTCATGGTGCTTTGTTGCAGCAGTAAAAAACAAAACATCAACACACACCAATCAAGTATCTATAGACTGGCTATACCATTTTTATTCTGTGGTACTGTCTTAGGACAAATTTAGTTTGCAAAGAAGGTCATTTGTATTCCCTAATTATTATAAATCTGTACCAATTTATAACTGCATCTAACCATTTTTCCAGTGTCAATACTAAAGGTTATTCTTTTAGTAAACTTAGGCTGTCTGGGGCCTGGCAGTATTGCAAAGGCTGTATCAATTTTAAGTTTCTTTAAACACAAAAATAACTTAGTTTCATAAAAAATGCTTTCTTGTATCTTATATTTTATTGTATTCCTTAGATCCTAAGGATCTTATATATAATTTAGAAGTTTCTTACAGGAAAATAGTATCAGCAGGGATATATAAATGTATTCCTACATTATATGGCTTTAGACTATAGAAATGTGATGGATATGGGCAAATACTGATGATATAAATAAAGCTGTATATTCTAACTAAAGTTCTAACAACATAAATGACCTCCTTAAATCTCTCAGTGGTCTCGACTATGAACTGGAAAATGGGCACAGCATCTATCTGTCCTGCCCACCCTGCAGACTAATACAGAGTAATAAAATGCAGTGTATACAAAACCATGTAGGAACCATGAACTGACTAAGGCAACCAACCCACATTTGCAGACACTCTAGAGCTACATATTAGTAGGCATGTATCAAGAAAGCATTTTCTCAGACTAGCATCCCATTTCTGTAACAACCTAGAGCACCTCCTTTGTTGTCTTGAAATTAAAATGCAATCAATCTGTTTAAGAAATTAACTGTCTTAATAGTTAAAGGCAGAAAAGACTTACATAGTAAAACTTGTATTTTGATATAAAGCATATCAAATCAGAAATGTAAAGAAAGAAGTTAAGGTCCCAGACTGTACCTCAGTAGATTATATATTTAGTATGGATTAAACTCTGGAACCCATTTTACCAAGGAGGTAAGATGCTAGTACTTTGCGTGGTCTCATAAACATCAGAGTTACACAGTCACTTTTTAAAACAAACATATTGGGACATCTTGGCAACATTGATTTTCTCAAATGGTAAAAAGATAAAGCTAAAAACAAAAAAAGCTTCAAATAAGAAAAATTTAATTCCTAGAACTGGACTATACACTAATTATATTTTCCTCTTATGTGAGTTTGTAGGACATTTTCAAGTCTTGTGAGGTACCAAGATAATTCTTCACTGTGTCTTCCAAAATGCTATCACTTAGACCCCAACCTACAAGGCCCTCTCACAAAAATGTCTACATTACCCCTTAAAGAGCATTGCTTACTCGTAAAGAACTAACTCTGGCTGGGTGTAGTTTGCACATCAGCAGCCCCAGCTAACAGGGAAGCTAAGACAGGAAACCACCTGGGCCACAGTTTCTTAAACTTATGATCATAAATTTATAATCCCATCTGGGGGTCCGTGCGCACACACGCACACACACAGACCCAGTAGTAAGGGGTTTCTGAACCCACAGAAAACAAGTAATAAAGCCACGGCGTTCCTGGCAGTGCTTCCCTGCACTCAGTGTGTGACTCTGCTGCAGCCAGACTCCAGATGACTCTTTACAAACTGCAGTGTTCTTACTGCAGTCTCCAGCTCTTACTTAACAGAATGGTTTAACTGCAGAGGACAAAGATGCATTTTCCTGCCAGCATTCTTCGATACGTATCAAGTTAGTGTAATTTTGGATTATGTTATATTAGAATGTTTGGTCTTTAAAAACTGTCATTTGAGTGGCTGACCTGAATTTCATTTTCTTTTATTTGCTTAATGAGTTTGGGTTTGGGATTGGAACTAGATTCCCACCAATTGTGAAATGGCTCTACACATCCTTCTTCTACCTTGTACTGTGTTTATGTGAAGCAATATTCTCAGCACTGATGATCATAAAACCAAAATACTAACCAAATCTGAAAATAATGAAAATATTCTCTATCTGGCAGCTTCGTATGTTTAGCAAAGACATAATTCTTTATGTAAAAATCAACAAGCACGTCCATCCTATTAGTACACAAATTTACTTCGATCTTCAATGAATTCTAAAACTCATTCTAATAATTTTTGTACAGCCAAAAATTATTAAATAAATTATGCTTTACCAGTCAATGTTTGAATTGTATACCTATTTTTAAATGCTATATATCCAAGTCAAATCAAAACTGTTTTGAGTACAAAGGTTTAAAAAGCTGGGCAACACAACAAGATTTCAACTCATAAAATAATAAATAAAATACTTTTTCCTTTTCTTTATTTTTCTTTGGGGGTGTGTGTGTGCGAGGGGAGCTCAAGACAAGGTTTCTCTGTGTAGCCTTGGCTGTCCTGGAACTCAACTCTGTAGACCAGGCTGGCCTCGATTTGCCTGCCTCTGCCCCCCAAGTGCTAGAATCTAGGGTTTGAAACTAGTGGTGAAACATGTACCTATATAGTATGAAGTAGTGGATTCAATCCCCAGTCATGTGTCTGTGCACGACACATCTAGAAAACCCTAGCATATTACAGACACGTAAGAACTAAAGACGTATGGAAGCAAATGAGACAACACGAAACGTTCTTATCGTGATATAATGCATTAGTCAAATTAGAATGGGCTATGCTACAGCTATAACCAAGTCCCTAAATACCTACTGTTTACAAATGTATTTTGTTTAAGCTACCATTCATCACAGATGAATGGTGGTACTACCCACTGCCCCATCTTAGAGACTGACAGAGCACTATCTTTCCATGTTAGGGAGAAGGAGAAGGAAAGGAACAGTCACACATTACTTTTTAATGGTTATTACTTATCCTTCCCTTTGATTGGTCATAGTCACATGACAATACCAGTGATTCTCAACAGGACTAATTAGTCTCTTAAGGGACATCTGGCAATGTCTAGAGACATTTTTGGTCTCTGGTCATAATACTCTGAATATGCCTGTTCTCTGATATCGGAAGTGGAGCACGGTTAGGCCTGGTTAGTACTTAGGTGACATAATTTTTAATGGTCACTGAAGGGAAGGAAAGGTGAGAAGCAGAGTACCACTGGTTGTCTAACAGTAAAGAATAGGATAGTACCAAGCATCCTTCAAAAGACAGACTATCCTTCAGAACAAAACAAAACTACCCAAAATGACAATAGTTCCTGGGCTATCACAAATTTCAAGGAGAGGGAGCCATCAGAATACTTGGTTAAATAATACTGTCTACACACATGAAAATGCCCTGACAGCCTTAGGGGAGTGGGTGTGTGTGTGAAAGGAAAACAAGAAAAAAAAGCAGAGAAACAAGAGTCATATATTCTGTCAGAGTAGGTTTCTGTCAAGAAAGAGGAGGAAGAACAGCACCTGTTTATAGTGAAGAGACTTCAGGAGCTGGGAATGGAGTGGCACAGAAGAGTTAGCTCCAGGTATGGGAAGAGGTGAGAAGGGACAAAAGGACTATATAATATGTACTACATATACCGAGCATAATTTCCTAGAAGATACATGTTTGGGTAAGTGATTATAAAACTAATACTTAGCATGGAAATATTTTTTAAAAGATCAAGAGGTTTGCTCTTTTGCAGGTACTGGTTTAGTGAAATATAACTGGGAAGAAATTCTAAACATAAGCAAGAAAGGCAACTGTTGAGACTTAAGTCCCTGTGACAAGTTCTACCTCAAATGCTATGCTGACAGTAGCTAGAGAACATCTGAAAGCATAATGTAAAAGAATACAACCAATGCAACAAAAGTCGTGTTTGCAAACTAGCTCCTAGGATGGACAATAGGAGACAACTGACATGTGCTGCTGCTCACTCAGAAGTCTTAGATTTAAATGTTTTCACAACACCAGCTTTAAATGAAATAATTTGATTTTACAATTAACAGGTTCTGAAGCTCTTAACAGGCATGATGGATCATGCATATATGTAATCTCAGCACTTGGAAGGCTGAGGCAGGAGGATTGCCATACATTAAAAGACACACAGAGAGTACCTATTATACTGTCTAAAAGGAATCAATAAATACTATATATGGCATCTATTTCATCTGCCAGCATAAACTTCCCTTTCTGCAAAGACAGTCTGATTTTTCCAGGAAAAATCTCACTTAGGCAGGTGAGACAATTCCCAGGCAGAGTGTACTGAACCAAAGCCTGGCCACACTGTAGTCCCAGGCATGGACAGAACTCAGGCCAATGACATTAACTTCTGATGGAAAATGGGGAAGGAGTGTTAGAAAAGAAAATGAGCCCTTTGAAGACTGGAGATGAGCTTGGTTGGTAGACTGCCTGCCTAGCAAGATAGCCTAGACTGATCCCCAGGCCCACATAAACTAGGTATTGTAGCACATACCTAAAATCCTAACACTGGAGAGTGGGAGGCAGGCTACAAACCTGAAATCGATGAGACCTTCTACAAAGGAGGGAAAGAAGTCTCTTTTATACTAGACTTAATACTCTTAAGAGCTAACCTGAGAATTTAACAGGAAATCAAATCTAAAAGGTAGTTCTGACAATAATGGTTGAGATCCTGAATCTAGCTATCTAAACTCAAGCCAACCAAGTCCCTGTTACATGTTCCTTGAATGCACAACTGAACAAACTTTACATCATTTACATCTCAGAAATATCATCAAGATATGCCAAAGCATATGAATAATATATCCTATTAGCAATCTGGTAAAAAAAAAATGCAGAACTAGTTACTTTAAAACTATACCTGTCAGCTGGGCAGTAGTGGCGCATGCCTTTAATCCCAGCCCTTGGGAGGCAGAGGCAGGCGTATTTCTGGGTTCAAGGCCAGCCTGGTCTATAGAGTCAGTTCCAGGACAGCCAGAGATATACAGAGAAACCCTGCCTCAAAAAAAAAAAAAAAAACAACAAAAAAACTATACCTGTTACACTGTTTTCTGATTCTATTTATTTACATATTTGTCTATTTTCTGACCCTAATTCGTTTTTTAAAATATGGGTTGTATCAACATGTACCTTATTACAAATTAAAACAAATAAAATTTTAAGTAAATTCTAATTCATTTTCAAAAGGTCCACTAATGATAGCCTAAATAACTTTTATAAAAAATCACCTTTTCCCCAGTGAAGGCTAGGTGCCCCAGTGTGGGGGAAATTCAAGGGCGGGGAGGTGGGACTGGGTGGGGGCACATCCTCATAGAAGCAGGAAGAAGGGGGATGGGATAGGGGGTTTCTGGGTTGGGGGAGAAACGGGGAAAGGGATAACATCTGAAATGTAAATAAAATATCCAATTAAATAAGTAATCTTTTCCAGAACACAAAAGTTAGTAACAAGAATGTCTATTTTACATCTGTACAAATTTCTTTACTGTGCAGATTAACAGATGACAGCTGGATTCTACCTTCTTTAGCATTCAATCTGCTGTCGAAAATGCAGAAGAAAATGTGACACAGAAATATGTATAACTGGAAAGAATATTTTAACATCCCTCTCAGATAATAATGGATATTCATCAAATGGAGATCAGTTAACGTTATGAAGTGGGATCTGAATTCTGAGACTCTTGGCTTGTTGTATAGAAACTCACAGGGTTGAGGCTAGGGAAGTAGCTCAGTCAGGAAACAAGCTCTAGATCTGAGTTTGATTCCCTAAACCCATGCCAAAAAAAAAAAAAAAAAAAGGAAAGGAAAGAGAAGGAAAGAGGAGGAAAGGAAAGCAAAGGAAAGCCAAGCATGATGGCCATGCTTTTAACAATGATGCTGAGAAGTAAAAACAGACAGCTCTCTGAGCTAAGTACTAAAACAAAACAAACTCAGGGAGACAAAGAGCAAAATGGACCACTCCTGACAAGCAGCATCCAGGATAATCCTCTGGCCTCCACATGAGGCTGCAGGCAGTACACAAAGCACTGCCCATATGAAAATGAATCTCTCCACATCTTACTCTGAACATATTCACAACCTTGAGAACTGGTAACCTAGGAAAACACTGGTTCACTGAGTTATTCAGATTTCCAAATGCTGAACCATTTCCTTACAGAATATTTTATTTGTTTGTTCATTTGTTGTTTTGACACAGGGTCAAACTATAACCCAGGCTGTCTTAGAACTCACTATATAGATCAGACTGGCCATGTATTTTTAAAAACCACATTCCTTAAAAATCATCAACAATCTCATTAGAAACTTTTTTGTTTGTTTGTTTTTGTTTTTTCAAGATAGGGTTTCTCTGTGTAGCCCTGGCTGTCCTGGAAAACTCACTCTATAGACCAGGCTGGTCTCAAACTCACAAATCCGCCTGCCTCTGCCTCCCATGTGCTGGGATTAAAGGTGTGCGCCATTCAAAGTTAATAGTTTCTTTTTTTTTTTTAAGACTTATTTTATTTATATGATTACACTATAGCTGTCTTTTGTGCGCCATTCAAAGTTAATAGTTTCTTTTTTTTTTTAAGACTTATTTTATTTATATGATTACACTATAGCTGTCTTTAGACATCCCATAAGAAGGCATCCAAACTCATTATAGATGGTTGTGAGCCACCATGTGGTTGCTGGGAATTGAACTCAGGGCCTTTGGAAGAGCCACTGAGCCATCTCTCCAGCCCCTAGAAAATCTTTTAAGTATTAGAAAACTAGCTAACTAATGCTGACAGAACCATGTTTTCCAAAAGTCTAATTGTCATATCAAAGACTGCCGTTTTTCTCTAACAGCTCAGTTACTTTCCTTACAGTGTTGGCTCATGTCAATCACTTTCACCAAAAAGCCAGGTCTAAAGGACTGTAGTCTATCTACAGACATTGTTCTGTGAAGAGAGAATAAAAACAATGCTGCATTTGAGAAGCAACATGCAGCCATCAGGCATATAAGTAGTTCTAGACATGAGCTGTATACTTGAACATGCACCAATGTTTCATACATGCTTCCTATTTAATACACAAGTATAGACTATTGAAAAGCTAAAACTGTTTACTTCTTCACTACTAGCATTTTTAAGTGAAACTGTAATTTTTTTTTCAAATGCTCAACATATTACCTGCATGTGAAAAGACAAGTAAACCATTTTAATTCACACCAAGGAGCTACCTACTGCTCTACCCACTACTGCTCTTGTGTCACAGTGCAACTGACACAGGGAAAACCAAACGATGTCTCCGCCCTACTATGAAAATTATTTTGAGCTCATGACCTCTTTAATAAAAGGAGCGTGGGGCTTCCCAGCAGTCTACAAAGCGTATTTTGAGAACCACTGTTTTAAAAGACTGGAAATGAAGCTGAATTTTAATACCTGGCAACTGGACGAGGGCTCTATCAGAATTCCACAGAAGCTACAAGTAGCTACAGCAGGTGAAGGCTTACCTTAAAGGGCCCAAGTCTGAAGTGCTGTCAGTTCTACAAAGCACTGATCTAATTCACCGGCTTCTCTTCACACATCACCAAAAACACAGTAAAACAAATTATAACATCACAAGTAAATACATCTAATCTAAGAGTAATAACAAAGTGGCTTTTAAAAAATAATTACCAACATAATTTTAGTAATTACACACATAAAATTATGTTTTCAACTAAAAGTTTATCACTTTTGTTTTTTGGTTTGTTTGTTTTGAAAAAGCATTTTACTGTGAAGCCTTAGCTAGCCTGGAACTCGAGATCCTCTTGCCTCTGCCTCTCGAATGATGGACTAAAGAGCCTGAACCATCACACTAGTCTTATCTGACCTACATAGGGTCTATAGGATTAGATGTGTTCAATGTCTTACGAAAATGAATCTCTCCACGTCTTACCTTGGGAACTGGTAACCTAGGAAAACACTGGTTCGTTGAGTTATTCAGATTTCCAAATGCTGAACCATTTCCTCACAGAATATTTTATTTGTTTGTTTATTTGTTGTTGTTTTGACACAGGGTCAAACTGTAGCCCAGGCTGTCTTAGAACTTACTATGTAGATCAGGTTAACAACTCCTGGCTTCAGTTGGCTAATTAAGCACTAGTTCTGTCATCCTTCAACCAACTGATTCAACTAATACAATGACTGTCCACCTATTAATTAACTTCTCTGGGACTAACTAGTCAGTAGTTACCACTAATAAATTCCCTTAATTCAGTTCTGCATTTATGAATATATTTTGAAGGCAGGTGTGGGCACAAATATGTAATCCCATCATTCAAGAGGCTAAGGGAAGACGATCTGAAATTCAAGGTCCTGTGGCAAAATATACATACACGCACACAAGCACAGACACAAGCAGACATATATATACACATTTAACCCGAGAAAGCTCAAGCTGTATACAGTCATCTATACTTATAAAAATTATACCTTACTAGGAGACCAATATTTACAAAAATTATACCTTAGTAGGAGACCAATTATTTATCAGAAATCTTTTCTGTTTAATAAAAGAAGCGTTCAAAACATGTAAGTTAGAATTTGTTAAGTTCTGAACAAAACACTCAAAAGTATTGATGATCAAAAGGTATAAACAAATACAGAAATAAGAATAAGTAGTACAAATAACCAAACCTTCACAATCAAGGGGGCTTCATTTCCTAACAGTGACAGCCATGCTTCTTCTATTTCACTCCCATTCTGAAGTATGTGTTTGTGTGTGTGTGTGTGTGTGTGTGTGTGTGTAAGTGATGGAGTTACAGGACAAAAACAGTTAAGTTTTATAAATAGTTCTTCCAAAGCCAAGAAATGCAGATAACTTTATAGGCCAGCACTCTGCCGTGACTTCAGGTTGAGCAACTAGGAGAGGGGTGAGGAATACAGTGGCATAGCACTAGTCTAACCACGAGTAAGGCCCTAACTTTAATCACTTCAAAAACTGTAAAAAGAGAACATACACCCAGAGGATCTCCCTACAGAGCTGCCAACTAGTTGGGCTAGTTGAGCAACTTTCTCACAATGCATAAATCAAACCCCGACTGTACAGGTTTAATGAATGCAACTTTCTTTAAAAGGCCAGTGAAGTCGTGGTTAGAAAACTTTATTACTTCCAAGAAGACTAATCCTTAACACAACCAAATTCCAGAGCTGATGAACTGACTAAGCGGTTAGGAGCACACACTGTTTCTTCTATAGAGACTGGAGTTTGGTTCCAGCACCCACCTTGGGCAAGTGGCCTCCTTAGTCACCTGCAAAGACACACAGAAACACACACACACGTGTAGCTAAAAATTAATAAGGGGCTGGAGATATGGCTCAAAGGTTAAAAGCACTGGTTTTTCTTCCAGGACATGGATTCAATTCCCAGCACCTACATGGTGGCTCACCACCATCAGTAACTCCAATTTCAGGGGATCCATAGCCCTCTTTCCTTGTCCCCCCACCCTCACCCCAGATACCAAGTACACAAGTGGTGAAGTCATACAAACCGGCAAAACATTCATATTCATCGGAATTTTTTTAATTAATAGAAATAAATCTTTTAAAAAAGAAATCAAATTCCACTGGAAAGTTTAGATGTTAATTTGAAACCAATTTCATGATCGTAAGAAAAGCTTCCTAAAATGTTACTAATTAATCTGAAAATAAGTAAGGGGGTAAAGAAGGGGGAATGGGAAAGAGAGGAAGGACACACTAAATCAGACTTGGAATGGTTACCTTCTGCATGAATATACCACTGCATTAACAAGAATGTAAAGCTGATCTGAGCAAGGTATCACAGGCCTATAATCACATTACTCAGTAGGCAGACACAGCAGGATTGCCCAAAGCTCAAGGCCAGCCACATCTTCATCACCCTGTCCCCCAAACAAATAAAAAAAGAGAGAGAAAAGAATGTAAAACGACCAGCTTAAAAGATGAGGACCCTAAGGCTCAACTACTGTGGTTTCTAAACTGGCTACACAGCCCAGTCCAACTAAATCAAAACTTCTGTGGGTAGGAGTCAGGCATCCGTGTTTTGTAAAGCTCTCCAAGAAATCTCAATGTTCAAACAAGACTGAAATCATTGCCCCTAAGCCTTGAGACTGAAAAAAAGCAGTAGAAAGAGCAGGAAGGGCACAGCTCTGTGGCAGAACTTGCCTAGCATTCATGAGGACCTAAGTTCTATTCCTAGCAACAATGAGGAGGCTAGAGGCAATTAAAAAAAAAAAAAAAACTCATAGGATAACAAGTTTTTTAAAATGGGGAAAATATTACTTAAGATATGAATAATAATATATGGTTGTGTTGAAAAAGACAATCAATGTCAAACTGATTAATACAAGTAAATACAGTTGTCTCTAGTAAGTGTCTGACCTATGAACCTTAGCAATCTCAGCACCTGAGCACCTAACAGTCTAGTTTTACATAAGTAAGCACCATCACCTCCTTAGCTGTCCTAGTCCTCATTCACTTTCATATTCAAAATAAATGTTCCTGGATGCCAGCTACATCATGTAGTAGTGTCAAGGTGACACAATTCAAAATATCTTGTTTCTGAGAAGCTGGTATTCAGCCAAATTTTCCATTACCAGAATTACACATTTTAAAATAAAGGGAAAAAAATCCAATAACTCTAAATGTGACTCATTAGTATGAGCTAGGGATATGATGATACTTACAGTAGAATAACAAAAGCAGCTCATATGCATGCTCTCTATACATACTTATCAGTTATCTGAGTGTCTACGTGAAGTGAATCGTAATCAACAGATGAGGAAAATAACTAATTTGAGAAAGCTGTACTAAATGTGAGAATGTCTAACTCTAACTTTAGCTTTCTTTTAGCACAGAAATCAATGGAAGCATTTAGTCAGGTTAGTTGTATAAATAATCAAGGCTCACCCAAGTCAGTCTTCCTCCTGGCTTTAACCCCACACAGTGGAGGGTGGCAGGTATCCAACCATACAAGGACGCACCGAAAAAGCTATTATAAGATGTTTATAAAATGACATTCATTCTGGATGAATGAAAAATGAAAAGAAAAACAAAAACCTAGGCATCAACTAGATGGGGAACAAAATAGAAGTGAAATAGCTGATATTTCATCAAAAAAAAAAAAGGATTATGAGATCAAGAGATCAAATTTTAAAGAAACCCGTATTTGCACTTTAGATTTAACCAACTCTGCAGACTCCACAGAGTTAACTGCCCTGGTAGAGGCCCCAGCCATGCACAGTTCAATTAAAATAGTGTGTGCCAATGTTACTGTAACTCTGGCTCAATCAGAAAAAACAGGTTCTGATTGAGAGAGTGGGCTGAGAGTGTGTGAGAGAATGACTGGTCCACATAAGTAAGTTTAATGCTCCATTATTAATCCCCGCTCCAACCATGTGTGTGTGTGTGTGTGTGTGTGTGCGTGTGTGTGTGTGTGTGTGTGCGCGCGCGCACACACACACATCCAGAGACAAAATTCACAAACAGAGATACTTCAATTAACATGTAGCATAAATGAAAGTGACCTTAAAGAAAACAAGGTCTGTACACCTCGTAAAAGCAGAACTATTTCAAGAGTAAAGCCATCAGGAAAGTTCAGGTCCATATAAAACATATTCCAAATTACTGCACTGACTTGCTTAGCACAAATTTTCCTTAATTCTGTAAACACAATTTTAATTCTTCCCAACTTAAGATTTACAGTGGAAGCATTTAACCCAAAGTATCAACTACTTCAAAAACAAAAATATGTAATACCTCTTTAATGTATACTCACTCAAAAGCCTAGAAAGCAAAGAAAAAAGTCACTTGTCTTATGACAGTCACAAAAAAATAAAAAACGTTATGACAATTCTCTTTGAAAAGGACTTGTTTTAATTCCAGCAATTTAAGCCTACATAATTCATCATATCAAGATCTAAAGCTGCTTCAGGTCATGGGTATCAGTCTGCCTCTGTGCATGTTTCTAACAAGCTCATTGAAGAAAACAAAATCGTGTCTGAGCATCAAGTCGCAATTTTGTATTACACATTATAGCACCTAGGAAGCTGAGAGACATGAATGGTCAGGAGTTGAAGAAGAGAGGGGCAGGAAGCCCTATAGACTCATGACAGTATACTGAACAAAGCATTGGGGGGTAATTGTATTTTTGAAAATATTATAGCAATCATTTACACTCTGAAATAGCATGTACTATCAGATATATCCAAGAGACAGAATCTACAGTAGGGAAAAGTTACTTCTCTCAATATGCTATGCTACATTTCAACTGCAAGGGCTTCATGTCTGGAATGCAAGGTAAATTTGTAAAATCTATAATAAAAACTATTCAAATGCCGTGCTTGAAATCTAATTGTTTTGTGGAATTTATACATTTCTGTACTTTCAGTTAAGATTCCACATGGTTTTTGTCAGCAGAAAAGTCCTGAACCTGATTCTTAAAACGTTCAAAGAATCAAGCTGCTACTGAGAAGAAAAGGATGCTAAATCTGGCAGAATTCAACGATTGTTAAAAAATTAAGCGAGATTACAAGCCTGCAAAACATTAATTCAGGGTGCTTAAAATAACTCCCTCTTTATCTTGTTACTTTATTTCTAAGTGACAATCTCACCGTAAGTTATCAAAAACTGAAGGCACTGATGAAGTAATTTTAAAATGAGTTACCTGAAAACCAACTTTAAAAATTAAGTTTACTCCAGGTTTTGTGAGGTGGGGGGTGGGGCAGTGGGGAGGAGCTATCAATAAACAGGGCTTTTTAAAACCTCTGGCAAAGGAACCTTTCAAGTTAACTAAACAGGCCCTTGTCTTTGAAAATCTGGCTTGAGAAATCATAACAGCAGTTTGGGGTGCTGAAGCCAACGCCCTCCACCCTCCACCAATTTCACGCTCCGTGCATATAGCCCTAACAATAAAATAAACTACGCCTTTTATTAGGAGACACGTTTTATTAGGGGAGGGAGGTGGTTCAGTTAGGCGCTAAGAATGTTTCCCGCATGCCGCCATCACCCACAATACCCAAAAAGTAAACAAATCAAAGCTACAAACGTAAACTCAGAGCACACAACCAGGAAGAGAAAGTGGGGACAAAGAGAAAACAAACACTTGCTGGGGGGAAGGCACGAGGACTAACCCGGGGTACCCCGGGCACAACGCACTCCGGCCGGCCCGAAGCGACTGCCCGGGCCGCGGCCAAACTCCTCCCGAACAACAAAGAGCGGCAGCGCAGACCGGACCGGCACCCGGGTTCCCGGGACGACCGGCGCGCCAACTGCGAAAGGAGTTGGGGCCCGGGACCTACGCGCGGGCACGCGGAGCCGGGGCGCGCGGGGGCGACCCACCCGAGCCCCGCCGGGCCCGCGCTCGCGCCGGCCGCCGCGGGAGCCCGCCCCGGGACGGGGAAGCGCGGGCGCCCAGGCCCGGGCAGGGGAGG
>NW_021604713.1:1096411-1097716 GCF_004785775.1 Grammomys surdaster | reverse complement strand
GGAGCTCCGGAGCCGCCCCGCCGCGGGGGGCCTCGCTCGCTGGCGCCGGCTCCGGTCACGCGCTCCCGTCCCGGGGACGGCGGCGGAGCGCGGCGCGGGAAGGGCCTCCCGAGGACGGCGGGCGGGCGGACACGAACACGGGCTCCGCCACCCGAGCCGCTCCGTTACCGCAGCGGCGACGACGACCAGGGCCGTGTTGTTGCTGCCAACTTGTCGGAAGGACACTGAGCATGCGCGCGCGGAGACCACATCCGGGTAATTTCAGGGTTTGGCCCTTTTCCCCCCCGCAGCGCTCCTTTCTCCCGGCTGCCCCCGCCTCCCGCCCAGAGCAGGGAGGGTCCCAGTGCGCAGGCGCCCGCGGGCAGCCCGGCGGCCCAGCCTGAGTGCGCGCAGCGGCGGACTTCAGAAACGGATCGCCGTTCAAACATTATCCAAACAGCTTGGGACAGCTCCGGATGAGCGATGGGCAGGCATGCGGATTGCGTTGGGTTTTGCAAACCTTGGTGGACACACCCGTACCGAGTGCGGGTGTTTGTAGCAGTTTACTTTGGAGCGGGGGTGGGGTGAGGACCAAGCCTCTGTCCCTTTCATCACACCGGCTCCAAAGGTTAGACTCCAAAGGCGCGTGGGACAACCAAGAAGTCACACATTCCAGGGCATTGCCCGGTGGGGCCAAACGTGAGTAGTTGGAAAAGAGGCGGGAATTTCGAGTTGGAGGCGACCTTCAAGACTTGCTTACTGTACACCTGCTAAATTGGGCTCAGTTTCAGAACTTCACACCTCACAAGTCAAAACTATCTCCCATAACTTAGGTGGCCTGGTATCTAAAACTTTCAGGGCAACCTAAAGGGACAATTCAAAATGTGTTGTCCATGTTACAAAGCCTTGGATCCGTCCCAGCCAGCACCGCAAAAGTCGAAGGGTGCATTTGGTGGCAAAAGGACCGTCTCTGATTTTGACTTCGTGCTTAATTTCTTATATAATTTTATGAATTTTGTTCTTGGTAACTAGAACACAAGCCTACCGTATGGTCCCTGGCTTTGAATCCCAGCCCATACGTGTAATCTTAGCCCTTGGGAAGCAGAGGCAGAAGGACCTCCAGCCTGGTGAATTTTCATGGCAAATTTCAGACCGGGACTAAATAGTGAGACCTTAGCTTTAAGATTATTTAGACGTCTAGAAAACATAAATTAAAGAAGAAGGAGGAGGAGGAGGAGGAGGAGGAGGAGGAGGAGGAGGAGGAGGAAGAAGAAGAAGAAGAAGAAGAAGAAGAAGAAGAAGAAGAAGAAGAAGAAGAAGAAGAAG
>NW_021604713.1:1073560-1096401 GCF_004785775.1 Grammomys surdaster | reverse complement strand
AGAAGAAGAAGAAGAAGAAGAAGAAGAAGAAGAAGAAGAAGAAGAAGTAAAAGTAGTAGTAAAAGTAGTAGCTGGGCGGAGGTGGCGCACGCCTTTAATCCCAGCACTTGGGAGGCAGAGGCAGGCAGATTTCTGAGTTCGAGGCCAGCCTGGTCTACAGAGTGAGTTCCAGGACAGCCAGGGCTACACAGAGAAACCCTGTCTCAAAAAACAAACAAACAAAGAAAAAGAAAGAAAAAAAAGAAAACATAAATTATATGGTGTTTTGTTGTTGTTGTTGTTGTTTTGTTTTCTTGTTCACCTTTCATCAGGATTCCTTCAAGTCCCGCTGTTAGACTAAGTCATTTCTTAAGTCTGTTGGAGAAACTTTACACACACCAATGTGTAAAACCCCCAGAGTAAGCCAAAAGGCTGATTCAAAAGTTGATGTCTGCAGTGAGAAAATAAATTACTTAAATGAATCGATATTAAATTTCTTCACAAATCCAATTCTTCATTGTCATCAAACTTGACAGGTGCTGCACAAATTGAGTTATAAAAAAAGAAGATATACAGATTAGGGGAGTCCAGGAGCTGCTGTGGTGGATAAGATCTATATACAATGTATACATATATGAAACTTGGAAAGGATACAATTTAAAGATAGAAGAAAGATCTGTCAGCTGGCAGATCATTAAAACTGATCAACTCATGACTCTTTGGGAATATGCTCCTGAAAGAAGTATATTAAATAAGTAGTATTGGTATTACTAAACTTCTGTTCCATCTATATCAGGTATTTATGTCTGTATAATATGTTATATTTTAGAAGGTTAAAGCAGTACACACTTACTGTCTGTTCCTATGGTGTCCAGGCACTGGTCCTCTACAAAAGCGAGACTCCCTTAGGAAAGAAGAATCATTCCCTCACACAGATGTCAGCATTCATTGCCTGTAGACCACAGGGCTGGATGGAGGTCTCAGTCTCTTGCTGCCTGTCAGCTAGAGGCCCTCTCAGGTACTCTACAGCGATGGTTCTCAATCTGTGGGTCATGACACCTTCGACGGTCACCCTGCTTTTCACAGGGGCCACATATCAGATATCATGCATATTAGATATTTTCATTATGATTAATAACAACAAAATTACAGTTATGAAATAGCAACAAAAATAATTGTATGGTCGGGGGGTTGGGGGAGGCGAGCACCACAACATGAGAAACACTATTATAGGAAGGTTGAAAACGTTGCTCCAGAAAAAGCTTTGAATATGGCAGCTTGCTTCTTCAGAGCCAGCTAAGAGTTGCATCAAGGTTATATCATTATGTTTTTCTCTCTCTCCCTTGGAACTCGTCCGTGTGTGTGTGTGTGTGTGTGTGTTCATGTTCCTACCTGGTGTGTGCATGTGTGTATATCAGTGCATGGTTATTTGGGGGTCAGAAACCAACATCATGTGTCTTCCTCTGTCAGACTCCACAGTATTATCGTTTTGAGATAGGGTCTCACTGAACCTGGTGCTCAGAGATTTGGCTAGACTGTCTAGTGGGGTGTACGGATCATCTGCTTATCCCTCCCTCCCCGGTGCTAGGATTACAGACATGCACCAGCACACGTGGAGTTTTAACACGAGTGCTAGGCATTGAACCCAGATCCTCATGCTTAGTGATAAGTACTTTACCAACAGAGCCACCTCCACAGCCACAGCATTATTTCTCTCTTAAAGAGATGTTACCAAAGCTGACCCCTGGCCTCGAGTGATCCTCCCACCTCAGCCTCCATAGAGTGGGGCCCACTAACACCTGTCTTGGCTATGGTCTTATGTGACATAATCACATACACAGAATCAGACAGGACCTAAAACAAAGCACTGATTGCATTTATAAAGGGGGAAGGACCACAGGGCATGAACACTAGGAGGTGTGGGCCATGTAGGATGAGGACCGTGTAGATCTAGGAATACTTAGTCTCTTCTTCACATTGCCCTTCAGGTGCCCTTTGCTTTTTTGCTTAAGGGGAACTTGACTATCCCCTGGGACACTGCTTCTCTCCATCTCTCAGGCAGTGGAAAGTGTATCTTCTACCATGAACTCCTGATACTGTATCTTCCCCAGGGATGAGTCTCTTAAGTGGTTACTCAGTACTAAGTGATCAGCCCTGAAATCATATACATTCAAGTAATACCAAATGGACTGATCAAGCTGTATATTATTTTTACTTTATTATTATATTATTTATTTCATATTATTTATATTATTATCATTTATTTAGATATGTATATTATATGTATATGATAGCTACATGTATGTGTATAATGTATATGTGTATGTATATGTATATATTATATCTATACCATATATGTATGTGTGTGTGTATATACACATATATATGTATGTATATATATGTATGAAAACAAAAGGATGCCATGAATTTTAGAGGGAACAAGAAAGGGCATGTGAGAATGGTTGAAAGGAGACAAGAGAAGGGAAAATGATGTAACTATATTTTAATTTTTAAAAGAAAAAGCAAATAAATCATCCAAGTTTCCACTTTCCCAGACATGTGACCTTCATTTTACCATATGAGTCTCATGAGCCTCGTCCTCCCTCCTAGAGGGAGTGTCTGAATTCTGAGGAAGCTGCTCATATACTGGCTGAAACTAGCTGTGCTCTGAAGGTGGTCCCAACCCTTCTCACCAGGTTGGCAGCTGCACAGACCACTGTTCCCTCCTTTCTGTGACATCAGTGTTTCCTCTCCGGTCATTCTGTACGCCTACCAACAGCTGTTGTCTCTACTCCTACAAAGCCTTCTCTCTGCTCCCATTTGCAAACCTTCTACAAGAGTGTTCCATAGGATAATTCTTCTTTTTAGTTCCCCCATCCAGTAGTGGCATACATAGGATATAATACTGTTTCTAAGCCGGGCAGTGGTGGCACACACCTTTAATCCCAGCACTTGGGAGGCAGAGGCAGGCAGATTTCTGAGTTCGAGGCCAGCCTGGTCTACAGAGTGAGTTCCAGGACAGCCAGGGCTACACAGAGAAGCCCTGTTTTGAAAAAAAAAAATACTGTTTCTAGAAAGTCCCAAAGCAAGTGAGGTAATATGTTAAGACTATACGAGCCAGTGATAAGCTTGAGAACCCAGCACCCACATAAAAGCCAGGCATGGTTGTACCTTCTTGTAATCTATTACTGGGAAGGGGGAGACAAAAATATCCCTAGAGCTCACTGGCCAACCAAACTAACCTAATTATTGCACCCCAGGTCCAGATGAGAGGCTTTTTCTCAAAAAAAAAAAAAAGTACCTGAGGAAAGTCACCAAGATTCCACATACATGTTTACAAATATACACATATAGCTACATACACATACATCTACAGACACATAAACACACACATGACTGCACACATGAAGTCATAGATGAAGACACAGAAACACCCACATATGACTACACACATGAAGTCATACCGTACTTCCTCTCGTCAGCTGAAGTGGTAGCTCCTCCACCCCCTCCTCAACTCCTCCCGTCATGATTTACAATTTAATCCATCTAAACGACTTTCGGAAGGGTTAATAATGAGCAAATGCAATCATTAGGTCCCATCCTGATAGACTTCTTTATGACAGTGGACACAGCTAATCACTGGGTAGAGCGGTGTTTTGGGTTGGTGTTTATTTGTTTCAGCCTATTGGTTTCCCTGGTCTCTTTGTCCCTGCCATTCTGCTGGCTCCACCTCTTCTCTCAAACCTTTTAACCTTGCACTGGGTGGCCCCAGGCTTATTCCTTAAATCTCCTCTTTTTTTTTTTTCAATCTATACATATTTTCTCAGTGATCTCATCCAGTCTTGTGACTTTGAGTACCATCGGAGATATATGATATCACCACACAATGACAACGGTCAAATTTATCTGACCAGCCCAGCCCTTCTCTGAATCCCGGACTGTGGTTATCTGCCACATCTCAAACTTCACAGGTCACAACTGCGCTTTATTCTCCCCTACACCATGACATCATACCTGAGTCAGGCTCTATTCTGTGCTTTCCCATTTCCAACATAACAGCTAGAAACACATCACCGCCAGTCAGGCGTGGTGGCACACCTGGATAATGGCACCAATCAGAAGGCTGGAGAGCTTAAATCCAGAATTAACATTCCTCATTTTGTTAGGAGTGAAAGTCTCTGTAGTTTTAAGAGTTCTAAGTCAAGCACTGCCCCTCCTGCCGTCACCTCTCTCTGCTCACCTGTCAGTCTGCTCCAGCCTTCCAAGTAGAAGATGCTACACTTGTTCCCTCTGCACAGGCTGTGTCCTCTGCCTGGTACACACAGGCTGTGTCCTCTGCCTGGTACACATTTCCCCAGAGACCTGCATTCAAACTCCTTACCTCCCTTGGACAGAAGTCACCTTTTCAATGAGGCCCATCATGACCTTTCTAAAACCACAACCCATTCTTTTCCTTTCTCTCTTCTGGCAAGCTGGGGTTCAGACCCAGGGCTTAGACTAAGTACTAGGTGAGCACTTAGTCACTGGGCTGTATCCCCAGCCTTAAGCCTGCTGTCAACTTGCTTTCCCTTTTCCCCTAGCACCTATAAACAAGGTAAAGGTACATGACATTGTTTATTGGTATAAACAAGCGCATACGCCCCATAAGACTGACGCTTACTTAGCTGTAGTACTTGCTAGTGTATACAAGTGCCATGTGTGTTCCAAGGACCTGCACACTCACACCATTGCATGAGTATAGAGGTCAAGGTCAGCTCAGGCTGTTGGGCTTGGTGCAACTTTTCCAGTAACTCTAGACTCTTTAAGCCTATGCCAAAATTTGTTTACCATGCATGGTAACAGATGCCTGTAATCTCAAAGGTGGAGTCTGGAGCATTGTAAGCTCAAGGCCATCCTGAGCTACATAGCTAGTTCTGGGTTACGCGGAGAGACCACGTTACTTTGTTTTGATGTAGTATCATATATTGTTTGTATCAGTTAGGTATTAGTGGTGGTTTGAATGATAAATGTCCGACACAGGCTCGTGTATCTGAAAATGCAGTCTATGCTTATGGTGCTGTCTAGGGAAGTTACGGAACCTTTAGCTGCCACAGCCTTGCTAGAAGGAAGGATGTCACAGTGGGCAAGCTTTGAGAGTTTGTAGCTCACCCCAGTCCCAGTTTCCTCTGTTTCCTCTATGGGGCTAAAGATGTGATCTCTAAGCTTTCTGCTCTGGCACCTGCTGCCACACCTACCCCACCACTAGGGCCTCTCCTTCTGAAACTCTAAGCCAAAAGAAAATCTTTCTTCCCTAAGTTGCTTTTCGTCATGGTGTTTTATCACCACAACAGAAAAGTGACCAATAGACATTGTACTCATTATCCAATCAAAATGCATTTTCCTGCTGGGCATGATGGCTCATGTCTTTTATCCCAGCATTTGGAAGCCAGAGGGAGGTGGGTCTCTATGAGTTGGAGGCCATCCTGATCTAGATGAGTTCCAGGACACCCTGGGCTACATAAAGAGACCCTGTCTCAAGAAAGAAACAGCAACACTAACAACAACAAGATGATGACAGTGGGTTTTCTTAACCTTAAAAAAAACTCTGAGACTCCATTTTATAAAGTTTTTTTTCAAATCAAAAAGAAATATTATAGGTAGATCAATAAAAAAAGCCTTTCCAGCTTAAAATATTACACTAAAATGCTCAGAAACAAGTGTAATAGAAATCCAAGATCAGAGACCAGAGAATGATATAACATTTCCTTTAAAGAAAAGCTTGTTCATGTATTTTTTAATGGATGATAGATGGGTTGTTCTATTTAGATTCCCCTGGATATTCTTAAGGAATGATGTAACAATCTTATTTTAAAATGCCAATACTCAACAATGTGAGAGAAATAATAAAGCTTACCTTCATTTAAAGTTAAAATGAAACATTTTAGATATGACCTTTAAAAGTACAAGAAACATGGTTTCTCAAATTTCATTTATGAGGCAAGCAAGGAAGTCATTTTTCAAGACTCTGTCACAGAGAGCCAAGCCACCACTTTGTAGGGCTTTCCTAGATAAGCCACCTCCATGTCCAACCATATCTCTGACCTGTGCAGACAGAGGCTTCAAAATGTTATGTCCTTGCTGTTCCTTAAGGGGTCCTCCACCCCTAGCAACAGTCCTCTCCCATGAGAACCACGGACTCCAGCCCCTCTGTGAGGACAGAGACAGTCCCAATACAAGTGTCAGCAAAACAGAGGAAGGAGCAAAAGTGAACTAACGACTGGCAGCTTCAGGCACTTCACTGACACATTTCGGTGTTAGCCCATTGTGGTTTTGAGGCAGGAGGCAGGAGGGTCTAGATACATAGCCCAGGCTAGCACTGAGCTTGAGATCCTCCATCTCCGCTCCTCACAAGTGCTGGGATGATAGATACGTACTACCACGTCCAGCCGTTTAACCCAATGTCTTTTTAAAGAAGAACCCCAGGTTGCCCTTCGGTGATTTAACAGTGATTCACCTAAATGGGAAGTGTTTTAGTAGTCTTTAGCTTCGCATTCGGGAAGGTATTTTTGAGGGTGACTTGGATGTACATTTGACTGCCAAGCCTTTTGTTCTTTTAGTTTGAGAGGAGAAAAGAAACTGAGAAGTGGGCGGAGCGAAGGTTCCATCTTTGCCTTTCCTTCTAAAAGTCTGTAATAGCTGCTGCCCAAGCTGGATGGAGCAGGAACTTCATAGGCAGCCGTGGACAGAGTCCCAAGCGGGGAAGGAGGTGGGGCAGGAAGGAAGGAATTAGGAGGGGAGGGGAAAACCCACAGTCCATCTTTGTCCTGGCAGCCACCCTCAGAATCCACAAGATCCACTGGCATCACTGACAGGGAGAGGCAGCAGCACAGCATTGCTTTGGGGCCCCCATCCCCTCTTCAGTGCACTGGATGTCATACTTGGTGCCTCCTATGTGCCGAATATTGAGAGGTTTGGAGATGAATCAACCAACCAACATTCTGGGACAGTTCCCAATCCTGTGGGTGACAGTGGAATGCTGGGATAATTCTGAAGGTGTAGGAGTGAATGCTAAGAGGAGAGGTGGGGGGAGAGGAATCTAGAAGGCTGCAGACAAAAAACGATTCTCCAGCTGAGTCTTGTGAAGCAGTCATTGGCTGGGAGAAAAGGGGGTTTTTCTTTCTTTTTTTTTTCTTGGATGTTTTATTTACATTTCATATGTTGTCCCCTTACCCCATTCCCGACCCACCCAGGAATCCCCTATCCCCTCACCCCTCCTTCTTCTTCTCTGCAGATGTAACCCCTACCTACCCCCCCACTCCCACCTCCCCACCCTCAAATTCCCACCCCCTGAGGTGTCCAGCCTTCATGAGGTAAAGGATCTCTTCTTCCACCTATGCCCAGCAGGGCCCTCCGCTCTTATGTATACAGCTGAAGCCATGGATCCCTCCCTAAGTGCTCCCAGGCTGGTGGTTTAGACCCTGGGAGCTGTGGTTGGTTGGAATTGTTGTTCTCCTCATGGGGCCACAAACCCTTTCAGCTCCCATGGTCTTCACTCTGACTCCTCCATTGGGAACCCCATGATCAGTTCAATAGCTAGTTGTGAGCATCTGCCTCTGAATATGTCAGACTCTTGCAGACCTCTGAGGAGACATCTATATCAGGCTCTTATCAGCATGTACTTCCTAACTTCCACATCAGCATCTACCTTTGGTGACTGCACATGGGATGGATACTCAGGTGGAATGGTCTTCAGACAGCCCCTTCTTCAGTTTCTGTCCCTCACTTTGTCTCCATATTTGCTCCCTTGAGTATTTTGTTGTTCCTTCTAAGAAGGACCGAATCACCCCCACTTGGTCTTCCTTCTTCATGAGCTTCATGTGGCCTGTGAGTTGAATCTCGGGCATTTCAAGATTCTGGGATAATATCCAATAATCAGTGAGTGAATACCATGTGTGTTCTTTTGTGACTGGCTTACCTCACTCAGGATAATGATTTCTAGTTCCATCCATTTACCTAGGAAACGCGCGAATTCATTGTTTTTAATAGCTGAGTAATACTCCATTGTGTAAATATACCACATTTTTTGAATCCATTCCTCAGTTGAAGGACATCTGGGTTCTTTCCAGCTCCTAGCTATTATAAATAAAGCTGCTATGAACATAGTTGAGCATATGTCCCTGTTAATGTTCGAGCATCTTCTGGGTATATGTCTAGGAGTGGTATAGCTGGATCCTCAGGTAATGCTATGTCCAATTTTCTGAGGAACCACCAAACTGATTTCCAAGGTGGTTGCACCATCTTGCAGTCCCACCAACAATGGAGGAGTGTTCCTCTTTCTCCACACCCTCACCAGCATCTACTATCACCTGAGTTTTTAATCTTAGCCATTCTGACTGGTGTGAGATGGAATCTCATGGTTGTTTTGATTTGCATTTCCCTGACGACTAAGGATACTGAACATTTCTTTAGGTGCTTCTCGGCCATTTGAGTTTCCTCAATTGAAAATTCTTTGTTAAGCTCTATACCCCATTTTTCAATAGGGTTATTTGGTTGTCTGGAGTCTAATTTCTTGAGTTCTTTGTATATATTGGATATTAGCCCTCTATCAGATGTAGGATTGGTAAAGATCTTTTCCCAATTTGTTGGTTGTCGTTTTGTCCTATTGACAGTGTCCTTTGCCTTACAGAAACTTTGCAATTTTATGAAGTCCCATTTGTCAATTCTTGATCTTAGAGCATATGCCATTGGTGTTCTGTTCAGGAACTTTTCCCCTGTGCCCAAGTATTCGAGGCTCTTCCCCACCTTCTCTTCTATTAGTTTCAGTGTATCTGGTTTTATGTGGAGGTCCTTTATCCACTTAGACTTGAGCTTTGTACAAGGGGATAAGAATGGATCAATTTTCATTCTTCTACATGTTGTCCTCCAGTTGAACCAGCACCATTTGTTGAAAATGCTGTCCTTTTTCCACTGGACAGTTTTAGCTCCTTTGTCAAAGATCAAGTGACCATAGGTGTGTGGGTTCATTTCTGGGTCTTCAATTCTATTCCATTGATCTTCCTGCCTGTCTCTGTACCAATACCAGGTAGTTTTTATCACTATTGCTCTGTAGTACAGCTTGAGGTCAGGGATGGTGATTCCTCCAGAAGTTCTTTTATTGTTTAGAATAGTTTTCGCTATCCTGGGTATTTTTGTTATTCCATATGCATTTGAGAATTTCCTTTTCTAACTCTGTGGAGAATTGAGTTGGGATTTTAATGGGGATTGCATTGAATCTGTAGATTGCTTTTGGCAAGATGGCCATTTTTATTGTATTAATCCTGCCAATCCATGAGCATGGGAGATCTTTCCATCTTCTGAGATCTTCTTCGATCTCTTTCTTCAGGGACTTGAAGTTCTTATCATACAGGTCTTTCACTTGCTTGGTTAGATTCACACCAAGGTATTTTATATTATTTGCGACTATTGTGAAGGGTGTCATTTCCCTAATTTCTTTTTCAGTTTGTTTATCTTTCATGTAGAGGAAGGCTACTGATTTGTTTGAGTTGATTTTATAACCAGCCACTTTGCTGAAGTTGTTTATCAGGTTTAGGAGTTCTCTGGTGGAAGTTTGGGGGTCACTTAAGTATACTATCATATCATCTCCAAATAGTGATATTTTGACTTCTTCCTTTCCTATTTGTATCCCTTTGACTTCTTTTTGTTGTCTAATTGCTCTGGCTAAGACTTCAAGGCAAAAGAAACAGACTTTGAAACATGAAACTGTTTGGTGTGTTTGAGGAATGGTTTTTAAAAATCAATATGTAGCCATAGATATGCTTGCCCATGTTTAATAAACAAGACAGCCAGAAAACTATTCATAAAAGATTATACAATGGATTACTGGCTATAGTAAGTAGAGACTGATTTTATCAAAAAAAGAAAAGACTTGAATAAGTTATGGTTCATCCAATCAACAGAAAGTGTCAGACCTTGGGTCCCAGGGCTGTGACTGCCACTGAAGCAGAGTGACAACAAGGAGACTAGCATGCTGGCATTTAGGCTGTAGGGAGGAGAAATACGTTTGTCTGACTATGGTAGTAGCACTCAGGGTAAGAGCAGAGCCCATGTAAGTTAGATGGGAGAACGATTTCCACTGTACGTTTTCTTTTGAAACCATGTAAATAGATTACCAGTTCAAAAACTTAGATGTAAACCTGATTCAAACTTGAAATTCAGCACAACCAGAACCTAGACCCTCTGGGATTCTTTGTTTCAGTCCTGGCCTTTGGCGATTCACCTAAATGGGAGTCCTCCATGCTGTAGACAGACCAAGCTGCAGGTTCCCTGAGCCTCCAGCTTCTCAAGTCCTGACATCAGCTTTGAATACAGCAAGTGTCCCACAGTATTTGAGCACAGAGGTGTATTTAAGGTGGGAGGTGCACCTAGGAAAATAGATTTGCAGCAGAAAACATGAGAAAAGGCATGCTTGTTAACTAAACATATTAAACATATGTTTGAGTTTTTATACTTTTAGTGAGATATATCTTAGATATTGAAAACTTTTTCAGTAGACAATTTAATGCATTTCTGCAAATGTCATGCAGCTGCCACCATCTCAAGCAAGTGTTAGAACACTACATCCTTCTAAATGGTCCTTCATGCCATCCTCACCCTTGGGCCCTTTTGATAAGTTATGTGTTTTTCTAGATGTTCACATAAGTAGAATCTCATGTGTGCAGTCTTTTATATCTAGAATCTTTCTCTTAACATGTTTCGTGATCCGAAGTGTTACTGTGTGTATGAATGAACAATCAGATCCTTTCATTGTTCAGTATACTCCACTGACACAAATCCAGAGATGCCAAAGTAGGTTAGTAGGTTAGTGGTCATCAGGTAATGAGAGGGAGCCAAGGGACATAGGGTCTCTTAGGATGGTAGAAATATTCTAGAACTAGATAACACTGATGATTATACACTGAATTGACTACTCTAAAGGGTTAAAATGGTAAATTCTGTGTTATATAAATTTTGTCTGAAAGTTACATTGTAAGAAGTTCCACAGGAGTACTTACTAAGCAAATCATCTTTGAAGGCCAGCTGGCCTGGGTTCAAGTAAGAATTTTATTCCAGAGTAGCCTCAAGAACTCAGACAAAGGAGTCTGTGTCAGTTCCTCCTCAAATTCATCTCACATAGCTGTGGTAAAATCCATGTGATAGACTTCAGGTAAAGCACCTCACTTGGGGACTAACACAGGCCTAATCAGTGGTGGCTCCTTGTTCAACTACCCACACCTACCATATGCTAGGCTGTACCTTGATTCAGCATGAAGCAAGGACTGCAGTCCATCAGCAAGGAATGACGCTGAACCATTAAAAAGTTAAGAAGTAGGCCAGGCCTGGAGGTACAGGCTTCTCATCCCTACAACTAAGAAGCAGGAAGAGTACAGATTTGAGTCGGACATTAGCTACAGTATAAGTCTAATGCAAGCCTATCATTAATCTATTGAGACATTGTATCCAAGTGAATGGTAAAGGCTAGAGTAGAACATGGTGGCACTGCTTGTAATCACAGCACTTAGAGGACACAGAGACAGAAGGTTTACTGTAAATTTGAGGCTAGTCTGGTGTACATACTGAGTTTGAACTTATAGTAAGTTCTAGGCCAGCCAGTGTTACATAGCCCCTCCTCAAAGACAAACCTAAAATGGACAAGGTCCTCCTCAGTTCAATCCTCATACTGGGTGTGTGTGTGGAGAGGGGACTTGTCCCCCTACTGGGGACATTTTGTAAACTAAACTGATTGTAAAATATATATCAGTATCATAAAAGACAAAGACCAAAGAAAGGCTCCTCTACTTCCAGATTCTGGAGACTAACAGACATACCTCTTTTTCTCTTTTTCTATAAAAGATATTATGGAATAGAGATTAAATAATGCTATTGAACAGATTTTATTTTGTGTTTGTGTGTGTAGCCGAGGATTGAACTCAGGACTTCAATATATCCTAAGGACATGCAGAACCACTGAGCTCACACGCCTCAGCCCCGGCTGGAAGATTTCAGCCCTCTATAGCCTCAGCATTCTACTGTGTGTGTATGTGTGTTGTTGTTACCCTTTGCCCCACACAGCTGTAGCCTGACCCTCAGATGATCCAAAAGAGATCTTAAGAAATGTTTCTGCATCCTTAACATGTGCACAAACTGTTTGAGAACAGTTGTTCTCAAACAGTTTGTTTGAGAAGGGTTTCTTGATCCAATGACTACAGGGCCAGGCTAGATAAAGACCTTGCAAACAAACTCTCTGGTCCCTAGACTATGGAGCTCAAGAAGCAAAAGTCCCGAGCTGGGCAGTCGTGGCGCACACCTTTAATCCCAGCACTTGGGAGGCAGAGGCAGGCGGATCTCTGAGTTCGAGAGTTCGAGGCTAGCCTGGTCTACAGAGTGAGTTCCAGGACAGCCAGGGTTACACAGAGAAACCCTGTCTCGAAAAAACCAAAAACCAAAAACCAAAAAAAAAAAAAAAGAAGAAGAAGAAGCAAAAGTCCCACACTATGGGGCCCAGACCTGCAGGGATCCAAACACTGATTTCATTAAGGGAACAGCAGAATGAGAAGAAACGACAAGATTTAGGAGTCATACACAGTCATCAACCTGCCCACTCCAAGTGCTTTCTGGCAAGTCGAGCTGCCTTCTTTCAAACATTCTTTCACAGACCATGCAGAGTACCCACTGGGTGCTACACTTGAGAATTCAGAGCTGTAAGGGGTGAACATTCACTCAGTTACCCTTCATCCGGTCCCTTCCATCTCCCAGGAGACTCTGAGTCAGCCTTAAATCTAAGCAGTGTTGAGTCCAACAGGTAAACTTGCCATCCAAATCTTAATGTCACACAGAGAGAATATTGCAGGAAGGGAGTGCCAGAAATTTCAAGTTTATCAGTAGCAGGAAAAAAACAAAACAAGAGTTGGCAGTCTGTGGCGTTTTGGTGCTAAAAGCCTCTTCTAATTAATAATTGTGTTGTATATGTTTAGCTCTCAATCTTAAACTGCACTATGTAAACAATGCCAGATTCTTCTCATGTTTAACGTTTTAATTTTTAATTAACTGGGGGCGTGTGCATGTGTGCACCAGAGACATTAAATACCACTGGAACTGGAGGTACAAGTGGTTACAAACCCTGACATGGGTATTGGGATTCAGACATGGGTCCTTTCCAAGAGCATTGGGCATTCTTATCCACTGAACCATCTTTCCAGCCCTATTCTCTTCGTATTTTTCAAACATTATTCTCGGAATAGATGCTTGAGGAAAATAATCAGTTTGACATAGACCAACATCAGCTACTGTTTTTAAAGATCCTGGGTTAGTGTGATGTTTGTGTTTCAGAAGTGGGAATTGAGCTCAGCAGATAGGTGCTGGAGAGCAGGATGCTAAGTGCATTTGAGCAGATGGTACTATATATTTCCTCAGGAACAATCTGGAAGAGTGGTGAATGGGTCTACCTGCAGAATCCTCACCTCCCTGTAGTTTCCTGGACACACCCACGAGCACCCTGAAGTCTTCCCGTCCCCATTATCTTTGCAAGTGTCAGCTGTTGCCTGTCTGCCTCTGTCTTCTCCTTCTTTCCCAGGACTGACTTCGTTTTCCCTGGTACTTCTGAGTAGTTTCATACAGCTGCTGCCCTGGGAACTGATCCTTTACACCTCTTCCTCTGGTGGCAACTGCCCTCACCATCGTGGCAGCTTCCTGGGCAGGGTACACATCTTCAATAAAGGGAACACCTCCAGGCAGGTGACCCCTCCTGCAGCAGGCTACCAGCCAGAACTATTCACTTCCTTCAGAAAAGCTGGTTCTCGGGTCATCTCCTACCTGAATCAAAAGTATCATTGATCATCTTTTGAAGAAATGCCCTTGGAGTCTGGGGAGATGGCTTAGAGGATAGAGCCCTTGAGCACGAGGATCTGAGCCCATGTAAAGCCAGATATAATCCCAGAGCCCCACCAACTGATGGAAGGTAGAGATAGAAGAATCCCAGGAAGGCTCGTGGGCCATTTAGACTAACTATAAAGTCATAAACAAGAGACCCTGTCTCAAATGAGGTAGAAGGTGAGACGCCTGCAATCACTGTGGTATATGTGCCCCAACCCACACACGTGAAAACACACATACAACACACAACACACATGAAAGCACACACAACACACATAAAACACACAGCACATATGAAAACACAACACACATGAAAATACAACACATGAAAACACACACAACACATGAAAACACACATGCAACAATATGAAAACACAACTCATGTGGAAACACACTACAACACATATCCCCGCCCCCCCCCCTTTTTTTTTAAGGAAGAAAGATGCTCTGGGCAAAATCCTCTCTGAGGCTCACCTTCCTTGTTCAGCAGTCAGGCAAGTAGTTTTGCCTAAGAGTTGTGAAGTTCATCTGAACTTGCTTGAACTTGTCCAAAGCTATACCTGTTAGTTAGAATGTGGTCAAGACTCCAGTTAACCAGGGTCTACTACAACTCTTTGGAAAATGTTCTTTCCTTACTGCTGTCCTGAGAAGGGAAAATCCAAACAAGATTCTTCAGCCAGGGCCAAGAACACAGTGGACAGTCAATAGCCTCCAAGGTCTGGGATGAAGCAGAGTGCTGCCTCCCTTCCTTCCCTCATCTTCCCAAGTCTCATCTGATGAAAGGCCCAGCTTGCCTCCCCCCATGACTCCGTCTCCACTGATCTCATCCACCCAGCCGCAGCTGCTCTTGACTTTTACTGTCCTGTGTGTTTACATTCTCCTTAATTAGGAGCCAGTAGCACAGCATCTTGGGTTATAAATGATCTTTAAAGTCAAATGGACAAGGCATTAAAAATCCTGGGCAAGTTACTAGACAGCCGAGCCTCAGTTAAATCCTCTACATTAAAAAAGCTTAAAGAAGTGGGGAGAAAGCTTACATGGGGATATCTGTATGAGGAAGTGTGTTGTTTTGTGTTTACAGATGTCCCTTGAACTTTTCCTGATCCTCCTGCATCCATTTCCCAGGGGCTGGGATTATCAAGGTTCCATATCTTGCCCCACCAAGTAAAGTATTCTTTTTTTGTTGTTTTTTTGAGACAGGGTTTCTCTGTATAGTCCTGGCTGTCCTGGAACTCACTCTGTAGACCAGGCTGGCCTCGAACTCAGAAATCTGCCTGCCTCTGCCTCCCAAGTGCTGGGATTAAAGGCGTGCACCACCGCTGCCTGGTCAAGTAAAGTATTCTTTTTTCACTTTCTCTTTCTTTCTTCCTTTCTTCCTTCCTTCCTTCCTTCCTTCCTTCCTTCCTTCCTTCCTTCCTTTCCTCCTTTCTTTCTTTCCACCTTTCTTTCTTTTTTTGGTATTGTAACACTATTTCATTTTTCCCCTGAGAATTAAATGAAAATAAAATTTTAATAAAAACGTACCCAATCTGTCAGGCACAGCCCCGGATGGGACCACAGTGGCAGACAAGGCCAGGTCTTTCCCCTTAAAGAGCTCACAGTGCGTGCTACATACGATGAATGTGTAGCTGAGGGAGGTGGTCGGTGTAATTAAACTGCTTTTTGTTTTCTTCAGAAGATCACAGTGCACAAAGAGAAGTCAAGTGCAGTTTCGCACGAGAAGATGGGGAGGCTCCCTGAGGAGCTGACACACAAGCAGGGACCTGAATGATGCTAAGAAGGGAGCTACGAGCTGGGCGTTGTGGCACTACACCTTTAACCTAGCACTCTGGGGACTCGGGGAGGCAGGTCTGCAGGAGTTCAAGGCTAGTCTAATCCATATATCAAGTTCTAGGCAAGGCAAGGCTATATAGGGATATTGTGGGGGGGGGGGTGGAGCAGGTAATAGTGACACTAAAACAAGAAGTGAGCAATGCACAAATATGAGAAGAATAGATAGAAATGTCCTGAAGCAGAAGGAAGCCCAGTCTATTCACAAGACAATCAGGTCAACCCAGGGCAAGGCAAGAAAGCTTTGAATCTGCAGAGGAAACTGGAGACATGGTGTGTGAAGAAGAGACTTGGAATGCAGTGCAAGCACCAGAAGTGACAGCTCTGGGAGGGCTGATGTTTTCCTACCAAAGTTTCACACTCTGCCTTGTTTTTGAGAGGGGGTGCTTGGTGTGTGTGTGTGTGTGTGCCAAAGTTTCACACTCTGCCTTGTTTTTGAGAGGGGGTGCTTGGTGTGTGTGTGTGTGTGTGTGTGTGTGTGTTTCATTTGTTTGTTCCTTTTGAGACCGTGTCTCCTTTGTTACCTACACTGCCCTTGAACTCCTGGTCTCAAGTGATCCTCCAGTAACAGCCTCCCAGGTAGCTGGGACTACAGACACTGGGGCTGAGTAAATGTTGTCTTAGCACATTCATTTATTGAGCAAATCTGTACGGAGTGCCACCAGGTGCTGGGCTTTATGCTATAAGATAAATATGTCACAGTGAGTAGGATGGGTGTGAGGGAAGCAAACCTGTGAGCAGGCTGAGGTGATATGACTGGAGACTGTCAAGGCCGTCTGCTGCAACTTCATAAGCCAGACCTTGTGGCACCTCAACACTTGCCATTCTGTAGCATAACACTTACCCCCAGAAAGTGCCCCACGAGTCATTACATGAACATCAGGAGAGGGAAAGCTGGCAGGAAGTGGAGAATAGCATGAGGGTTGATGTTCAGAGCCAGCTTGGCAGGATTTGGAATCAGCCAGGAGAGAAACCTCAGGACTTGTCTGTGAGGGTGTCTCCAGAGAGGAGCTGCAGGAAGACCCACATTGAATTTGGATGGCATGTGGGCTGGAGTCCCCAGTCTGGATAAAAAGGAAGGAGAAAGGGTTGCTGGGTACCAGCATTACTCTCTGAGCTTCCTGACTGCAGACAGAAGAAGGTAGGCAGCCCTCTGCTGCCACACCACACCTGCTGCCACACTTGCTGCCCAAGGGAACCACTCACACCGCCACATTTCACTGGCTGTCGTCAGCTATATACCCTCAGAGTATGAGACAAAACAAAGCCTTCCTTCAGTTGCTTTTGCCAGTTGTTTTGTAACAACACTGAGAACAGTGAGTAATACACAGGGTGAATACAGACCTAAAGAACCCAGGGCAGCACACTGCAACATCGTTCAGCATGGGCCTTAACAAAGAAACAGCTGATGGAGAAAACTTCATTATACAACGTTGATCCAAAAAGCTTAGGGAGTATAAACTGTATCTCTTAAATGATACAACCGTAAAATATACACCAACAGTAGATAGAAGGGTGGCCTGACATTAGTTTAATAAAGTCTCTTAGAAAACGGGTAGACCAATAGCTCTGGCACAGCTGACTAGAGTGTGGTACTTACACAGAATTTGTAGTTAAACACTTTGGTGTGGGATTGTACATGCAGTTTTTGAGATATAGTCTCATCATGTAACAGAGGCTGGCTTTGAACTCAACCTTCCTGCCTTAGTCTTCTAAGTGCTAGGATTACAGACACATGTCCCTCTATAGTCTTTAGAAATGTAGATAATAGTAACTCATTTCAACCCAATAGTGAGCTTTATGCCTGCACCCCCCAGTAAATATTCTTTTAGAGAACTTGTGGAATAGGGGCTGGGGAATGTGGTTCAGTTGGTAGAGTATTTGCTGGACCCAGGAGGCCTGGGTTGGATGTCCAGCACCTCAGAAGCCAGATGTGGCATAATCCCAGCACTTGGGAGGTAGAGGCAGGAGGATCAGGAGTTCAAAGGAGGTGAGGCTGAACTACAAGAGACCCTCTCTCAAAAACAAGCAAGCAGACAAACACACAAAAAAAGAACACACAAATCAATCACAACACTCAACCAGTCACTTCCTGATCATTTCTATGATCATTTACTTGAAATAAATTTCAAAGTATTTATGTCACATATCCAATATTTACTGGATACAATGTAATAAATTTAAAAACTAATATAAAAGAAAGGGTAGCTTAAATTTCCTTGAAGCTCAGGAATGTAAGAAATACTGTATTTTAGGGAGGTGTGTGTGTGTGTGTGTGTGTGTGTGTGTAGGTGGGGTGGGGGGGAGAGAGAAACCGATTGTGCCTGTGGAGGCCAGACAGAAAAGACTGTCAGATTGTCTAGAACTAGAGTTACAGGTGGTTTGAGTAGCCCTACTAGACACTGGGAACCAAGATCCCTGAAAGAGCAGTAAATGCTCTTAACTGGGTTGAGCCATCTCTATAGCCCTAATATTTAATTTTGAAATAAATTGGGAGCTGGGGACATAGTCAGTGGTAGAGTACTTACTCAGCATATGTGTGAGGCCATCGGTTCAATCCCCAGCATGGGGGTGGGGGTGGGGTGGGGAAAGAATGGAAAGTAAGGAAAAGTTTCTCACATGAAAACTCCACATGTTTATAGTAGTACTGAAAGATTTATAGTGTCATATTCACTTACTTAATAAACAAGCAATGTTAAAAATTAAATGAGAAAGTATTCAGTACAAAAACCTAGAAGAAAAAAAGGAAACAAATAATAAAGATGAGGGTAGAGGAAAATAATAAATAGGAACAAAAATCAAACATTTAATGAATGAACTAATAAAGATATTTGTCCTCTAGAAGAGAAGGAAGGGTAGGAAGCCAGACAAGTCAACAGCACAAAGTAAAAGAAAGAAAAAATTTACAGATAAAGTTTCCATTTTAAAATATTAAAAGCCAATACTTATTATTTGACTATATACATGAAAGAGGGCACTGGAGAGATGGCCTACTGGTTAAGAGGACCCAGGTTAGATTCCCAGCATTCACATGGCAGCTCACACCTGACTATAACTTCACTTCCAGATTGGACACCCTCTTCTGACCTCCACACCAGGCACACAGGTGGTGCACAAACTCACATGCAGGCAAAATACCCATACATAGATAAAATAATGTTTAAAGAAAATACAAATGAAAGAGAAGCTGGAAAAAATTTAAATATGGTACAGAAGTCATAGAGACGGCTCAGCAGGCAAAGGCACTCACTGCTAAGACTGACAACCTGAGCTTGGTCCCCAGGACCCACTTGATGTCAGAGGAGAACCAACTGCACAAGTTGAACTCTATCCTCTACATGTGTACCAAGGTGTGTGTGTGCACAGACACACAGTCAAGCACACACACAAATAAGTAAATACAAGAAATTGAATATGGTATGAAAGAAACAGATTTTAATTAATTATCATCAAACACTTTGAAATCTCCCCCATCAGATATAAAGTATACATTTGCTTATATTAAAACATGATGGGAAGAGTTCAGTCTGCAAAGAGATTGCTGTGGCCTTTACTGAGTTCAACCCCCCAGAGCCCACAAATGGAAAAATAAGGACAACAAAAACTGGCCATAGCTGCTGGGGAGCTTGCACTCTCCTCACTGGTGAGGCAGAGACAAGCTGCTCCCTGGAGCTCTCTGACCATCCAGCCTAGCCTAATTGGTGAGTTACAGGCCAGTGGGAGATACTGTCTCCCTGAGGAATAACACCCAAGGATATCCTTACACACACTTGCACGTGCGCATGCACACACACACACACACACACACACACACACGCATACCTCTGTTCACACAAGTGCACCCACATGACCATGTATGTACATGTATGTACACAAAATAGGCACATCACAGACATGACACACAATAATGAAAAAAGGCTGCTGTGTGTGTGTGTGTGTGTGTGTGTGTCTGTCTGTCTGTCTCAGGGATGGAGTGATAGAGTGATAGAGTATAAATTAGTCATGGGTGAGGCCTGTGTTTGATCCTTAACACGGAAAAATACTTTAAATTAATAATTTGATTCTAGGACATACTCAGGGACAACTCAAATGAATTGCAACAGACACATAAGAGGTAAATAGTATGTAGGTTGGTAGGTAAACAAACAGACAGACAAGAATCTTAACTACTTTGATAATATGCTGGTGAAATTAGGGTGTTGTTATTCTGGGACTGTAGTGTGCATAGGTGGATCCTGCAAATGTGCATTTACATTGGTCTTATTTAGAACACTTGACAATACCCCATGTGTTCACTCAGGTTAAGACGTCCACCCGCGAGATGGAGAGATGGCTCAGTGGTTATGAGCACTTGCTGTTCTTCCCAAGGACCCAAGTTCAGTTCCTAGCACCCATGTTGTGTGGTTCACAACCAGGTGTATGCCAGTTCCAAGAGATCTGACATCCTCTCTGGCCTTCTTAGGTACACACATTCATGCACACACAGGGCATACACTCAAACAGACACACATACACATAATTTAATTTAAAAAATACCTTTACCCCTGTAAATAGGGAAGCAGATATTTTAAAGTGTGGTCCCTGGTCCCAGGCAGCAGAACACTAGGCCTGTGTGTATGTAGTAAAGTCTAAGTAAAAGATCTAAAGGACAGAGCATTCTAAGGGGATAAAATCGCCTTTAAAATACAGTAACTTGCTGGGCGGTGGTGGCGCATACCTTTAATCCCTGCACTTGGGAGGCAGAGGCAGGTGGATTTCTGAGTTTGAGGCCAGCCTAGTCTACAGAGTGAGTTCCAGGACAGCCAAGGCTACACAGAGAAACCCTGTCTCGAAAAACCAAAAAAAAAAAAAAAAAACAGTAACTTGGTGGCAGCTGCAACCTAATGACTGCTCTGCCCTGGCTGACAGATTGATTGTATTGTCTCTTTTTCCTAAGCAGTAAAACCCATAAATACATTCTGACCTATGTTGACTTGTTTCAAGCCTTATAAAAAGCCCTTCCTAGCAAGTAAGCCTTTATCAGAGGTCTTGAGAAGTTAAGTGTGATACATGAGTCATCATCAGTGACCAGGGCACCCATATCACAGGACTGACTGTCCAGGATTGAGACCAAACACAAAGCACATAACCACCTCAGGTAGCAGGGCTGGAAGAACGTCATCTATAAACACAATAGATACAAACCTTAAGAGGCAACTCACCTTGCCTGGCTAGGTTGTGGTCCTTAGAGAGAAACACCAGTAGATTTAAATACGAAGACAGATATCCTCTCGGGAGTGCCTGGGGCTGCAGCCCTTGTCCTAACACAATCAATATCCCAAGTGTTCATCCAGGTTCATCCTGCCAAAATTGACATGTGAACAGAGAATTGGCATGTATCCAGAGAAAGAACAACTCAGTGGGTACCAAGTCGCTTATCGCTTGCAATGAATTGATTGTTTCTTGCCACACTATATATGTGCTCATGTGGTACATGTATGTGTTTGTGTGTGCATGTCAATATGTGTAGCTATGCATGTGAGGGTAGATGCTGACGTCAGATGTCTTGCTCAATTGCTCTCCACATTATTTTTGGGGTGTGTGTGTCTCACTGAACTTGAGGCTTATCAGTTTGATAGGCTGGCTGGCCAATGAACCCCTGGAGTCTACCTGTCTGTCTCCCAGTACAGGGATGACAGACCTATAATAACACCACCCATTTCGGGGGTGGGGTGGGTAGTAGAACAAACTTAGGTCTTCATGCTTGTGTGGCAGACATTTTACCTTGTAAGCCGTCTCCCCCAGTTAATCTTGATTGTCAACCTGCCTAGTTGGTCTCACTTAGGAGACACACCTCTACGCTTGTGTATGAGCCCAGTTTTAGAAAGGTTTAACTGAAGAGGAAAGAGCCACTCTGAACGTCAGCAGCATCATTTCAGGCTGAATATAAGGGAGGAAGTGAGCTAGACACCAGCTCAAGGGCAGAGTCACAAGTTGAGGAATAGAGGCAGCCAATACAAACTGAGAAAGGCAAAAAATGGGTTCTTAGAGAAAGAAGTCACCCTTAACAACACATTGATTTTAGCCCAGTGAAATTCCTTTGGACTTCTGGCCTCCAGAACAGTAAGATCATGAATTAAATACGTCCATGTGGTTTTAAATTGAATGTATTACCATTTTGTGGCAATGGTTGTAGGGAACCTCTATGCTAGACATGGTTGTTACTGGTTGCACAGGCCTGAGTTAGGAGCGAGTGAGCTCTTCCTTCCTTCCTTTCTTCCTCCCTCCCTCCCTCCCTCCCTCCCTCCCTCCCTCCCTCCCTCTTTCTTTCTTTCTTTCTTTCTTTCTTTCTTTCTTTCTTTCTTTCTTTCTTCCTTTCTTTCTTTTTGCCAACCAAAGTCCTCACCACCAACCTTCTAGTAAGGCACTACTATCCCCCATCTTCGTCAAGTGTGAAGACTTAATGGAGGAATGACCAACCCTAGCAATCCATTTCCCTAGTGCTTGAGCCTGGGTGAACTTAGTCCTCTGGGAATGCATACGTGAAGCCAGAAGATTCATTGTGCAGGGATTTGGTTGATGATCCAAAGCTGTAAACTAAGATGGAGCATCAGCCTGCGTGGCAAGCAGACATCTCTGAGTGGGTAGAGAAAGGATATCTGCATTAGGAAAGAAGAAAACAGAACCATGAGGAGAGTTGAGCACCAGGAGAGAAGGACCCGTGTATTCTTTGGAGCCTCAGAATCCAGTTGCTTGTGATGCTGGTGTCACACTTGTCCTTCACCTATGACAAGTCAATACATTGTGTTACTGTTCACACTCACTGAGCAGGCTTTCAGCTCCATGAAACACTAAGACTTTATGATCACCTTCTGAGCTGTTACCTTCAATGGCTGGAGAATGGGTCCTTTGTTCATCTGTCTTTCTCTTCATCTCTACGTCCAACACTGTCTCTGCCTTGTCTCTGTCACTTTATCTAAGTCATGTGATAACATACAAGCTACAAAGAGATTTTAGTCATTCTGTGTCTACACCTTTACTAACACATTTATGAAATAAGCAGGTCCTACTTCAAACACATAGAGTCCATTCCCAAAACATTGTGTTCTTGCTGAATCTTCTATCTATCTATCTATCTATCTATCTATCTATCTATCTATCTATCT
>NW_021604713.1:1005607-1073550 GCF_004785775.1 Grammomys surdaster | reverse complement strand
TCTATCTATCTATCTATCTATCTATCTATCTATCTATCTATCTATCTATGTTAAAACTTTTATTCATACTTTGAAAAATTCATACATGTATCCATTGAATCTTGACCACATTCATCCTCTGTTCCCTCTCCCCACTCCCCCACTCTCTCAAACATGTCCTCTTCCCTCACCACTTTCATGGCCTCCTCTTCTTCCTCTTCCTCTTCTTCTTCATATTCTATGAACTGCAATTAGTGCTGATTGCATGAGTCTGAGTCTACCTGACACTTCTTTCTCTGGTCTCTGCCCTTCCCTTCCGTTTAATGACAAAGGACTCTGATGCTGAAAACTCTGTAGGAAGGACTGCTTTTTTTGTTTTTTCTTCGGAGTTCCATGTTCAGAATTACTTCTGCTCTACCACATGTGGCATTTGTTTTCTTCTGAGACAGAGTCTCACTATGTAGTCCCCGCTGGCCTGGAATTCACAGAGATCTGCCTGCCTCTGCCTCCAGAGTGCTAGGATCAAAGGTGTACATCACTGTGTCTGGCCTTATGTGGGGTTTTGTGGGCATCTTTAATTTAAACTTGTAAGCTTAGATTGTTTTTTCAAACCCTACTTTTAATAAGGGTTCTTAAATGCTTTAACCTCCCTTCTAGCCTGCCACCAACCAGAGGTAGTGAAAAAGAAAAAATTATTAGGATATGAGTGAAGTGGACCTGTTTAGAAATTGTTCTTTCTGCATTGTCAGGAAATCAACAGTTCAGTTCACAGAAGTCAGCATCAGCAGCTCGGTCCACTCACAAACACTTCACAGATGTACCAGCAGTCCAGTTCAGTAGTGTCAGGGAACCAAACACGAATCAGCAGCGGTGGCATGACCTAGCAGAAACAGCCAGGCCTCTGTCAAGTCAGCAGGGGAAACCAACAGGGATGCCTGGAGAAGTTCTCTGCCATGCTCTCCGTGAAGTGAAGATCAGGGAAGATGTGAGACTAAGACGTGTTACAAAGCTAGGTATGCAAGCCTGTTGTCACTGTTGGGTCCTATTTATATGCCCTCCAAACATCACATGTTCTTCCCCATGTGGTGGAGTCTTTCCTACTGACACACAGGTCTTTCCTTACCATGTGATGAGTCTGTATCCACTGACATCACTCTGGCAATCGTACCAAGTCCACAGAAGTGGCAAGCCAACAGAACGCCACCAGAAGCTTTTTGCTGTGTTTCTTCCTCTGAAGTCACAACAAGCGGAGCTCAGCAATGCAATGTACGGTGAACCAATACTTGCTTTAGCAAATCCAGTCACCTGTGTCCACCTCAGAAAAATACTCCTTTTCGTGTCAGCCCCAGGAAAACACCATCCAACACAACTGACTTTCCAAAGAAGTCAAGTTTCCATTTCATAACCTGAAGTAAGGTGTGAAGAGTTATCAAGAGGGTCCTCCACCGTTCCAGTTACTTCAGCAATGGGTCTCCCTTTTTATCTGTTACATCTTATTTATTTATTTATTTATTTATTTATTTATTTATTTATTTATTATTTTGTTTGGGGCATATGAGTATGTGTGTCAGTGTACGTGTGTGTGTGTGTGTGTGTGTGTGTGTGTGTGTGTAAATCAGAGGACAGTTTGTGGGAACTGGTCCTCTCCTTCCACCATGTGGGTCTGGGAATCAACCTTAGGCTTGTCCGTAGGTAGTTTTACCAGATGAACCATCTCACCCACCCCCAGCCATGATTCTTGTTTGTCTTCTAATTCCAAAGTTTCTCAGTCTTAGAACATGGTATTAGATCCTATTATGTAAAACTATCTACACACTGTCATTCCTCACTGCAGTGGGGACTGGGACTGTACCGTTTACAAGGAGAGACTGAGCACCGACTTCGATAAAGGATGTCAAGAGGTCGACACTGACAAGCACTGCCCAGAGGCCACCACTGTCTGGCCTACCCAGTCTCTCCTAGAATTGAGCTGTTAAATATGATGAGAAGGTTGTGGGCGTGGCTTAGTTGGTACAGAGCTTGCTTGGCCTACGTGTAGCCTTAGACTCATTTTCCAGCTCTCCCCAAGTTAAAAAAAGTTAGGGCTGTCAAGGTGGCTCTGAGTGAAGGTGCCCAACCTGATGACCTGAGAGCCATCCCCAGGACCCACATAATAGAAGATGAGAACCAACTACTGAAAGCTGCATCTACACACACACACACACACACACACACACACACACACACACACACACACGGGGGGGGGGAGGGGAGAAACAAACAGACAGACAGACAGAGACACAGAGAGAGACAGAGAAACATAATTTAAAATTAACTAATTAAAACATAGGAAACTGTAGAAAGGGGGGACTCATCATTAACCTCTGTTAATAAAGTGGAGAGGCTCGTGCTAAGCAGCAGGAGACCTGAGTGTGGTGTTAACTGTGCCATTTATTACCATTTAATAAACTCAGGCAAGTCAGTTACACCTCTTCATTCCAATGTCTTCGTCAGTGAGATGACATTGATGACACACACTTTCCTGTCTCACTGCCTGAGTGCTTGGAAGCATTAAGCAAAGTGGACACATGCACAGTACCGATCACCAGGTGAAGTCAGGACTGGACACCTTCATACAATCCTGGGACTGTGGGATCATAGCTGTTCTACCTACCATGATCGGGAAAGAGAATTGCATTGGATAAACCAATTTCTTTTATGAGTTGAGAATTAAGCCTTCATACAGAGTAGTACCAAATTCGGAACATAGGTAAGGTTGCTACTTTATGCAAATGGTTAAAGACCCAACATACAAATGCACATAACAATCTAAACAGATACTGCACATTCCTGCAAAGCATGCCGAAAACAGTCTTCAACAGATGCTTTGAAATTCTGCCTGAATTATAGCTTTTGAACAAGACAAGAAAGCCAGTGGATTTGTACCAGAGATCTCTGCCCTCCTCCACCCCCACAGCTGTCTTTCCTTAGTACTAAACTTAGAGCTGATGGCGGACCCAGCAAGTAAGACAAAGCCTGCCTGTGTCTGCTAATCAACCAATTCGGTTGAGCCAGCAGAGAGAAAACTCTCACATGGTCTGTACATCTTAGCAGGGCTGAAAGCAATTCATCCCTGGGCTCCTGCTTTTGAGGAAGTCATCCTTTCTATAACCCAGACACAGCACTATTTGGTAACATTACTAGGTGATTACGAGGTACCAGGCACTCATCGTAAGGGCTCTAGTCTTATGGACTCATCTGACCTTTTGATGACCCCGTGAAATAGAAATTATTCAGTTTCCTCAGAAGCTCAGCGAGTTGGTCCAAGAGCGCATGGCTAAGTAACCACACAGAGATTTCAGACTGTTCCTAAGCGTGATCTAAACCACTCTGCTAGAAAGACACAGGAAGGAGTAGAATACCTTCTGATTTCACTCATACTTAGTGTACATTGTAAATTTTTAAAGATGTATTCTATCTTTAATTTCATGTGTGTGTGTGTACATGTGAATATAGGTGTCTGTGGAGGCTAGAAGAGGGCATTGGGTCTCTTAGGCTGGAGTTACAGGCAGTTGTGAGCCACCCCGACCCCATTCTCCTCTCTCATCCTCCCAGCCCTGTTACTGAAGCTATTCCTCCCAACGAATTCTCCTACTTTCATGTCTTCTGTGTTATGACCAACCTAGTTGAATTAGGGCTGTTTGCATGAACTTCGATGGAAGTTATTTACTGGATGGAACATGGGCAACTTATCAGTGGCTAGACCACTGAGGAATGGGAAACCGCTGTCCCCCAGCAACTATTAACAGTCAGTGACCTCCCCAGGACCCAATCTTACAGGGCTCTTGTATGAATAGTAACAGCTGGAGTGACTTCATGAGTATAAGGACCACATCGTGTCCAGAGACATATTTTTGAGGTGTCCCCTTTGTCCTCTGCCGATTAATTTCTTTTCTCCCCTCCTTCTTTCCCCATCACCTCAGAGGTGACGACACAGATGTTTCATTTAGGACCAAATACTTACTCTCATTTTGCCAAATTACATGCTTCTGAATTAACTGCTGTGCCCATGGCAATCAGAGCCTCCCCTTGCAAAGGTTGAGCACATCACTAACCTATTAGTAAAATTGCCAGTATTTACAAGGTAGATTGAAAACTTCTCCACTTATAAAACAATAGCAATAGTTTATTTACCTCTCTTCCTTCACTGGGTCCTAAGACTTTCCTAGCCATGGGCTTTGGCCAGATTTTCAGAAGCAGGCATGAGTTCCCCCTTGTGGAGTAGACCTCAAATTCAAGCATAAAATAGTCGGTTAGCCCTCTAACAGACATGCCACAGTTGGCATATATTGGGTATATATTGACTGGCAGCCTGTAATGGTTGCTCTCAGGATTCATAGGTAAGATTGGTGATGAATTTTCTCTTCCTTCTACCATGTGGGTCTCAGATACGAAACTCAGATCATCAGGCTGGACACATTTCTTTACATGCTGAGCCATCTCACCAGCCCTTGAATGTTTTAAGACCATGAAAGAGCCAATGTTGAACTCTGAGGTGTGTACTTGTGTACTGATGCTGAGACAAGCCAGGAGGGGGAAAGGACGAGGGGTGGAGATTGTTGCTCAGTGGTAGCACAGATTCAGGAGGCTCTAGATTCACTCTCCAGCACCCCAAGGGTGGGGAAGGAGGGGAGAAACACTGATAGGAATGAGGTTCAAGCAGGCAAATTGAAGGAAGCTTCAGGAACATCCAGAAACTCGGTGGAGGCTCATGGGAGCAGTGTTGAGATTAGGGAGCTTGTGTCTCCATCAACATGTCTGGTTGATTGCCTCAAGACATATCAGAAGGCTGGAGCCTGAATGTTGAAGAGTTCAGTACACCTTTGGGGTCTATGTTCTCCTTTCATTAATGACCAAGTTCATCAGAGATCTTGTAGTGATTGTGGATGGGTAACATGGCTTTGATCACTCACATAAGATCTAATACACTTAGGCTACAATTTTCTTTCAGGTAAGTGCAATGTGTATCAGTGGGGGATTTTGAGCAGAGTAGTAACATGACTCAAACTGTATCTTTCAAGCACTCTATTCTCCTCTTTACTGTATTACTGTCCTATTGCAATTCAAATGGTAATTGTGAATTTTCCTGTAGATGCACTAAACAGTAAAAAGAAGCTGAGCATAGTGTCCAATAATCTGAATGGTTGGGAAGCTGAGACAGGATAATTGCAAGTTTGAGACAAGCCTGGCTTCCAAAATGAGACCCTATCTCAAATACAACAGAACTATACAAAGACAAGTGAACTCAATAGTGTGTGAGTGTGTGTGTATGTGTGTGTATGCATGTGTGTCCGTGTCCGTGTGTGTGTGTGTGTGTGTGTATGCACCCATGTGCACTCAGGAGGAAGCTAAAGGAGGACACCAAGCATCTTCCTCTATCATTTTACACCTTACGTCTTACACTTTCCTTGAGAAGGGTCTCACTGAATCCAAGAAGCTCAAAATTTCCACTGATCAGAGAGCTTTCAGAATCCACCTGTCTCTGCCCCCACAACACTAGGATTTCAGGCATGCCTGACATTTACATGGGTGCTGGAGAACAGGAAGCATTGTTACCCAGTGAACCATCTTCATGGGCCTGAAGTCAATATTAATAATATAACATAACCTAATATGACTAACATACCAATTTAACATATAGTCAATACAAAAAATGAATTACATTACTTTTATAATGTCTTTGAAATCCAGTGCCTGTTTTCTACTTCCAGCATATCTTGATTGGACCAGCTATATCTCAAGTACTCAAGAGCCACGTCATGAGTGGCTGGAGGCTTTAACCCAGATGGGAAACAATATGTTCTTCATGGACCTCCTCCAGCTAGGGGGTTGTAGACGCTGTCTCCTGAACACTGCAGGCTGGTGGAACTCTCTCAGCCAACCTCCAAAACTTCCTGAGAATAAGCAGATAAAACCTCAGGTTCCACGTTGATAAAGTTGGGTCTCTGTACAGCACTCTCTGTCCCAAGCACTTGTCATTGTCATCATGACAGCATACTCATCAGAATACTGCTGCTCCCCCATCTTTATAGGCAAAGAAACCAAGCCACGAGCGATGAAGTAATTTATCCAAAGCCACACCACAGACTGCTGTCAACGCCTATGATTTCATGCATTACACCAGTGACCCTCAAACTCTTGTTCATACGCCCTCTGAAAGCGTTGGAAAAAGCAGACTTCACTTTTTACTCTAAGTCATAGCTTTTGCAAATAGGGCTTTTTTCTTCCTGTATATTATACGTAAACTTTATTTTCATGTTAACTATGTTCAACAACCTGGGTAAAGTCATTTATTAATCCTTATAGATTATTTGTTTAATTCTTTCAGACTTTCTACCCATGTAATTAGATCATCTGCCATCAATGACCGTTTTATTCCTTTCTTCTTAGTTCTTATTTATTTATTTAGATCTTATTTTATTGTACTAGCTATGACATTTAAGGAACTACACTGTGGTGCATGCCCAGGGCCATTCAGACACCAAACGAAGAAAGCTACCCCACTTAGAGACGCAGACCATGTGGAGCTCCCAAGAGCCGCTTGTGGCATGGTTTCTAGTGTTGGCAGCAGGTGGTACTGAGCATGTCTACAGGTCCAGACCACAGAGTGTGTACCATGGGGGTTTCCAGAGGCCCTGTCTTGGAGTCCTTTGTGCAGCGTGAACACAAGCCTTTCCTCACCACTTACAGTGGACACTGAGCTCGAAGCACAGTCCAAAACATCTTCGAGGCTGCCTATCTCTGCAACCCTGGGACTACTCCCACCAGCCTTCCCTATGTCTGCTGCCCTGGTTGGAAGAGGACCAGTGGGTTCACTCTAGGGACTGGGGAACAGCAGCCTGCCAGCCTCCATGTGGAAATGGAGGGAGCTGAATCCATTCAGATCACCGTCATTGCCCTGTGTGGTGTCAAGGAGATGCTTGCCACACAGCTGTGAATGAATGCAGCTCTGAAGAGGCCAGTTGTTCCCCAGCACTATGTCAATACTATGGGCAACTATTGATGCCGGTGTTGGGAGGGGCAAAGCCCATCTACAGATGGGATGCTCTGCCTGCCCAGGGAGCCCCTTCTCTGGTGACCTCAAACCCTACAACCGGAGTGGACAATGTGGTGAAGGAGGAGGTGCCCAGGGTACAGTCCTGGGTTGACATGCTAGAGCAGAAACTGCAGTTGGCACTGGCCCCACTGGCCACAGAGCATGGCCCTGGCAGCCTGCTGGCCCACTCCTTCCAGCAGCTGGATCATATCAATTCAGTGAGAGAGCAGGTCTCCTTCTCAGAGGAGCAGCTGGGGTCCTGCTCTTGAAAAAAAAAAAGATCTGCGATAACATCTCACCTCCCAGGTTGGACTGATCTGTCACCTCCTACATCCCTTCCAGCCGGAGTACAGGTGCTATCTGGTGGTGCCTGTGTGCAGAGGCCCTGCTTGTCTGTACCTTCCTCAGGAGGTTCTAGAGACCTGAGAATGGGGAGTGGGGTCCTGTGCGACTCTCCCAGTGGGGCTTTCCAGGAACAAGAGCTCCCTGCTCAGGTGGGGATTGTCCCCATCTTTGTCATAATAAAGCTGGGACAATGAAAATAAAGGGAACTATACTATGTGTATGGTACCAAGTGGGCATCCGTAAGTGTTTCTTAGAGACAAAGTTTTTATTAGTAGGTATAGCATTTGCTTCATTTCCAGATATTACTTATTACGATAAAGGCATTCCTCAGTCTTCATATGATCGGAATTCTTACTCTAAATGAGTGTTAAGTTCTAGGTCTGTGGAGATCATCTTGCTATCCTCTCTCATCTTTTGTTGCTATGAATACAAGTGATTTTCTAAAGCCAAACAAACTTTGCATTCCTGGAATGAACTTCCCTTACAAAGATGTCTTTCTTAATATATGTCACTGGATTCAATTAGCTAATTATTTTCTTCAGGGTTTTATGGGGAAGATTAGCATGTAATTGACCTTTCTTTTAATGTCCTTCCATTTTGACATCATCTGGATTATACTGACCTCATAAAATGAGTTGGGACAGGATCCCTTTTTTCTACCGTCTAGAAATATCTGTGGAAGGAAGGTGTGTTTCTTCCTTTAGACTAATTCACTAATGGAGCCCAGAAAAACTGGTAAGATTTTTAGCCATAAATTCAACTTTTTGAAATAATATTCTTATGAATTCTTTGAAAATTTCACACTATGTACTTTCAACTATTTTTAAAGTAATGTATAAGTTCTGGTAAGCTGTGTTTTAGGTTCTTTTTTCTTTTCTTTTTTTTTCTTTTTTTAACTTTTGAGACAGGGTCTTACTATGTTGGCATAGCTGTCCTGAAACTCATGGGTTCCAGACCTCCCCCAAGTAATTGGGACTACAGGCAAACACTACCACATGTATCTAACAGTTTGGGAGGGAAGGGGAGTTTGCTTTGGCCTGTGTTCTTGTTGGTTGTTTTGTTTGGGCTTTTTTTTTGAGATAGGGTTTGACTATGTAGCACAAGCTGGCCCTGCTTCAGCCTCCCAAATGCCAGGAACACCAAGACACACCACCACAGTCAACTCTCAACTTTTGTTACCTTCAAAAGTTGCTTTAGTAATTTTACCTAATATAAAAATTATTTATGGGATTATTTTTATCATATTAAAGTTTATACTGTCTGTACCAATATCCCCTTTTACATTCCTAATAGAGGTATTCTATAAAAAACTATTTCAAAATAATCTATCCCTGATCTACTGAAGAACAGATAAATAAAATACAGCATATCCACAAAGTATTATTTAGTCGTAAAAAGAATAAATTACTGATGGGATGCATACTGAAAACATGCTAAATGGAAGAAGCCATTTATAAAAGAGATCATGCTGTACAAGTGTATTCATATGAGATGCTCAGAATTAGCCAGAAAATAGATCCGATGATTCCCATAGCTCGGGGGCTTGGGAAGGTAAGGTGAAGAGTGGGGTTGACTGACTGGCAGAATTATGGGGTTTCTCTGGAGAATAATAAAAATATCCTAAAACTGGTGGTAGTGATAGTTGTCCACTGGATTGTAGCTCAGTGAAGTTGCCCGTCTTCAACACATCACTATGAGTTTAATATCCAGCACAACAAAAACCAACCAACAAACCAAACCAAACAAAATTCAAACCGTGTAATACAGGACATTCTCCCTCAATTTTTTTCTAAATAACAAATTGGAAAGTACCGGATCATTTCACATTTGAGCCTCGGTACCAGTGCGTGTTTTCATTGTCTTTAGTAACTTGGAAGGTTTCCATGCTGACAGCACCACAGTACTAGCATGGCATTGCCTCTCCTGGTTCTCAGGAAGACCGATGCTAGAGTGTCTCAGAAGATAGGATGCCTGCGTATTTCAGGAACGTCTGCTAGTGCCAAGACCATTGTCCTAGGTAGCACTGCCTCACTGGAGAAAGGGATTGTGTTTTAGTCTCTGCTAGCTATACAAATGTATCAAGGCCCCAGGCGAGACAGGTCAGCACTTGGGTTGCTGACCCAGACCTAGATGCTTCGAGATGTTCAACTCCAGTCCAGACGTGTGGAAGAGATATAGTCAGACTAACCTATCATCACTGGAAGTCACAACAATGTAGAAAACAACCTGGACCAGATGACCTTGTTTAACTGGGTAACAGGGAACTAAACACTGCTTAGCTCTGCCCCTGGCTGTCTGCAGAGCTTCTGGCAGCTAAGGGGATTAATATTGCTGAAAAACTTGATCCCTCACTTTTCCCTGACACTTTTTTTTTTGTGGGTGAATTTAATCTTTGTACCTGCCATGTCTGCTGAGTGTATAATTAGCAGGCAGGATCTGAGCAGCAGGGCTTCTCAGTTAGCTTTATTTAGGGGTGGAATTTTTTTCTTTCTTTTCTTTTTTCCCCCTTTGAGTAAACTTAAGCACCCCAACTTCCTTATAATCTTGATTATAACAGCTTTACTTAACCCTCAGAGTCCATCAAAAACACAGAAACACCCGAGTCTAGGTGTCAATTAGAGTTACCTTGTCCTTTAGATGTGAATGCAATTGGCCAGCTGTTTGAGTTGGTATCGCTGTACCTCCCCTAACCTTCTGGTCACTTACCTCTGACTACATCTGATGTAAACTGTTCTCCAGCGGGGACTGTCTTGTTTCCCTGCTGCTGGCCATCTTCCCCAGGACATGGAATTAAGAATTTGCTCTCAATTAGTGTTGTGCAGCATTGGGAAGGAATTCACTAAACATGGACCTAGCAGACTCAAAAGTTTAGGACTTCCTTTTGAGAAACAAGACTAGAAATAAAACACACCACTCAAGGTAGCCTGGGTCAGCACCAGTGTCGCCAGGTCACAGCTACTATAAATTATTTTCTTGTTTCTTAAAACAAAACAACAAAGAACAATGGGATGAGGTGGGTAGACTGCTCCTCTACCCTGTGCAGGTTCCAGACTCTGCCTAAGGCTCAGCCTCCCCTTTCTTCCTTTGCTCTAATACCCTTATACATAGCAGAAGCCAGTATCCAACTTCTTAGGTAGAGAAAAACTTTTCCTAATCTTTTCCCTGACTCTAGGGTTTTGTCTCCATACCTTAGAACACCAAACTAAAGTTTCAAACTGTTATCTATCAGGATTTGCCCACTGAAGTCATAGGCAGGCATTTGCTCCTCCTCCTCTGTGTCAGAGATTAGGTCTGTGTATTTTGTGTGTTTTTAACATGAATCAGGAAAAAACATCCACTGGATAACGCAGTCCTAAATATTAACAAAATCACAGGACAAGAAAATATGACCCAGTCAACACTCTTTATTGAATGCCTTTGATGTTCCAGGCACTGAGTTAGTCATAAAGGGAACAGAAGCAGACAGAGCTCTGACCTTGTGTGGCTTACAGAGCTGGTATGGAGGAAAAACATCACATACAGAGGCAAAACAAAGCTGTGACCGACAAGTGTGAGGAAGATGGGTTGAGGGGCTGAGAAAATACACTTCCTAGCAGGACTTGGGCAGGCAGACTTCCACGAGGCCTTGAAAGCAGAGCTAAGACGCAAAGGTTCACTAGGGTGATTGGGGAATGGCAAATGCCATTTCAGGAGAAGGATGTAGGCCACTGCAAAGCTCTGTGACATCAGAAGACCTTGAGGCCAGGACAGCAAACCTGAGTAGCACTGGGGGGTAAGATTAGGCTAGAGAGGTGGGTAAAGCCAGACTACTACTAAGTTTCAAGCCTGGGAAAAATGGCAAAAATTTACATCTTGGGAAAAACCTCCCACTGGCTGTAGTACAGATGATGAACAGGAATACTGCAGAGACCTGACCGGTCAGCTCCCTGGAGTATCTACGTGGAGACGAGTTATCCAGAGGAGCTTATCTGTATGGATGTGCTATGACATAACCACTGTACTAAATGAGTATATACATACACTCCGTCAGAACATCCATTGTACTAGTGATACATAAAGCCACAGAAGCGGCAACCTGTCTTGCTTCCCCTACTTCTTGCCCGTTCTCTCCCAAGGCTTCTTTCTCCACTTAAAAAACATTATTAGTACATATTAACTATACAGAAAGAGTTTCATCATTACATTTTTATACATTCTTGTAATCTGAATCCACTCTTAACCATTCATGTTCCCTCTCTTTCCCCCTTGTTTTTCTGGTGGGGGAGGAGGGTCAATAGAGACACTGGGGATCAAGCCCAAGACCTTGCTCAGGCTAACCCACTGTTCTACCCCTGAGCTACATTTCTAGCTACTTCTCTTGCTTTTTAAAACATAATGTGCTTAAATAGTTGTTTTTCATTTTTGTACACCGAAGAAAAGAAAAATTACACACTATTATCCCACAGTTTCCCTTTAGACTTAGTTCTTTTCTGTCAAGAAAGAATTTTCAAAGGTGCATCAGTGCTTCCTTTTTAGTATCCCCTAAAAACCAAACCAAACCAAAGCCCCACACACTTGAGCTCTGGGATGCTTGGCAAGCATGGAGTCCTAGGCTCCATCCTCAGCACCAAGTAAACCTAGCGTGGGCTCCATGCTCAGCATCACATAGACCCAGCATAGTGACATAAGACGGTTACCTCAGCATTCTGGACATAGAAGCAGAAGCATCACAAATTCAAGGTCATCCTTGGCTACATAGCAAATTCAAGGCTAGCTAGCCTTGGGCTACATGAGACCCCAATCTTAAAGGAAAAAAGAAGAAAGAGAAAGAAGGGGGTCAATACTCCTATTAATCTCCATTTCACTAGTCCTCAAATCTGTCAGTAAAGACAGATCTAGTTCATTTTACTGTAAACATATACCTTTGTGAGATAAAGTACCATCACCATCCATTTGGGATAGACACATTTGGGAAGGACTCTTATTTCATTAATAAGGGAAAAAGTAGCAAAATTTCAAGCTGACATCAGAATATTTAGAGAAAAAAAAGAGTTGAATTATCTGTATTAAAGATAATTGTACCAGGAGGCAAAAATCATCTTCCTTTTTAATACTACAGATCAAAAGGAAGCAAGTGCTCTACCACCAGGCTACACTCCCAGCCTAAAAATTGTAACATTTTCTTGGGAAAGAAGTATTCAAAATATTATGGGCAGATAATAAACACATGTTTATAACCCCAGCTCCCAAGCTGGAGTGCTTTAAGCTTCAGGCCAGTTTGGGCTGCATGGTGAGACCTTGTTAAAAACAGGGAGAGATGAAAGAGAGGGTAGGACTTAGGTCTTTAAGTTGATGAAGTCATATCTTCAATAGAATAAAGCAGGCCACTCCTGTGTGGCAGTGAAGAATGTGAATGAACATGAAAATATGTTACAAGTCACATTTAGCTTTTTCTGTCTTTTTTTTTAAAGATAAAGTTCTATTATGTATCCCAGGCTCATATTTTCCTGCCTTAGCCTGGCCAATGGCAAGGTAACAGGCTTGTGCCACCACACCTAACTAAGATGTTATTAACACAGCGTACTAGAAAGGAGGAACTGCTCGGAGATAGAGATTTGAACACAAGAACCTCACGTCAGGTTTACTTCTACTCACAGAAAACAACCTCAGTGCTCAGAGATAAAGACATTATTACATGATACAACTCTAGAATGACACGAAGTCCCGCACTTTGAGAGACTATGTGATGCTAATGAGAACGTTGGTCCGGCCTTGTTGGTGGGCCCTGCAGTCAGTGTCCCTCCAGAACACCTGTCTCTTTGCCCCTTTATGGTTTCTCAACCTTCCAACATTCTTTTTATTGTGCCAAAATAATGCCTCTCAATTTCTTACAGAGGATTTTCTGATAATAAACTCCTAGCTTTTGTTTGTCCAATAAAATATCTTTATTTTGCTTTAGGAAAATAGTGGAGGGAGGTCAGCCTTCATGTAAAAATATGCATGCATAAAGTATATAATACACAAACATATATATAAGAATCTATAAAATATATATACCCTCAATTTAAATACATAGAAAAAAAAAAGACAGTTTTTTTCTCCTAGGCTAGTTCAGTATCCATGTCTTTCAGAATCACCCAGGCAGCTTAGCAACACAGTGTCGGGTCCACTCTGACCTCCTAACTTAGTCTCTGGAAGCAGAGGCAGCAGCTCTCTATCCAACTCCACACTCAACTCACACTGCAGCTCAGGACCACTAGGCCTGAGGCAGGCTCTCCCTGGGGTGGAGGTGACTGTCTCTTGCCACATCTGTAAGAATCACTTGATGACTCATTTTTGCAAATAATACCTGATGTGGCACCTAACTCTAACATGCACATCCTTTACCTCCTATTGGAGGAGCTGGCTCGTCTATTAATTAAATCCAGTATATTATTAACTTTGGCAGAGCATATTCACATTGGGAATAAAGGTTTTTAATTTGTGTCTCTGAACAGACCTAGAACTTTGAGGTAATTATTATTCAGGACTAACGCAAACTGTGCAGCATAGATGGCATTCCTGACCCCCACTGACTAAACTACTGTGCTGTCACCATCTCCCCTCTGTAGTGATGGAGGAAACAGGAAAAACAATCCCAACATATCTAATTCTCAGTAGACTACCCAGGACCATGTGTTAAAAGAAACCAGACTGTTGAAGAAAATGCTAAGATAAAACTTAGTCCAAACCTGCACTGACTGTTTCATCGAAACCACCACCATGTTATCAATACTGCACGTGTATTGCCCCATACATTTATCTCTGTGTCAGGAACACAAATTCTATACAAATTCTGCTACTACTTTTGTAGCCAAGTGACCCAGTCCTATATATTTTGCCAGTAATGGCAACTAAGCTGGGCAAAGCTATATCCAACACTGCACAGAGTGTTGAACTCTATCTGTAGCAATAGCCACAAAATAAGTACCCTGCACAATGAATTATTTTGTCACATCTTCACTTTAAGAAGGATTTTTCATATTTAGAATTTAAACTATTTAAATTTTTTCATCTTTTAAAAATGACTCATTGTTGAAAATCTTGGTCCCTCTCACTACTGAGTCAGCTCAACAATCCAGCTCCATCTTTAGGATTAATAGGCCAAAGTAATTTTAAGGGAAAAAATCACTCACAACCAACAACAAAAAAAACGTGTAGTGCAGGTCTGGTAATACATCCATCCCATGTCCACACTTATGCACTCAGGAGCGTGGGCTTCACTTCTTGATGGGAATGCCAATCACCATAAAATCTTCTGCCAGAGTCACTTCTTGGAGCTCCAACACGGACTCAGCTTGCTTTTTCAGTTCTGCGATGCCGTCTGTCTCCCCTTCTCTAGCTAAGGCGGTTGGTTTGTACCTCTGACTGAAGTGAGTCAGAACTAGCCTCTTTGCACGGCACAGCTTTGCGAACGCGGCTGCCATCTGTGGTGTGCTGTGGCCATGCTCTCTCGCCTTGTCCATCTGGGAATCATCCAGAGTCGCCTCGTGGATCAACAGGTCTGCTTCAAAGCACAGCTTCACTCCCCCATCCCCCACAACCCCAGAACAGTCACCCAGGATGCAGATTTTTCTTCCAACCATAGGCTTTTTTAAGACATCTTGGGGAGAAATTGTAACTCCATTATCCAAAACAACAGAAATTCCATTTTTCAGCTTCCCATAGGCAGGACCAGGTGGCACACCTGATGATAAAATGAATAACATCGTATCAAGGATATGGAATTATGATTTGCAAAGAGACAACTTTAACAGCTTATAGTAAACAGCAGATAGCAAAGGCATCCAGGAGCCTGGAGAGAAATGGCTTAGCAGTTAAGAGCATTTGCTGTTCTTCCAGAGGACCTGGATTTAATTCCCAGCACCTTCGTGGCAAATCACAAATGTCTACAACTCCAGTTCCAGGGCTTCTGAGGGTGACAGGTATATGCATGGTGTACAGACATAATGCAGACAAAACCCCCATAGACATAAATTTTTTTAAAAAAAATTAAAGGCATCCAATCATTTTCAAAACTGTAAAAAATGCTTTACTACTTGCAGACAACTGTGACATGGGATATTTAAACATTTTTACAGGTTCAGTGTTGACTGTTGTTACCAACAGTGGCTTTATGCTTGCAACCTTTCCAAGCACATCTGTAAGCTAACTTTTAAGCTCTGAAGTAACACTTAGCCCTAACTACACTCAAGATACCAGCTTGGATTTTCTACTTTACATGGGAATACCAGATTTTGAGGATCCTTTATTTATCATAACATCAAAAAATAAATGTAAACAATTATATAGCCAATATCTCCAGTCAGAACAAATGTCTATGAACTGACTGACTAAGGAAGAAACATGTTAAGAGAGGACTAGTGGGGTCATACGTTTGGGTAGGGCAGCCAGTTAAGATCCCTGCAGCCAAGCCTGACAACCTCATCTGATCCCTGAGACCCACATGGTGGAAGGAGAGAGATGACTCCCAAAAGCAGCCCTCTGACCTCCACATGCACATTATGGCAAACACACACGCACGCGTGCACACACACATGCACACATAGATACATGGACACACACACACACATGCACACACCCAACAAAACAAATAAACACACAAAAATCCGGCCAAGGGAAGTTTAAGGCAATTCTGCATGCTTAATCATGGTGATGGATGGCGGCAACTCCAGATTTTCAAGTTTAGTGCTGTATTAGTATAGATTAACACTGCAGATCATTCTTACAATGTTCAAAGTCTCCAGATATAACAGTATTCCTACAGTATTTAGATCACAGAAAACGTCTTTGGCCTTGTCACTTCCTCATTGTCTAAAACAGCATACTGTCTCAGTTGGGGAACAAACTGAATACATAAAAATTAGACAGAGCCACCACCATTCTTCCAACAGGGATACCTTAGCATGTCAAGCAAAGTATAGTGCTGAAGCCAAAAGTGGGACGGATCTGGCCTCCATTTCTTCAGAGGTGCTGAGGTTTCCTCACTGAAGCACCATGGCCTCATAAGGAGAACCACAAAGCCTTCAGGGAACAGTGCCCTTCTTTGTGTTTCTGTCCCACTATGATGAAGCATGGTATGTAAAACTGGGTAAGGTGCAGTGTTGTGAATACCAAACTAACTTCATCAAGATTGAATGAGTAGGCAAGGTGAATAGGAAAGAAACTCCTGAGGTAGTTGGCTGCTATTATAAAGACCTATGGCACAAATCTTTACTCTGAAGATGTCACTGAAGGACCAAGGAGACGGCTCAGTGGGTAAAGTGCTTGCTGGGCAAGCAAGAAGGCCTGAGTTCAGATCCCCAGCACCCGTGTGAAAAGCGAGGTGGTGCCTGCATCTGCAACCTCAGCATTGGGGAACAGAAATAGGCAGATCCTCTGGGCTTGCTGAGTAGTCAGCCTAGGCAAACAACGAGCTCCAAGTTCACTGAGAGACCCTGTATCAAAAAGGAAGGAAGTCACCTCTGGCCTCTGCATGTACACGTATGGGTGAGAGGACACACACAGACACACCTCACACAAAGATGTCATTGAAAACATACTTCTCAGCCAGGCAGTGGTGGCGCACGCCTTTAATCCCAGCACTCGGGAGGCAGAGGCAGGCAGATTTCTGAGTTCAAGGCCAGCCAGGTCTACAGACTGAGTTCCAGGACAGCCAGGGCTACACAGAGAAACCCTGTCTCGAAAAACAAAAACAAAAACAAAAACACAAGAAAACATACCTCAGAACTGTGCACACTTCGAATTCCAACCAATCTTGAGGCAGAGGCTGGAGGATCATGAGTTTGAATTTGAGTTATACAGTGAGTTGTAGGCCAGGCTGGGCTACAGAATGAAACCCTGGATCAGACAAAAATAAAAACAGAAACAGATTTTTAAAAGTAACTTCAAAAATGAGATAAGAAGATGGGCAGCAGCTTAGTGGTGGAGCACATGGGAGGCCATAGGCTTGAACCCCAGCATGGCCCAAGTACAGCGAAAGGAAAGCTCAAAAATAAATCCTGGCCACATCATCCCAATTCAAACCACTCTGCCAACTAAGACAGGGTTGGGCCTGGTCGCACAGCCTGCACCCAGCTCTCAGAATGATCACACGTTCAAAGCCACCCTGGACAACTTAGATCAGGTAAAACAGAGTAAAGGGGGAGAGAGCTCAGGGTAGATAGTGCTTGCTTAGTGCGCATCCTAGGTTCAACCCTCAGTGCAGACAATAAGGAAAGAAAAAGGAGTGTGAATCCAAGGAGCTAACAAGAAAAGATTCAAATAGGTTAAAAATTTGAGTTTTGTTCTGAACAGCACCTTTCGGCCAAGGAAGTGAGCTCAGGAAACAGGCTCCCCAACACCCTCAGTGGCTTCCCGCTGGAAGCTCAGGTGAAGAGGAGGCTGTGCTTACCGAGATCTCTCAGCTTCTGTGCATTGAGTTTTCCAGCACGCTTCTTTTCCACAACTGAAAAGCCAAAGGATGGAATTCTATGAAAGAGGCGAAATGCTTTTACCACAAACTGCTCGTCATCAACCAGACAGTATGAGTTTTCTTCTGCATCTAGCAAGATAGTTCGTCCTTGTCCTTTGGGAGAGCCGTCTGCTTCATCCACATGTGCAAATTCTCTTAGCTCTTCCATAGGACACTGGTCAGCTGTAGGAACTAGCTCATGAACCACGTAAGGAAAAACCAACTCCGTGTGAGAGAGCTCCATGGTTCTCCAGATAAAGTCCCGAAGCCCGACAGGGCCGTAGATTTCAATAGGCTGCCTGGTGACCACAGAGCCACTCTGCAGGCTGATGGTACAGAGGAGGCCTGGAAGGCCAAAGAAGTGGTCTCCATGGAGATGCGTGATGAAGATCTTGGTAATTCTCCCTTTTGATTGAGGCGAGGAATATATTAGAAAAGTTTTCAGAAATAAAAACCAAAACAAATATTTTCCTGAGCATCCCCATCCCAGCCCTATGCTGGATTCACTTTGTGCAGACAAGACAGTTGCTCTATGACTGTGCTGCCACCGAGGAACATCCTGTCCCACAGACATTGAATTTAAACCAAGCCTAACAACTTACATAAAGAGTAGTCAACTGAAATTACATATTCTGTATGTTACTATAAACTTATTTATTCATTTTGTTTTGCTGTACGACTTCAGAGAAGAGAAAATAGACTTTATTACTTGGCTGATCGATTGGTTCTGTGTGTATGTGTGTGGGGAGAGGTGTTCATGGTGTTGTACATGAGTATGTTGGACACATGCATGCAGAGAGCAGAGGAGGAGACTGGATGCCTAACTTTAGGACTTTGAGACAGGGTCTCTCCTGAACCAGAAGCTCACCGTGTTGGCTAGGCTGGCTGACCACTGAACTCCCAGGATCTACCTCCCTGAGCACCCACTAATGCTAGGGCTACAGGCCCCACACAGCCATGCCCAGTTTTTTACATGGATACTGTGGATATGAACTCACGACCCTGTGGTTGCATAACATGCACTCTTATCCTTGAGACATCTCCCCAGCCCTACTTGGTTGCTCTCTGAGACAAGATCTCATGCTATAGCCCATGCTAGCCTGGAAAGCACTGTGTAATCCAGGCAGCCTTGAATCTGTGGCATACTCCTGCCTTAGCTTTCCAAATGACAGGATAATAGGTTTGAACTGCCAAGCCTAGCTTTAGTGGCTGGTTTAAATTTCCATTACTATCTTCAAATTACAGTGTTTTACAGCTTTCCAATTGATTTCCTATATATTCCCTACTTTTTAAAAATAAAATTTAAAAGTATATCAAGATAACTCACCTAACTAAATAGGCCTCAGATACACTGTCTCCCATGGTTCCCTCTGAGACTAGAAACATGTACCTAAAGCAAAAGGAAATGTTCTACTGGCTCCGGTTGACTGGACCAGGTCTAAACCTAATATTGCCTGTTAAGGTTTCCTTCCTGAGCAGGGATTCACCAACTAAGACTGAGATGTGTGTCCCAGTGAAGATGTGGGGGAAGGGCAAACAGGACAAGGACCTGGTAAAGAAGAAGAAAAGGAGGAGGAGGAATAGGAGAGGCAGAAGGGAACATGGAAGAGCAGAGGGAAGGCAAGCACATCAGGTACTGGCTGGCATGCAGCAAAGTAAAGGCAGATAGATCCTGACCATACTATCTGAGGGCCCATGGGCCCAGCTCTTGTCTCCAGTCTGAACCTACACAATAGCCTTGTCAGTGTACACCATTTAAGTTCTAACTCTATTTAGCTAATGGTAAACTGAATTTACTTCTGGTAAATGGCAGGATGCCACATAAGCATTTTCTGAGATGTTCCACAGGCATTTTGAAAGTAACAACCGTAACCAGCACATTTCCAGTAGAACAGGCTCAAGGGCCACCTATCTGAACTATACGATACCATAAAAGTACAGGAGCAGTTTATTGATACCATAAAAGAACAGGAACAGTTTATCACACTGTGATTTGTTCTGACAGCAAATGCTCTCAGAACAGTCTTCCCAGAACGACTACACCCAGGCTGCACTGGCTGAGAACAGTGGCTGGCTGAGAGGCTGACTTGGGTCCCCCAAGGACCCACAGAAGTGATCTCTAATTTCACAAGGCTCTTCTCTCCCTATAGATGACTATTCAGCATGCTACTTTTGCTTTTCTCTTCTTCAGGTCTTGTTTGGTAATTTCTGTGTGGTGCTGAGGATTGGATCCAGGGTGCCACACCCATTCAGTAAGCCCCCAATCACTGAGCTACCCCAGGCCTCTTCTTAGCCTTTTTTTTTTTAAATTTCAAATGAAAGGATGTTTCCTAAATTTCCCCCTTTCCCCTTTCCAGGCAGCCTCTCAGTACGACTCAAGGCCTCTAGAGATAAAAAAAAAAAAAACCTACAGTGGTCACTGAATCCAGATCCCACGTTGGCCTCAAAACTGCCAACATCAGACTTTTTGGGCCTTCTCACTATCTCCTGAAAAGCAAAGTCAAAGCTGAACACAAACAGTCTGGGAACCCAAAGCAAGCGAGGCAAAGAAAGAGAGAGAGAGAGAGAGAGAGAGAGAGAGAGAGAGAGAGAGAGAGAGACAGAGACAGAGACAGAGAGAGAGAGAAAGAGGAAAACTGCTTCCCAAAGCTACCAGTTTCAAGGGCAGACATTTCATTTTCGGGAAATGTGATTTCTGAGATACAAGGATTGGCAACCACAGTTATGGAAGGTATGAGGAAGCTACCCATTGAAGAGTAAAAAATCACATCACTTCCTTCCCCTAGGAAGAAGGAAGTAGTGGGGAAGCACTGCCCACAGTGGAGCAGAACACTAAGCATTCTTGGTTGGACATGATGATGAAATTAAACCTACTGTTCTATAGTATATGATTTGTATGGTGTGTGTGTGTGTGTGTGTGTGTGTGTATGTGTGTGTGTATGTATGTGTGTGTGTGTATGTGTGTGTGTATGTGTGTGTGTATGTGTGTGTATGTATGTGTGTGTGTGTATGTGTGTGTATGGGGTGTGTGTGTGTATGTGTGTGTACTGTTTTGCTAACAAAAGCAGCTAATGTCGAAGTGTGGTTCCATTCATCTAAATAACACATACTTCTATACACATACTCATACCATTATCACATCAATATGTACAGAGTATAGAACTATGGGATCTAGGAACACCGCTCAGTTGATAGTGTTCGCCTATCGTTCACAAAGCTCACAGTTCGACATAAAGCTGGATGTAGCAGTGCATGCTCGTAATCCCAGCACTTGGGATGTAGAGGCAGGAGGACTGATACTCAAAGCCACAGGCTACACAGCAAGTTCAAAGCCACCTGGACTCCAAAGAGCTCTGCCTCCAAGGAATGAGAGAGGTTTGGGAGGCTTCTATGTGAGGAAGACTTGGGCTTCCTTATTTATACTTTCTTCAATAAGAATATATGTTCAAAAATTTTATAATTAAGAAATTTTTGTTTGTTTGAGACAAAGTCTTATGTAGCCCAGGCTTGACTCAAACATAGAGGATAACCTTGAGCTCCTAATCCTCTTGCTTCTACCCTCTAAGTGCTGGGCTAGCAGGACTGTGTCACCACAGCAGCCTCAGCAATGTTTTCCTTCCTTCCCTCACTCCTTTCCACTCTAGCTTGTACACACACACACGCACACACACACACACACACACCAGACCTGGTGGCACAGGCCAATTATTCCAACTACTGAGAAAGCTGAATCAGGAAGACCACAAATTCAAGACCTACCTAGGCTACTGGGTAAATTCAAGGAGAGACAATGGATAACTTAGCAAAATCTTACCTCAAAATAAAAATTGTGACAATACAAAGTACTTAGATATGTACTTTGCCAATTGCACCACTATAATTTCCAGTCCTCCCAGACATAAACATATGTAAATCAGTTTAATTCTTTTCCTTGGTTAGTGCTGGGGCTTAATCCTGAGCCCGCACATATTAAATCCGTGCTGTACTACTGAGTCCCATTAACATTTTTAGCATTGCTTTGCAATGCTTTTAGGAATCCCTTTATAATCATTTCTTTTGATTGATTTTGGTTTCAGTGCTGGGAACTGGAACCACGGTGTTACACATCCTAAGCATGTATTCTACAATTAGTGCCCCTCTTTTATGCTATACTTTAAAATAGCTCATTTCTTGTATCATTACATGATTGATGCCTGGTCCCTGGTCCCTACAAGTATGTGTCTTTAAATATCAAGTGCCACGCCTTTTGATAAGTTGTAGCAGCTCTGATTTACGAAGACCTCAAAAGTGGAAGCCCTCAATGTCCATCTGTTCACAATGAACAGTGCCTACTAGCATCTGCCAGGCACTGTGTCACTGAATGTACCTCACTGTACATCCATGTGCAAACACAGAAACAAACTACATAAATAACACAGTTCCAGATACCAAGGACACTAAGAAAATAGCCTTTTAGATGAGATTTAAATGATGAAAACATAATAATTGACAAGCTAATAAAAATTATTTTTAAAGATTTAAATAATGACACAGAGGCAACCATGTAGGATATGAATTTGTGTGTGTGTGTGTGTGTGTGTGTGTGTGCGCGCACACACGCATGTGTGTAAAGAGAGAGAGATAGAAATATATAATACATATTATATATTTCTTTTAGCAATCTTTTTTGAGACAAGGTCTCCCTGTGTAGCTAAGGCTGGCCTCTAACTCACAATTCTTTCTGCTTCCTGGGTGCTATGATTCCCAGCAAGCACCACACACCAGGTTTATAACATCTCTTTTAGGCAGAGTTTGTAACCCTGTTTATTGAGACAAGAAATGCATATTTAAGCTAAGGTCAAGCCTGGGATACAACTGAGCCTAATACCCAGGTCTGCCTGAGCCTAGCCAGAGACTTTCACCACTGGATTCACCCTCCAGGTGCTACTGGTCTTGGATCACCACTCCATTCCCTCAAGCTGGAATGATTTCTCCTCTCTCAACAAGATAAACTTCTCTGAGATGACTACCAGAATGGTAGGAGGAAGAATCCTCATCCTTCCCTGACCACCTACTGCCCTTTGCATTCTCCCATGACATTATCTCCTAGCGGACACAAGTGCAGCATCACTCCCTTGTTTAGGGCAGAGACCGACTGCTACACCTGCTCTTCCTCTCCTCATCCAGCATGCCTGGGCCTCCATAAATCCTCACTCTTGACACAGGATAAATGAAAGGCAAGTAAAGGTATACATGACATTCAGCAAGCACTGCTGAGTGCCTGACACTCTTCCAAATCTTGCCAGACAGAGTTCTATGAAGTGGATACAGCTTTAGGCCTGTTACTGAACAACAGGGTTCCTGACAGCCAAGAGCATGCAACACAACAGAGGGCACTCCCAAGTAAGCTGGGTGCACACTAACCTGCTTTAAGCTGGCTTTTCATAAGCTGGGTCTGTGTTCCCTCCCCACAGTCAAAGAGCCAACACTCGCCCTCACACCGAAGAACCACCGCAGAGGCGCCCCGGGTCGGTGATGGATATGCTGCTCCTGTCCCAAGAAAGGTCACATCCATAGACATCTTCTACCCTGCAACAAAAACATCACTGAGGGTCATTAGAAAATCACTATACCAAAAGCCTGCTCCTCTGAGATTTACCATTGGTTGACTTTTGGTGCTGGGGATAGAATCCACACCTTCGTGCTCAACATGTGCTCTGCACGGAGCTATACCTTCAATTCCTGCTACTGCTCTGGGAATGATAAATTGTTTGGTAGCTGCAAATGGTGCTAGTATTCTATACTAGCTATACCCCAGCCATGGTCTTAACTGGCTAAAACTACAAGTCACCAAACCTTATGTAACTGAGCACACACAAACACATATAGCTTGGGGATCAGGAGGTGAAGCCACTTGCTACTAAGCCTCACAACTTGAGTTTATCCCTAGAATGCACACTGGAACTGGTGAAGGGAATCAGTTCCAAGTTGACCACACACACACACACACACACACACACTCTAATCCCTGGCATTGCCGGTAAAACACTACAGTTGAATTCCAAACCTATGACAGTCTCTAAAAGGCAAACTACAGAGAAAGAAGAATGAAGAGTGTTTGCCAGTGTTGTAAGGGAGAAAAGAATTAATAGGAAAAATCATTTTTTCCTTTGGTATTTGGTTTTTGAAGATAGGGTTTCTCTGTGTAGCCATGAATGTACTGGAACTATCTCTGTAGACCAGGCTGGCCTGAGATTCATCTGCCTCTGACTCTCAGGTATTGGGATTAAAGGCGTTCACCACCACTACCTTTTGGGGAAGCACACGTTTAAGGAAGTAAAACTATTCTATATGACACAATATAGAAATGCCATTATATGGAGATGTAACCTGGGGTAACGTGCTTACACAGCAATGAACAATGCTCTGGCTTCGACGCCAGTGCCCCATATACAGGCAAAGAAATGTTATATATTGGTACACACAACCACAATACAAGAATTCAAATCAATAGGTTTCTTTATCAATGAAATGAACCAACTGAAGTCAAATCAGAAGTATAAAGGCAAGTTTATTGAGAGACAGCTCTCTTGAGTTCACTGATCTCACAGGTGGAGGTCAGGGAAGTCTACACTTAGGCGACAGCAAGGGGCTTTTATAGAGCTTAGGTGAGGAGTGATGACAAACCAGCTAGGACCTGCAATTATGTGCATACATGGTCAAAAACTGAACCCCTCAGTGGGCTTCTTAGGTGGGTTTTGGGAATCTCAGAGACAAGGGGTGATGACATGTTAGCCTGGAGTTTTCTCTGCGCAGACAGGGTTGGGGGAAGGAGGGCAGATGGGGTTTCCCAGCTTGTACAGGGGATGAACAGGGGTTCCAGCCTAACCCAAATAATGTTTGTTTATAATTGTCAGTACTGGCTTATCAACTTAAGACTTATCAACAGACTAATGTTACTTAGTACAGGAATAAGTGAAAATGTGCAGGGTGAGAAGTTCTACAAGATGTCTCCAAACTTTGTACTAGTTCACTTAAGTCCTAATAAACAGTAAGCCCCACTTGGGTTTAGTTTTGGCTAAGGGTGTAAACAAGAGACAGTATTTGATCATGCTCACCAAGTGGTGGTCACAGTGGTCCCTTCTGGAGGACCAGGTACTATATAACAGTGTTGGTATTTCACAGCAATGCAAATGATGTGCTTCACTCAAAGACAGTTCATGGTTGGTCAGTTTGCCTTTGCCCTTCTCCCCTCAAGTCCTGAGGCCGAACACCGGGCCTCATACACAAACCAGAAGAGCTCTGCCAGAAGCCTCCAGCCACCGCTCCATCTCGTCTCTGTGATCTGCAACCTAGTGAGTGTGCAGACGTCTGCCAACTCTGGGCACTGTTCTCACTAGATCTAGGCACAGTGCCACCTCTGATCTGTGTCTGTGATGGGAGATGTGTATCACACCCAACAATGAAGGCCAGCTGAAAACTATGAATAGCCAGTTCCACATGAGTTAGAAATTTAAATACAAAAATCCTGATAAAATATGTCTTAAAAACTAGTGCCAGGAATATAGTTCAATAGGCGAGCCTTTACCTGACATGAAAGATGCTCTGGTTCTATCCCCACTACAAGGGGAAAAAAAGCAGGACAATCTTGATATAACTTTGGAGAGTGCAAAGACTTTCTTGCAAAGGCAAGAAGCTCTGAAATTGAAAAATAAACTCATCTATTGCACAGTACAGCATTTTGTAACATCTGTGTATCAAAACTCAGTGAAATCACAGGAAAAAAAAAAGGTTAACATCTACAAAACCTCAGGCTGAGGGAAGATGTCAAAAGGAGCAGAAGCACTTCTGTAAGAGCCAGATGACAAGGGGGTGGGGGGCTGTGCCTGCTGCTGGGCAGTGCCTTCTAAATGTGACAGGGAAGTCTCAGTAGTACAGTTGCCTAAACACAGCCTGTAACAAGCAGTCCCATCCTAGACGAGGAGGCACAATCAGTGGGTGCTTAGGGAGGAATAACCAGTTTTCTCCAGAGACAGCCACCTGATAGATTATCTGCTCCATCCTGCATGGATCCAGGAACGGACCTGACTGAGGTAGCAATGGAGCAAAGACAAGACAAACATACACAGATTTCCACAGATAGCTGGAGTCGGCGGACTGAGCTCTCTGATGGACAAACCCAGACGTTTACTATATAGAGCTGACCACTGAGGATCAGTGCACATGGCTGAACAAGGACACAGGGTTTATGGCGCAGTGCTGGATTGAGGAGGCAAGTCTAGCTAACCTCAGTAACTGTGATCTCTGTAGAGCAGTCTTCAAGCCATACAGGGGTGCTGCTATGGTGGACTTCTCCGTACCCTGTCAACAGCACACACTCACTCCAGACTTCACTTACTCAGGGCTTCCACCACTCCCTCCTTATGCAATCCCACCTGGTCAGCCCTAAGCGTATGCACACGTGAGCAACACGAAATGGATTCAGTAGACCGTGTACACACACATGCACGTGTATATATGTAGGTAGCAACAGCACTAAAGAAGAGGCCATGAATGTGAAGCGGGCGGGGACAGGGATGAACTGGAAGGGGAAAGGGAGGGGTGGAAATGATGTGAATACAGTACTTGTGAGTGAAATTCTCAAAATTTAACTTAAAGAAAGTAAAAAGTGTTTAAGAGATTAAAGCCTCTGAAGAGGGCTCTGCAGTACTGAGAAGCGCTTCACTGAGGAAGAAGCCTGCAGCCCGGCCTGAGGACGCCAGTTCAATCCCTAGAAGGCACATGGTCAAGACAGAGAACCAACTCTCACAACTCTGACCTGCACATGCGCCCCTTCCAGCTCATGTGTACACATACACACACAATAATAAAGAAAATAAACTATTAACTTTTAGTTTATGGAAATGCATTTAATGAAAAATACTGACAAAAGGAAAAATAAGGAGAATACATATCAAATCACAGAGTGCATTCAAAGTACAAATAAGCTTGAAGAGGGCCCAGCCCCGAGTAGAAATGCAAATTGAGCAGAGACTCAATTTCCCACACATCGGTTCCCAGATGCTAAGGGAGCAACGGTAGCCAAAGCTGGTTGGGACGATGGGAAAGGGGGTAACAGGTGTGATCACAAGTTACGATGGTGGAGGGGTGAACTGCTATTACTCTGTGGGAGAATAACTTGACAATAAATATTACCAGTAATGATGATGATACTGTTGATTACAAATCCAAGCAATCTCACTTTCTGGAATCTATAGAAATAAAAATTTTTGTACAATAATGCTTACTATGGTACTTTTGGATGGGCTAAAATATAGAAACAAGTTACAGTTATGTCAACAATAACTAGTTTACTTCTTAATGTTAATTATTCTGGTAAATTATATTATTCTATAGGCAACAAACACTGTGCTCTGTAACTACAAGGATAACAATGAGAAAAATTATAAATGGCCCCAGTATAATCTTATTTTTTAGAACAAAGCTTCAGGCCCCACACTTACACACGACAGTGTGGTGTGAGGGGTGTACAATGTATTATTACGATGGCCAGCCTCCTGGGTCTTTAGAATGATGGAGGATAGACTGGAGAATATCTGCTAACTTAAATCTTTGGATTGTTTTTAGTTGTAATGAACAATGCCTTATTTATTTCTGCTTTATATTTAACAGTGACAATGTTTTTAATGTATCAAAAGGACAAATATGCTTTTATAACTACATGTCCTTTAGTGTTCCTTTCCCTTTTGGGGAGGGCTCCCCACTCACCTTACCCTTCACACCCTCTTACATGAGGTAATTATCCAAGCCTTAAGATTACTGTTAGCATCCCTTCCATGAATTATTCCACATTTCTGCCTCTAGACCACGCTTACCTTTTGACAATTAAGTAGTTTAGTGTACATAGGCTTACTGAATTATCTCCTTATCGTTTTGCACTTTTCAAGAGGTAGAGATAAACAGAAGAAAGTTAACTTAAAAGCTAGTAAAACACAGAAGGAAGAATGAAACGTAATTGTTACTGGAAGCTAAGGTTCATGTTGTTTGCCACTCCACTGAAAAACTGGCAGACAGAAACTGATGAAGGCAATGAGTTTCTTTACCGTTCTGGCCAGAACGGGCCTCTGCTTTGCCAAGAGCAATGCTATAATTTACAGAAAAAGATGAATCAAAAGACAAGACGATATGCACATGCGAGTTTAGCTCCGAGTCCAAGTCATCAGAACTGAAATAAGTCTCAAGGCAGGGCTCCTGGCTGGGCATTTCCACCAGATAATACTTCTTAATCTCTCCAGCTGAGTCTCCTACCCCGACTTCACTAAACACTTTGCAATCCCTAACGAATAATGGATAAGTGATTGGGACATATCAGAATTAGCCAGGGAGCTTTAAAACACCAACGATTAGGTCCTATCGTAGAACTATTACACAGGAAATCCTGTGAGCAAGGCACATGCTAAGTCTGAGAGTATGTTTCCCCTGGACTCTAACATGGAGTCACATTTAAGAACTGTTTAGTGAAGCATGCTAGGTGGTGCACACTTGTGATCCCAGCACTCAGAAGATAGAGCAGAAGATCTGGGAGATCAAAACAAGCCAGCTTTAGCTACATAGTAACTTTAAGGCCAGATTGAGCTACATGAGATACTCTCAAACCAGCCCAGCAAACAGACAAACAACTCTTTGTTAGAAAACTACAACCTAAGGCTCATAACCTGAAATTAGTCAACATTTAAAACAAAGTGTTGTGGGTTTGCTTTGTTTTGTTTTGTTTTACGTGGGGCATGGTGGGACATGCCTTTAATCCTAGCTCTCAGAAGACAAAGACAGGCAGATCTCTGTAAACTCAAGACCAACCAGGTCTACATACTCCAGGCCACCTAAGGCTACATAGAAAGGACCTGTCTCCAAAAACAAAACAAACAAACAAACAAAAAACTCCAAACTGAAAAGTTCAGAGGCTAGAGAGCTATCTCAGCTGAGTAACTTGCCTGACTCAAGAAAAGCTATATTCAGCTCCCCAGTGCTCACATAAAGACCAGGGTCTGGTGGGGTGTGTATATAACCCTAGGCCTTGTTGTAGACAAGCAGATCCCTGGAACTCACTGGCTAACCAGGCTAGACAATCTGTGATAGAAAGAGCTTGTTTCAAAAACTTAAGGCAGAGAGTGGTATGGAATCCATGCAACACTGATTCTGGCCTCCATATGCATTTACGCACATACGCATACACACCCACAAGATTCAACTGGATGTGGTGGTGAATACTTCAGGTCATAGCATGGGGGGGGGCTAAAAGTACAGGAACTGAGTGAGAGTCTGAGGGCCAACCTGGGCTAGAGAAACCTTGTCTTGAAACAAAAACCAAAACAAACAAAAAAAGGGAGAAATTTCAAACACATACAGGACTAGAAATGTCAGTACAATACATTAGCACAGAGTATTCACAAAGCTTCAAATTCTCAACGCATGGGCAACCTTAATTCATCTACACTCCACCTTGACCCCCAGGGCTCCAGAAGCTCTAAGTGGCATGAGGTGCTTCCAACAGGCCTGACTCGGTTCTAGTATGTCACCTTTCCTGATGTAAATATCTACAAATGATCACTGTCAAGATCCATTGTTATATTCATTAAGTATAGCCACAAGGTGACAAGTCTCCTGCCGTAGTTGTTAGCTGACATCTCTCTATGTACCTGCTTGGTCAATTACCTGGTTACCTGTTAGAAAGGTCCATAAAGAGGGATGGGATCTTATTTAACTCCCAGTGATGCAGTATGAAATACACAGTTGGCCTCCAGGAGGTTTTCAGGTAGAAAGCAGGCAGGGCCAGAACCAGAAAAAGCTAAATACCAGTTCACAAAAGAATTCCACAGAGATTAAAAAGTAATGTGCAAGCTGTAGGGAAAACCAGGTAGGACACTTGAATTGGCAGCTTAGCTAGGGGTTAAAAAAATAAAGAGGGGATTGGGAGAGCAAGAGGCAAGAAATATTACTCTTGAAGTATGTGTGTGTGTAGCTTTTTTGGTTCCTGATTTGGATAAACTGATAAAGGGAAGAAGACAACAGGGAGAATGTAAACACTAGTTGGATAATAGACAATATGAAGCGCTAACGAGACTGATTATGATTTTATGTTTAAATCCAGCCATTGCATCTTACAGACAAGCATTTAGTATATGGAGTAGTACATTTCATAATCACTTTAAAACAACAGCGGGAAAGAAGGTAATGGGTCAAACAAGCCTGACTATGAATTGGGAATTTTTTTTTCCATGTATGCTTGACATTTTCCCCCAATAAAAGGCTTAAAAATTTAGACTAAATAATCAAAACCCTCCCAGTAGGTCAGCTGGCAAACAGCAACTATTTAAGCAATGGTGTATGTTTTGTGACATTTATCGCTCAGGCAATTAGGAATTTAAAGTGAGCAAATCACATTAGGTCCCTGTCTTCTTGGAAGAAAAAAAAAAAGCAGCTGCTCGCTTTTTCAAGACCATGATCCTCGTTCGAGATAGTGCGCAATTTCAGTCTTGACAATGCTGTCACTTGTCACCTCGGGCCTGACTGCAGATCACAATCTCGGCTGACCCTTGGGACATCCCACAGCACCTGAGGGACTAGTGGAGACCGGCGCTCCTAAGTTTCCAGGCTGGCAGCGCCGGGCCAGGGGTGCAGGCGGGTGACACCGCCGCCCCTCACTTCGGAGCTGCGTGGGCCCGAGAGTGAGTGGCCAGGCCTGTGGCCGCTGCGAGCCCGGGACACCCCGCGGCGCGTCCTCGCTGTCCGGCGCTCCCGGGACATCTGCGCCCGCCCCGCGGGCCTGCGAGCTCCGCGGAAGCGCGCCCGCCCCCCTCGGGCGCCCAACTCACCCTCTCCCCGAGGCCCGCCGGAGCCGAGGGAGGCGCAGGTCGGCTCCGAGGCCCAGCAGTAAGCGAGCGGCGACGCGCAGCCGGAAGTGCGCCGCCCCGCGGTCCGGCGCGGACGCTCTAGGCGCATGGGAGGTGCGCAGGAGGTCCGCGCTCGGTGGCGCCCGCCCAGGCTGGCTGCGGGGAGGAGAGGGTCGCGGCTTCCCACCCACTCCTCCGTCTCCGTCCGTGCTGGCTGCGATACTTACCTGCTGGAGCTCCTGACCCCAAAGTAGAAACCTTTACTCTTCCGCCTTTGGTTTGATTTTCGTGTCCCGTTTTCCAGACAAGAATGTTTTTCCTGATGTAAAAACTAGTCTTTTGTTGGGATGAATCTTTCAACTGAAAAGCCTGAAAGTGTAAGCACTTGGCATTGGACTTCATTATCAGCCTAACCGCGTGCCTCCTGAACCTTTTTATTTAAGGATTTTGTTTGTTTTTGTTTTGAGACAGTGTCCCACAATGTCCCCGTGCCTAGCTTTGAACTTGCTCTGTAGACCACTGCTGGCCTCAAACTCACAGAGAATCCTCAGAGTCAGTCTCTGCCTCCTGAGGGCTGGGATTAAAGGTGTGTTCACGTTTCCACTTGCTATTTAGGAGTAAACTTTTAGCCCAGCAACAGAAATGAAGTTAGAACACTAACTGTGGCTTGTATGTTCATCTTGGGTCTCCGTTCTTGTTTTTCTAGCTGGAGACCTACTTAGTGTTTGATGAGTGCCACTGGCACTGAAGATAGAAATCTCTTAGATTTATCAATGCCCTGTTGTTAAATTAGAAGGAACTTGGTCTGCTCATCCTGGAAGACATGCAGGAGAGCTGATCACTTCCTGTCTTGATGCCCTGCTCACATTGCGGTTGATGTGCTAAGTCCAAATCTATCCCCCAAAGCTGTACGTTGGATCTATAGCCTGTTAGGAATGACTGTTGTTCTACTCTCTCTTGATCCTCAACCTTAGAGGCACTCTCTGTTCTTTTCCTATCTACTCACTGTTCAGACTCTGATTTTCTCTCTGGCAAGCTAATAACCTCAGCAAAGGGAACTCTGCCTCCTCGCTGCTGATTTACTGGTCTGCTTTATAAATGTCTTCAAGGACAGCTCTGCCTGCCTCCTTCCCCTCCTCAGTGCTGGATTGCAACCTGTAACTTTTCTCCCTAGTCTTTAATTCTAAAGTTGTACCAAATGATGTTTTGAAGAACTTCCATAACTTTTAAGGCTAAAATAGGTAAATTTAGATGCCACGTGTGTTCATTTGAGTTTGTTAAAACCTCAGCTGCTCTGTGTATCTGTCCTTAAACTTTACACTAGACAGACAGTGGTATCTGATCCATCAGTTCCCCAGCTTTATACTAGATGGACCATGTGTCTGATCAACTAGGGTAAAGATAGCCTCTTAAGGACAGAGTCTAACTTGATCATTAAGGCTCAAGGTGATACCCAGTAAGAGTATAAAAGTCAACCTTTGAAGCTCATCTACTGACTTAAAGCTCTTGTAAGGTGTGCTTTTACAGATGGATGTGCCTTTCTCAAAGTCATTTTAGGTCAACGTTTGGCCTATAGGGAGTGCTGTTCCGTACCCAGTAATGACTACCCTGGATGGGCCAGAAATTCCTGATCCAGGAATGGAACCCTTCCAGGTTGGCAACTGCATGGACTGATGTTTGATCCAGGAATCTATATTATTTTATCTCTTCCTGTTTTCTTTTAGATACACAAGCATGTGTAGTTTGGCTTCACTATAAAGTTAAAAAGTAAAATGTAGATGAGGTTCCAGTTTGACTTTTATCCTTTTACTGGGTATCTCCTTGAGCCTTAATGATCAAGTTAGACTCTGTCCTTAAGATGTAAGTGTTTCTTTTAAAAAGACCTAACCTTTGGAACTACAGACTGAAGGTTAAAGGTTGCTTAGTGCTATAAAGAAAATAGATAAACTGGGTGTTGATGGTACCTTCAATCCCAGCACTTGTGAGGCTGAGGCAGGAGGGTCTTTGTGATTTTAAGGCCAGTGTGGTCTACAGAGCGAGTTCCAGGACATCCAGAGCTACACAGAAAAACCCTGTCTCAAAATACCAATAAGAAAAAGATAAAAGGAAAGAAAAGAAAAAAAACAAAAACAAACAAAACAGATAAGCAAACTTAAAACTGACAAGGGATAAATCTAAATGAAAAGTACAAAATACTTGGTTTCTCTTAACCAGTCTTTATGTATGACTATGTATATTGCATCTGCTTGGTTTTTGTTTTTGTTTGTTTGTTTACTATTTTCATGGAACCAATTGGCTTATAAGTTATTTATTAAGTAAAGTAAAATAGTTAAATCAGCTCTTTTTTTTTTTTAGTTCATAGTATAACTGGAGTTTGACAAAGGGGTAGCAAGGGTCAGAAAAAGGAGATTTAATCAATGGGGACCACAATGGGGGAGTGTAGAGATAATCTCTTCTGCACTGAGTAAAAGCATTCACCTATCAAGAAAATAGGGAGGTGAAAGTTCTGGTAGAGAGAGAGAATTGCTGGAATTGAGACAAGGCTCAAGGCTCAGGAGATTAGTACCAGACAAGATTAGTACCAGACACAGAAGAAGACAGTCATATGAAAGTGAGGACCAGGTAACCAGCCATGTGGCATGAGTTAGAATAAAATAAATGAGTAATTAAGATATGAGAAAGTTATTTTAAAAAAAAGATATGAGCAAGTTGAGGAACAGAGGCAAAGCTATTGGCCTAAGCATTTATTCACATACAAGAAGTCTCAGTGTCATTATTTCAAGGAACTCATGCAAAAGGTGAGAAAGTTCGCAGTTATGTGGGAGCAAACATAGGTATCTGGTGAGCCCAGATTCTTCTCCAGCATTAACATGAGCTTTTGTCAGGGTCCAAGAATGACTGAAAGGAAGACTCCAGACTCAAGTACCATGCAAAGGTAAAGAGTGTTTAATCTGCGGAAACAACCAGCATTCAGGGGATCAATCATTCATTTAAATGGCGACAATTCTAGGGGCTTGCAGGCTCCCTTTTATGAAAAACTAGAGGAATTTTCCAGAAGGGTTAGGTAACATCTAATATGATTGATAGGGGCAAAGCAGTGACGTTGGTACAATTTTGATTGGTTACTAAGTTGTTTCATTATTTGGGAGACCTTGGAGCATTTCAGAAACCAGCTCAGTTCTGGCCTTGTTATGTCCTCCAGCCAGCTGTTGCAGGAGCTGGCTCAGCTCCAGACTTATCCTCCCCAAGTCAGGGTCGTCACTGATCAATGACTCATTGTCAGTGGCTCCCTCTGAAGGAGCCCAGTATGCTTCCTGGGAATTGAAAATTTTTATTCCCCGGGTTTTTAATTTCTTGGTGGCCATTTCATTTTAAATTTAAATAGAAAAATCAAATCAAAATATTTATGTGTAATTAACTGGGCGGAGACACTGATCTGTGTTTCAATTCTGATTCTACAAGGTGATCTAAGAAGTCTCGAAAGCTTGGGAATGGACTGGTTTTCAGGAAATGGATGCTTTTGCTCCAGGATACACCCTTTTTCTCATGGATAGTGCCTCTCTAGACTCCACTCTTCCTGGGAAGAGCTCCCAATGACAACTGTCAGATCAGGTTGACCTGTGGGGGGAGGGCAGACCTGTGGGGGGAGGGCAGATTATCTTACTTGACTTAGTTGATGTGGGAAGATCAGCCAGCATTCCCTGGACCGTGTGAGAAGAGAGAAAGCAAGCCGGGTGCTATAAACATGTGTGCATTCGTTTCTCTCTGTTCCCATCTCTTGGGCTTGCTGTGATTAGCTGCTTCAAGCTCCTGCCTCTGTGATCTCCTTACAGCGTGGGCTTTAACCTAGGATCCTGAGCAAAAGTAACCCCCTTCTTCCCTAAGTGGCTATTTGTCAGGATATTTCATCACAGCAACAGAAAGGAAACTGGGAAAACTGAGACAGTGTATCCTCAGTCATCCAAAATGAAACTAAATCTCAGTCAGTTGTTGCCCTAAGCTTTATGGTTTATTAGCACCCTGGTTATCAGATATTTAGCAGATGGTTATCATGATAAAGAGACCCTGCAATTTTGGGCTCTAATCTCAGTGGCATGCTTTATTGTCTATGTGGTTTAACGTCTTGAATAATGACATCATCTCTTTCAGATTTCCTTCACATGACAACCCTTCGTTCCCCAAGCTCCGGCCTCTCAGGTGGTATTTTTGAACACATACATTGAGGTTCTTGATTCCCTAGAGTAAGCCCTGTGTCCCTGTTCAGCACAGGAGCTGTGGGAAGTGGGTCTTCCACTCTCAAGGGTCATGACGATGAACAGATCAACATGTCAGAGATGGAAACCAAGGCAGGATAGACAATAGGGGAAACTGTCGTGGCATGAGAGCAGAAGGGAGCGCCTTACTCTAGAGTCCAGTTGAAGTATCTCATCAGCGAAGAGGCAAGAATCCCAGCACAGTTGATGACTGCTTAAAGACTGTCCCCCTTCCCAGCTGTCACCCTGCAAGTTTCCTAGGACTCTCACCAGAAGCCTCACTTACAGGAAGAGGAAATTATTAAATCCTGTGCAAACACAGTGGCTCCTGGCTTTACCTTATCAGATTGTTACTCTGTACAAGGTATCTCTAGAGCCACCCTGTCATCTCGATGATGAAAGGACAGAAACGAGAAACCACAGACCTGGTCCAGCAGCTAAGAGAGTTTATGGCTCTTTCAGAGGACCTAAGTTTAATTCATAGCCCCCAGCATCTATATTGGGTGCCTCACAAGTGTCCATAATTCCATAACTCTAGAGCCAGGGAATCCTACACCTTCTTCTGGCCTCCATAAGGCCTGAACAAACACACACACACACACACACACTCGAGAATATGGAAAAGAAAAAGAAATTGCTTAATAACTTTTAAAATATTTTTATTTTATGGGTAGGAATGTTTTAGCTGCATGAATGCCTCTGTACCACTTGCATGCAGCACCCATGAAGGCCAGAAGGGGGCAGCATATCCTCTGGAACTGGAGTTACAAAGAGTTATGAGCCACCATGTAGATGCTGGGAACCACCACCCAGGTCCTCTGGAAGAATAGTCGGTACTCAGAATCGCTCAGCCAACTTTCCAGCCCTCCTCATAACCTTTTAAGATGTACCTGGAAAGCCACCCAAACATAATAGCTAGCTAACATAATCAACTGCAGCTCTCTCTTGAGCCCACTCAGCATTTGAGTTTGTCATATCTTCTTTCTGACCAGCGTTCTTTCTCTGAGCCCTCATGCTTAAAGCCTTTATTAAAATATCTTATCAAAAAATCTTATTCATTCATTCATTCATTTTTGATACAGGGTCTCTCTATATAGCCCCGACTCTTCTAGAATTTGCTATATAAACCAAGCTGGCCTCGAACTCACAAAGATCTGCCTACCTCTGCCGTCGTCCAAGCACTGAGATTAAAGGTGTGCACCACCATACTCATACTGTATTAAAGTACCTTTAATAAAATCTCCATTTCTGCTTCATACTGACAAGTCCTTAAATTCTTTTCTGCATTGAAGCTGTGAATCTCTGTTGGGGCTGAGCCGAAAGCCCTAGAAGACTGTGGGAACTCACCAGGCTTCTGAAGGTAGCAACATACAGCTCTGGCTCTAACTGCTCCATCATATAACTGCTGACAATTTTTGACATCCCCTGGCGGTGTTGGATTTGTCTTCCAAGAGTGGGGGATCTGCTGTACAATCTGGGAAGAGGACTGTCACCAGAAACTAACCAAGATGTTCCTGCTACCCCATAGCTTCAGCCCTAAAGCTCTGAGAAAACAAATTCCTATCATTTCATTGCTGGTCTCTGGTATTTTGCTATGAGTATAACTATAAACTAAAGCAGACACATGGTATAAGCTTTTTGGTGTCTGTTTGTTGATAGACTGTTTATTGTTTGTGTATGATAGTTGCTTTAAGATTTGTTTCCATTAACTCATACTCTTAAGGCAGTAGGGGCAGCTGTGCCTTACTCACCTAAAGCCTCTTTGGCATTCGTCATTACGTTTTAAGCACCTCATTAGGAGCATGTTTCCAAACGGGCTGCAGTTATTTCACAGTCTAGTCTGGAGTTGGGACAGTAAATCCAGGGGAAATGGTACACATTAAGGATACAGAAATTCTAATTACCACAGCAACAGCTCTTTTTTCCTTATCTGCAGATCCAGAATCATCTGCTGAGCTAGCCTGGGCTTTCCAAAAAACACACAAGAGAAAATTAAGTGTGCACGTAACATATTAAGAAAAATGTATGTTCAAAGTGGGGGAAACCAGCAAAGCTGCGAGCGTCTTCAAAACACAATGGAGATGTGACCCGATGTGGAGGAGGCAGGTAAGGAAGAAACAGTGGCTACGAAAGCATATTAGGCAGAGACACGGTTTTGAACTATAAGACCACCGGGAGGGCATGAACTAATGTTGCCCTTTAGAAGAGTCCCTGAGGGCCTGGAGAGATGGTTCAGCAGTTAAGAGCACTGACTGTTCTTCCGGAGGTTCTGAGTTCAATTCCCAGCAACCACATGGTGGCTTACAACTATCTGTAATGGGATCTGATGTCCTCTTCTGGTGTGTCTGAAGATAGCTACAGTGTACTCACATACATAAAATAAATAAATAATTCTTTGGAGGAGGAGGAGATGGAGGAGGAAGAGAAGAAGAGGAGGAGGAGGAGAAGAGGAAGAAGATTAAGACTGTTCTTTTAGGAATGGGCCTGCCATACTCTGCCTGCTGCCCATAGCTGTTGACATTGAAAGCCCACAAGGCAGCCTGACTTCCAACTTTGAAGAAAAAATAATTTCAAAGTGTAGCACTTGCGGCTCATCCTCCTGACATGATAAAGGCATTCTCATGGTTGTCACGCCAGAGTCTCCAAATAGACAGTGTGTCAGAATTGAGACAGAACTTGTGGGCTGCAGCATTGCTTGCTAGTGGGATGAAGGGAAATCAGCACGAGGTCAGGAGAGTGTTATGAGCATACTGTGTGAGACGCTGAGTAGTTTGTAAACCTGAAGGAAAAAAGCTTGTATTCATAGCACTCTTACGAAGTTCAGGAGAGACAAATAAATGGAATAAGTATTATTATTGTATCAGATGGTAAGTAGGTCTGTGGAGAAGATTAGAGACGGGGTGCTAGGGAGTCTTGGCTGCAGTTAGTAGTGAGTGACTCAGAGAAAGCCTTCTGAAGTGATGTGGGCAGAAACTGAAAAGCACAGATGCGGTGAGAGCTCCAGGCAGAGGTGCAGTGAGTGCTGAGGTTGCTTTTGAGGTCCAGGGTGTAGCCTGGGGTAAAGGGACACTATCCCTGCAAACCACTCCCAGTTATTCAGAAAATAACTTTTATGTGTGCCAAGGGACAAAGGAGAAGGAAGAAGCAAAAGTAACCAAATGTGCTTCTGGGTCAAGGCTGCCAAGTCCCCGGTGTTCTTCCTGCACCTGCCCTTTAACCATCTTCCCGCCCCTCCCCTCCCCTCCCCCACAGCAAATAGAAAAGCTGGAGGAGATTAACTGGTCCATATGGAGTTATCAAAGTTTGAAGTTGGCCTTTGATCAGCACCATGAAGGGCTCTCGGTGCCGAGCAGGTGTGAAGGCTTGGATGGCACAGGACAAGGCAGGACAGGACTGGGGCTGTAGCCCCGTGGTGAAGCATTTGCTTCGCACGTGTGAGGCCCTGGGTCCAATCACCAGGACTGCCAGATTGGACAGGGAAGACCTGAGGCCAGGAAGAAGTTATCACTATGCTCTGAGGCAACAGCTGGGGAGAAAGAGGAGCCAAGAGTCTTCTCAGCATGCTTTTAGGATGAAGGAGGCAGAAGCATGGTTGCATCTGGGTGCTAGTGAACTGCCCAGGAGGGCTGATGGCCAGAGAGGGCGGCAGAGCCAATGGCGCCAAGTTCTTAGACTGAGAAAAAATGAGACAGAGCCCAAAGAACACTTGGTCCGAGTGTTTTCTTTTGCTTTTTTTCTTTCAGGTGTGTGGTACAGATGTATGTTGTCAGTGTTTTCTAGCCATAGGCCTCTAGGAATCCATATGTAGCTCACCAAGTTGGGTCATTGCTTATCTCTGTGAAGGAATGTACGTGTGTATGGGGTATCGTAATAAGTGAGTACTTTTTGATCTGAGCTCAGAATGCTTGTCTAGCATACATGGGAGTTTGATCCCCAGAATCCATAAATAAATTTAAAAAATGAATAACTTATATCTCTTGCAAGATATGGAACTGGTTAGGTGATTTTGCAGAACCATGGAAGTTGAGGTTCACTCAGGATTGGGCGTGTCAGAAAGCAGAGACATTTCAAGGACTACTAATCACAATAAACTATCTGCAGAGAATCAGTACTGACCATTCTGACCACAAGTTTGGTGTGTGTGTGTGTGTGTGTGTGCACACGCATGTATAACAGGAAGTTGTTTCTTACGGTCTTAGCAATCGATGCAGGGTGTTTTATCTATGTACAGACAAGGTTACAGAGTGCTCCTGTTTTCATCTGGTTCCATCCTGATCAGCATGGTCTTATCTGAGGTTGATGATCTATGGAACGATATGTGTAAAAGAACACAAAACCCTAGACAAGTTGTGAACAATGAGAAGAATGTTGCTGAGAGCCCTAGGGTGCCCTCTTCTGATCGTGCTCTTTCTCTGTGAGACGGAAGCATCTGAAGAACATGAAGGGGAGAATGTCAGAGATCTGAGAGAATGGACATTAGAATACTGGACAGGGACATGCCCAGCAACAGGAAAGGGTTCTTTCTGTCTTTTTTATTTTATGTGCATTGGTGTTTTACCATCATGTATGTGTGTATGAGGGTGTCAGCTCTTGGAGTTACAGACAATTGTGAGCCACCATTTGGTTGCTGGGAATTGAACTCAGGACCTCTGGAAGAGTAGTGAGTCCTCTTAACCTCTAAACCATCCTCTCCAGCCCCCAGGAAGGGTTTTCTTGAAGTTGGTGATTTTGACTGACTGACAATGGCTAGTTCTATAGCCATGCTTTGCTGCATCGGCCAGAGATTCAGCCCAGCTTAAAGAGGGCCCATCAGACTATGATGGAGAGGTTTGAATCTCGCCAGCATCTCAGAGACTTGACACCACTATGCTTCCACATTTGCAATTGGGCAATTGTTTGTAAATAGGGCAACTGTCATTATGGATGTCTCCTAAGTGCTGTGAAGTAAACTTGCCAGAGAGCCAGAACAGCGCCTGGGTGAGGTAAATAGACTCAGTGGGTGTTACCTATTACAGCATGAACCTCCCCATCATTGTGTCAGCATGATTTTCTAAGTGTTGGCATGGAGCTTGGTTCTTCTTTTCCATTTCAATAAGCTGAATAAGGAGATACAGAGAGTAGAAAACAAACCGCAAGGAAATAAAGGGCAACTATGAGGAGCACGAGTAGTGTTCTATGTGTGAACTTAAAGCTAACAAGTTCCCAAGGGGTCAAGTGATTTTGGAAGAGAGCCAGGGTAAGGAAGGGCTCACAGCAATCTGGAGCTTTAAAAGTATCCTACACACCCTTTAGAAACAAAGTCAGCAACCAGCTTTACACATAAGAAAAATTTTACTAAGAAAATATAAGAACACATCTCATTACAAGGAATATATCACAAAAAGGGAAAACTATTTCATGTAATTAACATGTCTTTATAGCAGTCTCGGGACGACTCTCCATAAGAAGTCAACACAGCATGATATACTTTTTTTTTCCATGCTATTCCCCTTAGGGAATCACCTCTGCAAAACCTGTCATTCCCCACATTCTGCCCTACACTCGGTGAAAATGCTAAGTGATGACAAACAACCTGTGGTTTGTTCGAGTCAGCAATTTATGCTGGCCCTATCACTGACAGGAACACAATAGCATGAACTGTAAAAATAGTTTTACTTTCTGGCAATTTTAAAGCTTACCAGGCAAAGTACAATAAAAACACTGGGTAGGAATTTTGTCAAAGGTTCAGCCAAGATAGCTTTCCGGAATCTCCTTATCCCACAGATATTCTTCCTTCATGGAAGCTGTGTTCGCACATAACAGGCTTCACTCAGAGAATACCTTCCAGGGGGCATGCTGACAGGACTAGATTCACAAAGTGAATGGCTGCTGCTGCTGACACTGATTTGCAGAACAGTGACAGCAGCTGGTGGTTCAATGAATATTACTAAATCAAGAGTAAACTAAGTATTGAGAATCTTTGGTGTAATCTATCACATTTAAAACAAACAACTTAAGCCAGGCAGTGGTGGCGCACACCTTTAATCCCAGCACTTGGGAGGCAGAGACAGGCAGATTTCTGAGTTCGAGGCTAGCCTGGTCTACAGAGTTCCAGGACAGCCAGGACTACACAGAGAAACCCTGTCTCAAAAAACCAAACCAAACCAAACCAAACCAAAACAAAACAAAAAACAAACAAACAAAAAAAACCCAAAAACCTTAATATGTACATCTAATTAACAAATAAGAGGTTTGTAGTGTATTTGGGTGGTTAAGTAGAAACAAAGGGGGAAATCACACGAATTGGTAAAATGCATTCAAAAGAACTCAAAACTAATCTTGGTACAAACAGGTGAAGATTTTCCACTTGGATAGAACTGCTGGGAGACTGACAGGTCTGAGCTAAGCCCTGCTCTGCAGCTCACCATGAGTTCTTCAAGTTCCCTAAGACGCTGTCCTTACTTGTAAAACAGGGTCAGAGATGCAAGACTCCAGTGTAAACTCGAGATGGTTTTGAACACCTGACACAGAGCAGGCACAGCCACACAAGTTGGTCTGTCATGACTTGCCAACTGTATACATCAGGTGACACTCAATGACCACATAAGAATCAGTGATTTTCTAGAAATACTCAGGAAAGGAAAAGAAAGTTTCTAGGATGTATACAGACTATTTCACTTTCATCACAGGTGATGCTAAGTTACAAGTGTCACAAGCTGGACTAGGTTACGTGGCCCTGCCTCAAAAAGACAAAAACCAAAATCAAAAGGCTGAGTCCAAGAACACAAGCAAACAAGGAAAAATCCCAAGAACTGGGGATACAGACCAACAGACACCTCCAAGTCTAAGACTTAAGGGTATGGAATGTCTCAAAGAGCAGATGGCACATATATCTTTATTTGGAAGAAAAAGATGAAAAGAGTTCAGTTATTGGTGAATAGCACCTAGCCAAAGATACGCTTAACTAATGTATGTGCTAGCTTGGGACTTCCACCAGACAGGTAAAATTAATGATGCAAGGAACACAACCAACTGTGAATGCCATCTTTCCTTCTCAGGGACACAACTTTAAGTAGTTGCTTTAAAATCCAAGTATTACTTCAAGTAAATCCTAATAAAGATTAGGAAGTTCCACAAGGCATGTCCCCTTTCAACTATCTGAATGTCTTGAAATTTGAAAAATAAAGACAGCACTCTTTCTTCAAGCATGTATTAAGACATCGACTTCAGATGAGGTGGTTTTCTAAAGCTAGATTATTTTGAGTATTTACATAGATTGTATCTAACTTCAGCTCTTCATTTGAAGGGCTTCTTTTTTTGAGGCAGGGTTTCCTGTAGCCCAGGCTAGCCTTGATCTTCATATGTAGTTGAAACTAGCCTTCAACTCCTGCTCCTCCTGCTTCTACCTGCCAAGTGTTGGGACTAGAGGCACACAGCACAGCTGGCTAGTGGGTTTCATTTTAACACTGTGTACAAGTGCAAATCACAGTGTCTGATGAGACCTGTCTCATGTGTGCAGTCAGCGACATGTCTGCACTAGAGTAATCTTGACTGGAAACAGGACGCCGCTGCTAGTCCATTGAGAATTTCTCTGGACATGGAACTCCAGTAGATCTGGAGCTCTGAGATCTGTATCAATGTCAAGTACGGTGAATGCTCTTCAGGCGGATTCTGTTTAGGTGACCTCGAGAACAGACAGTCTAGTGACACACCTGTACTTCCTCCAAGGCCAGGTTCCCTGCACTGTCTCCATTCCCTGTGGGAACAATGACTAACATTCCACTCTGCACTCCTTAAAACAGCAGTCTGAGCCCACCAGTAACTGTGTAAAAACTCTTGAGAAGCTAATAATTTAGAAAAAAAATCAAATCCTTTCTCAGAGAATAAAGAAAACTGCCCCACAACTAAACACTGGACAGCTACTCTTATAAAACAACACACACACACACACACACAGTAAACAAAAAACCTGGTCACTAGATTTTATGAGCTTAATAAAGTATTTCAGATTATGTTTTCAGAAAAATTGTGTCTAAAGTTTCCTTATTAGCTTAATACCCTATGTCAATTAAAGACAATTCAAATGAATGCCATTCCATGTCATTTCAGTTGACCCTCTTCATATCACACAAGCAGTTTCTGAGCACTACGTTTAAAAGTGTGAGCGACCACGCTCGGTTTTGCATCTGCACCAACAGCAAGGGTACGGCCAAGGAGAATGATCGTTAGACATGTGAGACCTCAGTGACCAACCAGTAAGACAAAAACAAAACAAAAAAAGCCATCACCCACAAAACAACCACCACCACCAACCCCCCTCCCAAACCCAAACAAAGCACACACCCAGACAAAAACCATGGGGCGTGTTTGTGTTTGGCCAACTACTCCTAGGCATGGGGACTGACATTCCCCCTACCCCATTTTTTTTTTCATTTTTGTTGTTGAGAAAGAGAGACAAAGAGAAAGAACATGAAGCTGAGTGAGTAGGGAGATCTGGGAGAATGAGGAATTTATGAAATCAAAATACATGTAAAATAATTCAATAAAAAATAAATAAATACCAGATAGTGAACTCCACCCTGAAACTGTACCAGCAGCATGGGCTAACTCTCTGCTGTGTCACATCATGGCATTAATGTGTGAGAACAATGTGTCAGTCAGAATCCTGGGAGTGCTGCTGAAATAGACCTGCCTGGGCTCTCCTCACTAGAGGTCACTTAGGGGTCTGAAGACAGGGATATGTGTTTAAGAGGTTCACAGTGACTCTGAGGCCACCTTCTGGTGGGGAAGCCACCCTTGGAAAATGGCTTAATAAAACCCTCAGAGGTTAGCATCTGTGCATCCGCTACGCCTTCATCAAGTTTCCCACTCTGCTTCACAGTAGAAAGAAATCAGGGGCCCTTTTCCTCCTGACTGCTGGAAACCCGTCTACAACTGTTCCTCTGCCCAGCAGAGTAAAGCACCATCACCACTCATCCAAATAACGACCTTCCTGTTTGGCAAAATTCCCCATGGAAGGTCCTAGTAACTCCCCCTCCCCCACATTCAATCTGATGACATCAGGGCCCCCCATTGCCCACGTTCTTAGATAATAAACACTTAAATTTACATTAAATAATATTTATAAGTAGGTTATATTTCATCTTGCCATCTTCTCCTTATAGTAAAAGTGCTTTGATTCAGCCTCTGTCCTGACAGTTAACAAACTGAGCAAAAAAACCAGCAACACATTTTTATACTTGTAATGTTCAATATTTAGATTTCATATACAGAATAAAACAAAAACAAGAAAAAATAAACATTTCTCATAATTTTTGTTCATTTATGGTATATATGTGTGTGTGTGTGGCAAGTGGGGGAGGGGCTGGAGAACAACTTCTGGAAATTGGTTTTCTGTCCACCATATGGGTCCTGGGATTAAACTAAAATGTCAGGGCTTGGGGACAAGGGCCTTAACCACTGAGCTATCTTACATTCACACTGTGAGTTCTTTTGTAGACAGTCTGGCTTTGAACTTGAGATCTTCTTGCCTCGGTGCTAGACTCATGCCTGTATATTCATCTTACACTCAAACTATGATTTACTTCATTATTTTACTAAATAGATTGCTATTTATGCTAAGTTAACCACCATGTTCACCCATACTTAAAACTGCAATGCCATCCCAAACCTGCCCCTTTTTGGGGTGGTCTTGTGGACTGAACCCAGAGTCTGTGCACACTAAGCAGCCAAATCCATCTTCTTAAGCAGGAAGATAGGGAAGGGTCCCCTTTGCTTACAGAGTATAAATACAGGCTGTGGTATGCACCTACAAACTGCTTTATACTGCCACCATTCCAGGGTGAGCATTGTGCAGTTTTGTCCCTGACCATGGTAGTTCATGGCTAGGATCTCAGCACATGGAAGCAAGCCAGGGACACATAGTGAGTTCCAGGCCAGCTTGCTCCAGTCTCAAAATAAAAACAAACTTTGTCCCTCAAAGCATTTAGGCAGGTGAAGGCCAGAGCCACTGCCATTTCTCCAAATACTCAGAGTTCTTTCAGAACATGACTCTCGAACACTGATGGCCTTATACAACTCTTACCCTGGGATTCAAAACAGCACTTCCTAGGCTGAGCTGGAAAGATGGCTCTTCTAGAGGCGCCGAGTTCAATTCCCAGCAACCACATGGTGGCTCACAACCATCTGTAATGGGATTTGATGCCCTCTTCTGCTGTGTTTGAAAACAGCTACAGTGTACTCATAAATAAAATAAATTAATATATTTTTTTAAAAAAATGGCATTTCCTGCCAGGTGTAGTTCAGGTGGAGCAGTGTACACCCTCAATCCCAGAACTCTGGAGGCAGAAGCAGGTAGATCTCTGTGAGTTTGGGGCCACTCTGGTCTACAGAGTGAGTTCCAGGACAGCCAGGGCTACACAGTGAGATCCTATCTTGAAAATACAAAAGAAGGCATTTCTTGGTCTAATTCTACGTTTATCTCCACTAAGCTTGGAATCTATTATCCATTCTCAGCAGAGAAAGACATCACTACTAACACTCAAAGGAATGTATACTAAGAAATCTCTAGCCACTGCTCAATAAAAAACATGACAGACAGGAAAAAAGGTCTAGACTGTAGTTAACTCCTTCAGATAAGATTTCCAAATCACATGACTTTAGTCATGCATGTTAGGCAGATGATACTCCCTCACCTGTGTGAAGTCAATGAAACTGTTTTCATAATCAACAAACCTAAGTTCCTGTTTGGTCAATAAGATAATGTAACTGAAGCAATTAAATGTAAGGAATTACTTTTATTAATAAAAGTGGTCTTTGTACACTGTTGCAAATGACTATTCAGTTTGTCTAAAGGCAGCAGTGGCTCCTCCCACTCTTCTAGAATGTTAGAGTTAGCACTGATTTAGTTGTAGGAAATTGGGCTTTTTTTTGTATTTCCCTAAACCTGTCTACTACTAAGGGATTTCCGAGCAGAACGTGAAATGAAGTATATAGAAAAGAACAGCTGTAAGTGTTGACGATTTTTCTTTGGAACTCGGTGAGCACTTGGCTTCTTCTCGACATTCTGTACTCATATGCACAGCTAGAGGACTGAGAGGAAGAAGCGAGAGATACATTCACGGAACAGTAACAGGTGCTGTGGAGCTCAAAGCAGAGCACAGAGGCGACCATCGGGATGGAAGCATTCCCAGTACTGGACTGTGGGCAGTACAGTATAGTCAACATGTCTGTCCCCAACGAAAGTGAGATTCACAGAAAAAATTGCCAAGCAAAGTGGTACGGAAGAATAAACCACAGACAACACGGTAACTCAGAGAATATTATCTTTTTGTCTAAAAATAGTGGTTCCCTGAAGCATGGAATGTCTTAATGGGAAAGCTTCTATTCTGTTATCTGAGGAGGCTTCAGTGAAGACTCTGGCCAGTCATACACATCCGGCAGCAGGGAGACATAATTACTCCGCCATATCCTTTCTTTCACATATTTGGCCTTGTCCTCGGGTTCTGGGTATCGGAAAGCCATTTTATTAGCATACAGGTACTCTGTAAGCTGGAAAACAAACACCATCACTGTTTAGGCTCTGAGTGTTTCTCACAGAAATAGAATAGTATTACAACACATAGATACACATATAGATGAAGTGTACTTTACTTTTTCCAAAGTGTAAAATATTATTTTGACTCATTTCAAATTATTTAAAACATGTCAAGTTTGAAGGATAAAATAAAAATTATCCACCATCTCATGAAAGCTTTGATGTGTTCCAGTCACTTTTCCTGACATAGAAAAGAATGATTAGCATATCTTTTTTTTTTTTTGGTTTTTTGAGACAGGGTTTCTCTTTATAGCCCGGGCTGTCCTGGAACTCACTCTGTAGACCAGGCTGGCCTCAAACTCAGAAATCCACCTGCCTCTGCCTCCCAAGTGCTGGGATTAAAGGCGTGCACCACCACTGCTCGGCAGCATTTCTTCACATTTAACAAGTACATCTAAGTTCTAGTATGTCAATCTACCTGGAGGATGTACCAGCCTCTATCCCCATAGCCCTGCTGACAGGGACCGGGCTGTTTAGTACTCCAACTCTAGTCAAAACCACCCTATAGAACAAAAATGCCATCTTAACTACACATTCGTCAGCCAGGTGGTGGTGGCACACGCCTTTAAGTCCAACATTCTGGAGGCAGAGGCAGATGGATCTCTATGAGTTCAAGGCCAGCCTGGCCTACAGATAGAGATCTAGGACAGCCAGGGCTACACAGAGAAACCCTGTCTCAAAAAACAAACAGAACAAAGCATGCAACAAACAAACAGAACAAAGGAACAGAGACATCCAGAAGTCAGCTGCACTTTGCCACACTGTTCTGAAGTAGGCGGGGCTGACTCAATCCTTCAATGGCTTCTACTGCCTTCAGAATGAATCTTTTGTGCATGCAAGTCTTCTTGCTGGAAACTTCCTGCTTTTGACTCTAGACAATTCCTCCTTCTTACAATCTATCCATACTGGTACCCGGGACAGTGCTTAGCTTCTAGGCATTCCAAGTGGAAACAACCAAGTGTGCATGCCAGTGCTAACCAAGGTCCTCAGAACACAGCCATCAGCATTATTTGGAAATTCTGGATTCTGCCCAAATCTACAAAATCTCTTATGACCAAAGTCTTGTTGTATGGCCCTAGACTCTGTCAACAAGCATTCTAGGCAATTCTGATGTATTTTCCAGTTTGACATGTGTTGCCCACTGTGATAAACTCTATTTCTCTCAAACTCTAAACTACCTTGTATTTTTTAATGCTTTTCTCATAAATATAAAGGGGAGAAAAATTTTCACTTTTGATTAAAATGTAAAAATATGCAAAGAAACCCCTTAATTCTATCATAACAAGAGTTGAATAAACTAAAAGTTCATAAATTTCTCAGGCCCATCCACTGAAATAACAATGTAAGACAACAAAGAAACTTGAAATTCTGGGCTGTTCCAGTGGTTAGGAGCACTGGCTGCTCTTGCCAAGGACCTGGGTTCAGTTCCCAACACCTACATAGTGACTTACAACTGCTTGTAATTCCAGTTGAAGGAGGTCTGATACCTTCTTCTGGACACTACAGTCATGTAGTACATTTAATTGTCTACACAATAAAGTGTAGACGAAACATTTATACACAAATATAATCTCAAAAAAAAAAGGGGGGGGAGAGGAAGAATAAAAAAAAAGGTCCAATCAAAAGGGGACAAGATTCTTCAAGGGAGGATGGGACACTTTGTCACAGTGTGTAGGTAACAAGCAGGCAGCTAAAACAGTAAGGTGCTGCCACAGTCAGTGTAAGCTTGTGTTTAATCTGTAATAGCCACAAGGCCCAGGAACAGAGTGGTTCCCACTGGCAATTTCTCCCCAACAGATAGGCTGACAAAAAGGCTGAGTCAGCAAAAGGTCAAGACCCTGGTAGGTCATGCACGCAGGCAGGGTGACTGGCACCAAACTGAGGAGCACAGGAGCCCAGCTCTGATGCAGAACTCTCCTGCCTCTGGACTATAAGGTTGGGATGGCAGGCTCCTGTGGGCAGAGCCTCTGGACTATAAGGTTGGGGTAGCAGACTCCTGTGGGCAGAGCCTCTAGAGTATAAGGCTGGGGTGGCAGGCTCCTGTGGGCACAGCCTCTGGGGTATAAGATCGGGTGGCAGGCTCCTGTGGGCACAGAGCTGTTGAAAAGGAAAGCCAACCTCTGAAGCCACAGCAGATCCCCTCCGTTCCCCAGCCCAGGAGTGCAACAAGTCTGAGCTCAGAACCCTACAGTAATCCAGAATAGGTCGGTCTCCTTCATTGTGTCATACACCACATACTAGCCTGGGGTACATCACACTCTTCTTAAACAAAACATCAGAATGTGTACCACATAGATTTTCCAAATCCAAATATTTTCCAAATATTTTCTAAATATTGGGAACTTATTCCTAATATGCTTGTATTACTTGGACAAGAAAGTGTCATTAGAGTTTATGTGAAGTGGCATAAATTACTTACTTTAATAGCTATGTTAGCAGAAACTTCCTGAATATTAGCAAGTGATGGGTAAAGCCTCCCTTGAGCTAACTCTTCATCTGTCAACTGAGTTGTCAGCGCCTGAAAGGAGAAACAGCATCATATTTTTGTGTAAACAGAAGAATCTAGTAAAATGGAAAAGGCGTTGAAGAAACAGAAAATTAAAGACAACAGAATTTTTTATGTCTTATAGGACTCCACTAAACCAATGTAGAAATTAAAACTGCTCATCACAGCTGGGCATGGTGGCACACACCTTTAATTTCAGCACCCAGAGGCAAAACAGGTGACCTGTGAGTTTGAGGCCAGCCTTGTCTACATTGAGAGTTCTAGGCTAGCCAGCACTTCAGTGAGAGCCTTTCTCAGAAAACAAAACTAGAAGGTCCCACCAAACACACCAGAACCAAAACAACACAACTCCCCATTAAACAATAAACAACCAGATCTAAAGAGCTGGTGCTGTGTCCTGCTTCACACATGGACAGCTGGGGATAACAGCAGCTAAGAAGAAAATAGACATTATCACTAGTCCTCACGTGAGCTCCTCAGAATCCCTTTGGAAAGGTGCAGTGCTCCATTAAGAGGGAAGGGTTATATTTTATCTATGTTTTAATAATCTATGCTGTCTGCACCACCTTCATATGACAGGTCACATGACACACAGGTAGCGTGGGACCATGAGATACAGGTACAGCATGCTATAAAAACACACTGATTTGCAGCTTCTACGGTCATTTGAAAAGCTTTGATTTTTAAAAATTCACATGAAGCAGAAGGAGACAAATAAAAAGTCATGGATTGCTAACTTCCTTTGCATCCATAATGTGGATTCAACTCTTGTTTTAAGATCTCTTCACCTCTACAATCTATGCTTTATATAAAATCAGCAGTATTTAGAACATTACCTTTGCAGCTTCTAAGAAAACAGTGTCACTGATGTGTCGGGCTTGACAGAGAATAACAGCTAAAGCCACACCTAGAATACATGTTACACAGTTCACTTAGTAAGGTCACTTTTCAAATTATGAACGGCTAAGTTCCTAAACTGAGAAAAAAATAAACGGCAATAAGCTCCCAATGCAACTGCCCAAGAGAAAGCAAGACTGAATTAAATGGGCTTTGTCAATGCCTACATTCTCATCACTAACAAAATCAGTTTAGAAGTAGAGCTGTGTAGTTTGTTTTTTTTAAATAATTATCAACATAGCAAATATTTATTGGTTTCTGTTAGGGCCTACTTTAGTCTACAGTGCCTGAACGAGAACAAGACAGACAGACAGACAGACAGACAGACAGACAGACACACACACACACACAGAGAAAGAGAGAGAGAGAGAGAGAGAGAGAGAGAGAGAGAGAGAGAGAGAGAAGTATGAACATACAAATCCAAAAGAAACATCCATCAGCCAAGCAGAAACACACTCACTAACCTTTAAGAAAACAACCAACCAACCAGCCTCAGTCCACCTCAACCCTGATTTGAACGGCGGCAGCTACTGCCCGCTCCTTCAGCTCATTATTTCACTGTTTCTGAGTCTTTAATAACTTGCTTTAATTTCTTTAGATTTTTGAGCTTTAAAGACTTTCAGTCTTCCCTGGTTGAATACAAGCATCCTGCCCTCTTGCTATTTCTCGCCTTCTCTCTCTTCCCTACATGTGCAGAAACATCACTGGGGTCCATCTACAGTCACCGTTTACATTAGGACTTTGTAGGCACTACTTAATCCAGGCAGAGTTAACGCTATACTGGGACTATTTCTGCTTTGCATAAATGTTCTCTTCCCCAGAGCTCATGTTCTGTTCCCCCCTTAATTGTTACTTAGTAATTAACGTCATTTCATCCTGAAGCCCTCCTTAGTTGTTCTGTTTCCCCCTTAACTGTTATTTAGTAATTAATGTCACTTCATCCTGGAGCCCTTCCTTAGTTCCCAATCCTCCGTTTGCATCCTGTGGAGCTCCTGGCACAGACCTCTGCAGCACTCTTACTGCCCAGCTGACTCTTCTCCCTGTCAGTCAGGGACATGGTTCTTTGACTCCAATTACTAACACTCCTTTACCCTCTCCTTTTAGCAGGACATTTTCCTGCAGTTGTTCTGAGAAACAACTGAGAGGAATAAAATTTTTTTTTGAAAATCTGCATTTCTGAAAATGTACATGTTTACCTCTTTCTGCTCCTCTGGGCTTAGGATTTTAGTTCGTAAATATGTGTCCTACAGAGCCCTGTATCCCCTAGCTTCCGGCCTTGGCCCCGGGTATGCCTGGTATCCGGTCCTGTTTAAGCAACTGTCTTTTTATCACTGGAAGCATGGAGCTCTTTGACTCTCATTTTGTAAACCTGTGTCTTGGGGTACATTTCTAAACCACTGTGTCTGACACTCAGAGGTGAGCCCTTCCTCTGAGCAATGCTTGTGCAGTCTTTGATATCCTTCCATTTTTTCTTTCTTTCCTTCTGTCCTCAAATTTCTATTTTTTGACCTTGTAATTGTGGAGTGGACATGTGACTTTATTCTCTGTTATCTACCTCCAGTCCTGACTGTTAAGTGGCTTCCTCATTTCTTTCTTATAATCTTTCTGCTATCAACTTTTATTTCAAGAATTTGCTGTTTCTAACCTGAAATCCTCTCATTTTGAAATACAGTATCTCTAAGAATATTTATAGTTCCTTCAAACCTTTCCTGCAGGCTTGTTTTCTCCAAGAACCCCCTTTTTGTTTAAACACTGCTTTATCTGTTATGATATCAACTTTCAAAAATGTTTGTACAACTTTTGCTAGACAAAAACTCTAAGAGCAGCCAGTGCTCTTACCTGCTGAGCCATCTCTCCAGCATCTCCCGAGGTTTCTTTATTCTAACACCTCTTCCTCCCCTTCTCTCTGTTGGTGGTCCATGTCACTTTAATGAAGACACTTAAGTCTACTGTTTTGACTGATAGTTGTCTTGCTCAGTATATGGTTCCTTTTTTTCTTTTATTTTTCAATTGTTGCATTTTATCCCCCAATGTTCCCTGACTGGAAATTAGAAGGTTTTGTGGTGTTCTAATGATTATCCTCAAGTTTACAGCATGTATTCCCATCAAAAAAAATTCCATTAGCTTAAAATGTATCTTCCTGCCAGTATGAACCCCTCATAACACGTCAGGTCTATTTGACAGAAAGAGCATTGCTGTGCATGCTGTCTCAGCACATCTGCTGAAATGCACATGACTGTTTGGTGTCTGTAAACCCTTGCTCTGTGCGATCTGCATGTTCAGGCACTTGCCCTGTCTTCCCTGCACCTTTACAAGATGCTTTTGTCTATCCTTCCCTCACACCTGAGCTTCTGGGACTGTTTCCACTGGCTTGAGGAACAACACTTCCCTCCTTTCATTTCACACAAGTATGCAGTTCTCTGTTTTGCCCTAGCTCTGTGGACTGTGGATTGAACTCTAGGCTGGCAAGTTACTTCCTACAAACAACACAAACACATCACTCCTCTCCCTCTTGGCCCTCAGCGGTGCTGAGGAATCAAATGTTGCTCCTACACTTGGACCACCCACCGTCATGATTTCTCCTTGGGACTCTCTGAAGCCTCACAGTGAGGGTCTGAGGTCTGGACTTCTGGTCTACCCTCCAGAGGTTTTCCTGAGGTACACTGGAAGGCATTCTTAGCCATGCAGCGTATGATGCAGCCTCTCCTTCATTTCCACACTCACTGTCTTCCAGGACTTTACTAGCAATTACAAGTCTCTGTCTTACTTGCTCTTCTGTATTTTCCCGTTCAGGTCTTCATTTCCAGTTTCTTCTGTGCTGCCCTACAGTTACTTGCTTTGGTCTAACCTTCATTCACCCATTGGATTATTATTAGGACTCAATTCCAGAAGTCAGTGATTTTAGCTAACGTTTTCAAGCTTGGCTTTCACTGTTGTAATGATAATCATGTTTGTGTTACAACACTTGTCATCCACGTAGACCTGAACCTGTCTTCTTGATGGCGGTGTCTGATGGACTTGGGTTGCCAGATCTCTGCACAGGTCTCCTTTTACCCTCTAAACAAGAGTGGCATTTGTACATTTCTCTAGAAAAACAACTTGAGGACTGGTGCTATGTTTTCAAAGACTTCTATTTGGTTCCACCAGGCACTGGCATCCAGAGCAAAGGCTGGAGTTTTCTAGACCAGCCATAGCTATAGACCAGTCTATTCCCAGATGCAGTCCTGTAGGGTTTCAGCCCGGAATGGGTAGTCACTCATAAGAGGAGGAGTCACACCTGGACAAATGTCAATACTATCTTTCCTCTAGGGTAAATACAACTCGTTGTTTATTTCCTGATCAGTGTGTGACTCTCGTGCTAAGGCGACTACAAACTCTAGCCTTCTCAGCATGCTCTCGAACTCTGCTCTTTAATCTTGATCAGAGTCACACATCTTATCAACCCATACATTACTGGCTGCTGATCTTTGAAGGTGAAGGCTGTCTGTTCATTGTTTTCTGACTCTCTTTTAAAGACTTACTTATTTTTATTTTATGTGCATGAGTATTTTGCCTGCATCTATGGATGTATGTATACCATGTATGTACACTCCAAGACCAGAAGAGGGCACTGGATCCCCTGGAACTAGAGTTATACATGTTGTGTGCTGTCATGTAGGTACTGGAAACTGGACCTGAGCCTTGTACAAATGAAATAAGCACCTTCTCCAGCCCCTCTTTTCTTAATATGTATGATGGCTTTGAACTCACACTCCTCCTGCCCAGCCTCCCAAGTGCTGAAATTATAGGCTTAGACCACTATACTCAGCCTTGAGTTTTAAATATTTATCCAGTTGTTAGAGTGGTAGGACTGGCAATTCGGAAAATACCACAGTCTTAAGTTTTAGATTTCTTTTTATAAGACTTTCAGACAATCTCCCATTGGTGGGTCTGCCTTTACTTCCATCTTGTCTATTCACAGGGCTAATAGCTTTTACTCATAAAGCCAGGACTTTTAAAATGCTACATATAAAAATAATCAACTGCCAAATTTCTTAAGGGTCAAATATGAGGGTTGGAGAGATGAACTGTGCTCAAGATCCCGGGCTGCTCTGCAAGGACCTGGGTTCAATTTCCAGCACCCACTCAGGATCTGTGACATGTTCTTCTGACCTCCAAAAGCACCAGGTATATATATACATGCACACGTATACATGCAGGCAAAATACTCATACAATAATAAACTAAATACATTTTTTAAAAAAGTCAACTCTGAACTTAAAAATGGTTTTGTCAAAATCAGCAAGTATTCTCTTTTTTGCTCTCAAAACTTTATGCTGTAAAAACACTACTGTATAGAGTAGGATGATTTAAAACCCAAATGCCACAAAAAAATCACTGATGGCAGAAGAGTCTTTATAGATGCTCAGTCTCAAGAGACAACCGAAGTAACATGAAGAGAAGGAGGGGCACTCGATGGTCACAGGTAAAATAAACACCTTGTTTACTTCAACAGTGTAATCATGTACTTGCCTGTGCCCTGCACTACTTATGACTTATGGAGAGCCTGCTGCCAGATCGTCAGAGAAGACCCATCAAAGGAAAGGAGACACATGTGGCAAAGGAATTCACACCAGATCCCCATTTTGTTCAGTACAGTCTTTCTAAATGGGCCAGGATGGAGCTCAGTGGTAGAGCACTAGCCTAGCATGCATGAGGTTCTGGGTTCAATCCTCAGCATCACAAAAAGTAAACAAATGTAAAAGGCTATGGAGGATCAACACAGAGTTATGGAACAGACACAAAGGAAGAAGTATTCTCAATGACAGAGGAAAAGAATCTTTAGCTTTAAAAATAAAAAAGATATGAAAAGGTAATTCTAGAACATGGTACTAGAAAGACTTAAAATTGCACAAACTGATAAACACACTGCTAAGTAGTTACAGGCTTCTCTTCCATTCTGATGCCAGGGCAGTATCACGATGAAAAAGACTGAGGTGCCTATTTCCATTCACTGTCTTGATGGCATACTCACCTTCTGGATATACACTGAAGTTATAATGAATGAACTGTATGATGTCTTTAAAAAACTTGGGACATGCAGTAAAAGTACTAAAAGTGAAGTAAAAGACCAGACTGAGGCTTAGTGAGGAGGTACCCCAGAGGTTTCGCTATTACAAGATATAAAAAGGAGGTAAAAGTGAGACCACAGGTCAGGGACAATAAGAGATTCAACTACGAGCAAGCATAAGCTTCATACAGAAGAAGATTAGGAAGGGAAATGAGAGATGAGAATAAGTAAAAGTCCATCACCCACATATGTGCATGACAAATGGAAATAGTGCCACCCCAGACACAGCCCCTCAACCACCACCCATTGGAAAGGAAAACTGCAAAGACTGTGAGAAAGAAAAACTTATTATGGAAGCCAGTCCTGATTTCAGATTTAAAATCAGCACCATGGGCCTAACAAAAGCGACTTTACAAATCTCAGCCAAACGATCCAGTGAAAGAACAAACAAAGATCCTTGAGGTCTGCAAACCTACCACGTGTTCACAGGCGTCGTTTTTCTGGACAGGAGGTCTTGCTATGCAATCCTGCCTGACCTGCACTTGCTAAGTGGCCCAGACAGGCCTCAAACTCATGGTAATTCTCTTGCCTCAGCCTCCAAGTACTAGGATTGGGCCTGCATGACTACACATGATTTCACATGTTCTTTAGAATTTATTTTAAACCTTATTCAAAGATATATTCTAGAAACACGGGATAGAGGGTGAACACTTGTGCAGATGGTGAGCTCTGAGACGCTTTACTACAGAGATCAAGAAGTGAGGACAGGAAACTGAAGGGGGCACCATATTGATTCTTGTAGACAAAGGCAACAATAGTGAATGCTGTACTTTCCAAGTGATAATCTACTTGGTGAATACTAATTATGTAATCAAGACTTTTATAATCACAGTTTTGAATACTCAATCAATCTAGACAGAGCACAGAAATTGATAGATCACTAAACACTTGCTGAAGAACTCCACAGTGTAGAGACAGCGACTGAGCTTCCCCAGAGTGGGACAAGATCAAAGCTAAACAACAACACAGTTTCCTTCTTCATTTGGCAAGCTGATGAGAACAGTTCAACTCAGTAACAAAGAGACAACTCAGTGGTCCAGACAGCTTGTTGTACAACCATGAGGACCCAAGTCTAGATCCCAGGACTCACATAAAAAGCCAGGCATGGTCTTGTGTGCGCTTGTAACCACAGCACTGATTTGTAGGCATGGAGACAAAATTGCTGGGGTTTACTGGCTGCCATACTGGCTGAAAGAATATGAGGTTCAGAAAGAGACCACACCTCAAGGGATAAGGCAGAGAGCAGGAAAGGACACAGATATCCTCCTGAGCCTCTATGTGTGCACACATTCATACACACATGTGCACACACCACACAGACATCCTCCTCTGCCTCTATGTGTGCACACATTCATACACACATGTGCACACACCACACAGATGTCCTCCTCTGCCTCTGAGTGCACACATTCATACGCACAGGCACGCACACACACCAAATACAAAAACATAAACTTCTAACAAAACCCTTTGTTGTATACGGTAAAGCTAATGACTTCGGAGAACAAGGCAGACACACAGGGCAGTTGAAAATCAGAAGGAATGTGTGCAGTATGGCTGATGGCTCACACTGGGAAAGTCACACCTACAGACAATTTAGAAGATCCATGATAAAGGGATACACCTGTTGACTGTATGTTAAAGAAAAAGGGCAAATACCTGACAACAGTTATATCCTAGAGTGTGATGAAAAGGTATCACAGAGCTGAATATCACAGCCTTCTGCCCCTCTGTACGTTTATGAAATACGCACTCTATTATCTCTATAATAAAGCCTAACAATATGATGACATTTTCAAAGAAAACAGGTTAGAATTCCTGAATTCCTTGTTTCCCTATCCATTATGTCAATCTTCAATTCTAAAGAATTCCATGAATATCTTTTTTTATTTTATGTTAACTGGATACTTGGCCTGGGTGTATGTCTCTGCAGCACTTTTATGCAGTGCAGACAAAAGTCAGACAAAGCCATCAGCTTCCCTGGAAAAGCCTGCTGGTGCTCTTAGTCAGTCCTCTGAAATATGTTTATACAATTAACAATGGATCTATAACATCTGTAATGGTGGGATTTACCTGGGAAAATATAGGCATTGTTTCCTTGGCCTGGGGTGAAGACTCGTCCATCCTGGAGTTTCACTGGCTCAAAAGGGCTGCCACTGGCAAACAAACACCTGCCCTGTTAATGACATAAAATAAAGTCTCAAGTCTTCTGGCCACTTATTCAGGAAAATTCATAAAAGGCTTACAGTTACCTTAGACAATGAAATTACCTAGAAACAAGAAATCATTTACTACATAACAATCCTGTAAATTCTTTTATTGAAATGAGGCTCTCTTTAAACCCTAACATGTCTATTCCCTTTATAAAAGTAAAGCTGATAATAAGTAGCATCTCAAATAATAAAGACTCATCAGCAACGTGAACCTCATAAGTGAGGTGAAAAATAGTCAAATTACTTTGCTACCATTTATGGAACATCTGTTCAGCTAGCTCTGTGTTGGGTGCTTTCTGTGTGGTGTTCAGTTCATTACCTTTCCTGAAAATCTTGTTTGATTGTTACTACCTTCTGTTCATCGTTTTTTTTTTTTTTTTTTTTTTTTTTAAATCAAACCCACAAGTGAAGCAGAAACTGGGGACTTGATGTTTCCAAGTAGTTTGTAAACACTGTGCATCAAGTCTGTAGCAGTTAAATTTGAATCCAAATTTTTATAAATCTAAACCCAACAGTTTTTCTATTATGCCATGGTCTCTCTCCACAGTTTATTACATGGGCGTATGATATAATTACACTACTGTTACAGAACAAACTTGCCATGCTGCCTTGTTAAGGAAAGTAAGTCTCCCACATGGTTTTCTTTATGCAATTAAATGTACACACATATATGTGTGATGCCAGCGGAGCCATCTGTATTTCCAGGATAAATCGATGCTCTTGTGATTGAATGGAACTATAAGTTTTAATTCATAAAAACTGTTTATATTATTATTCCCTTTGCCTCACCAAAAGCAAAAAGCAAAACAAACCAATAGCACTCAAAACAGGGCAACTTACAGGGTGCGGGGAAGAGGAACCTCCGGAAAGTTCCAGAGACTTGGAATGTGAGAGGCTCCCAGGATTCCATGTGAATGACCTTAGCCCGAATGTCCAACAGTAGGAGACAGAACCTGAAGAGACCAGCTCCAGTAGATAGACATGGCCCCCAATTGAGGCAGGGGCTACCCACCCATCTTCAAATTTCTGACCCAGAATTGTTACTGTCTAAAGGAAATGCAGGGACAAAAATGGAACAGAGACAAAAGGAAGGGCCAGCCTGACTTGGGATCCATCCCATACACAGGCACCAAACTCTGACACTATTACTGATACCATGGGCTTGCAGATGGGGAGCTACCATAGCTGTCCTCTGAGTTGGTCTACCAGCAGCTGACTGAGAAACATGCAGATACTTACAGCCAAGCACTGGATGGAGGTTGGAGACCCCTATGGAAGAGTTAGGGGAAGGACTGAAGGAGCTGAAGAGATTGCAACCCCATAGGAAGATCAACAGTGCCAACTAACCAGGATCCCTCAGAGTTCACAGAGACTAAGCCACCAACCAAGGAGCAGGCATGGGCTGGTCCTTGGCCCCAGGCATATGTGTTGCAGAGGACTGCCATGTCTGGCCTCAGTGGGAGAGATGAGCTTAATCCTGTGGAAACTTGATGCCCTAGGGAAGGGGGATGCTGGTGGGGTGAGGTGGGGGTGGGTGGGTAGGGGAGCACTCTCTCAGAGGTGGCAAGGAGGGGAGTGGGGTAAAGAGCTAGGGGAGGGGGGACCAGGAAGGAGGCAACATTTGGAATGTAAATAAATAAAATAATTTAATTAAAAAATGAGGCAACTTAGAATGTTTAAAAACAGCTAATGTTAAGTAACATTTAAACACCCAATTAAATTAGGTTAAAAAGTGATTTGCAGAAAACTGATATATCTCAATACACATGGACAGACATAATGCCACTACTCTAGAACATTTAACAGTTTGCCTCCAGCTCTGGAGTATTAAGATTATAGGTATGTATCACACACCAGGCTTGGGATCTAACAAGGCTTTGTGCATGTCAAGTAAGCATTCTACCAACTGAGCTATGTTCCTAAGCCCTAAGACTTCATAGTAAAGGCCAAGGAATCTAAAGCACTGTGCTACATTGTGTTACTTTAGTGACACAATTTCACAACAGTATGAATTCAAAATTTAACTTCAAAGTGGTACAAAGTATAAGTGTGGGGGCGAGCTAACTATGCTAACGGCTCCGGTGAGCATCTTGGACATTTAATTCCATATGCCAAGTACTTTCCATTTACTCTACAGTTATTAGCTGCCCCCCCACCACCACCAGATCTCCTGACAGTAGCAATCCCATTCTGCAGTCCAGTTTTAAATGATTATTAAAACATGAAGACATTATCCCAACAGTCTCCTCCTGCAGATGTTCAGGAGGCTGAGGCAAAAGATAACAGGGTTTAAGGGCAACCTGCAGTGCACTAAAAACTTAAAAGGCAAAGACAAAACTTAACATCATTGTTTTGTGTGACAGGCAGAAAGAATTTATAAGCTATGATTCAATGGCTCCATGCTATTTTATTCAGGTAAGACTTCAAAGTTACAAAACTGTGAAGAGATGCACATCTTAAGTTTTTTCACACATGTGCTTGTTTACACATTAAGGTAAAATGGGTGACCTACGGTCGTTTGTTCTTTCCTTCCATGTGGAACATGGAGGCTGAACTCAAAACCCTGGTCTTGGTGGTAAGTACCTTTACCTGCTGAGCCATACCCCTAGCCTAAAATCTGCACTTAAAAGTGATTGATTACAGTTTATCAAACTATTCTCCTTGGAAAATTTTGTTCCTTTCAAAGATGTCTGTTTAGTTCAATAGTATTATTTAGTTCAATAATATTCAGAAATAAAGTTCTCAAAAATCTGAGCAGCATTAATTTACTACTTTATAAAACATTATATATATATATATATATATATATATATATATATATGTGTGTGTGTGTGTGTGTGTGTGTGCATGTGTGTGTGTGTGTATGTCTACGCACATGCAAATGTGTATGTGTAGTTATATATAATTTTATTTGAAAATGTCAGAGCTCGTGATATATTGGATCTGAGCCTTATATTCATTGTGTAAGAGAAAGGCGTAATTTGGAGAACAACAGTCATCAACATTTTACCCATATAAACTAGGTAAATAAACCCAGTAAACTGGTAGACTGGTTAAGCAATGAAGCTAATGATAATAATAATGGTAAAAGCTTAATTTTAAAGAACAGTGAAAACTTTCTGTGTGCCTGTTTTGCTGCATGCATGTCTGAGCCATGTGCTGCCTGGTGCCTGTAAAGTGGAGAAAAGAAGAGAAGATTTTAAAAAAACGCTTTGTGTTGATTGTGACTGACTTAGAAAGAAAGGATTTCAATCAGTATGACAGGTTTAAAATCATTACCTCTAATAGATATTCACAAGAATTTACTTTTTCTAACAGAGTAGCAACAAAAAAGCAGAAGGAGCTGACCAATAAGCACTCTGTAACAATGAGAAAAGGAACCAAATCCAAAACCTTCCCTAAGCTCTGCCTGCCCAGTGACATTCTGGGCTGTACCCCACTCACGTCCCCTCTGGTGACAGTAAGGAGTAAGGACTAAGCAATGTTTCTTAAGAGTTTTACAAGAAGCAAGGTGTCACACAGCAATGGTATTTAGGACTGGGAGATAAGAGGAAGAAGGCTCCAAAGACCCACACGTGACCCCAGCAGCAAAGGTGTGGCTGAGATCTCCAGCACCAGAGCTCTGGGGAGTCTCAGGCCAACACAGCAAAACTGAAGTTCAGGGAGCACGAGCCATAAAGGTTGCTAAAAAATACCTAAGGGCAGGTTTATACTCAGAGAGCTGCCCAGATGCAGGGGATGAGCACAGGATGGAACTCTAGACCACACCTGGCTGAGCCAACTGAGTTATGACTGTGAAACCCAGCCTGACAGCCACTGGAGGAGAAGGAAAGGCCCCAAGTATGATGCATTCACCCCAGGCCTCAAGTAACCTGCCATCCACACCACCAAGCACTCAAGACACACAAACCAGCAAACAACTACGCTTACAAGAGAATTAAAAACTAATCACTAAGGCGGGAGGAAAGGAAGTAATAAAGATGGATTTACAGAAAGTGAGTTTGTTACGATCAGAAACTTTAACTAGAATTCACATATTCAAGAAATTAAATAAAAAAAACAAAACAAAACAAAAAATGTCAATAGTTAGATGTGGTGGCGGCTGCAGTCCTGAAATCCCAGCATCTGAGAAGCTGGAGCAGGAGGATACTACAGTTCAAGCCTGGGCTACATACACAGCAGGACTTTGTTTTCAAAACAAACAACAAATCCACAAAGGGAAAAGGATATTCAGAAGAAAACTGAAAGCTAGGGCAGAGGGTAAACTAAGTATTAAACATTACAAGTGGAGGGGCAGTGAGTGAGCTTGACAGTCACTGTGCCTGCTGTCTAGCTGCATAACCTGAGTTTGATAAAAAGTGGCTGCCCCAAGTGGTCCTCTGACCAACAGATACATGATATGCTGTGTGGCATGAGTGCCCACACCCAAATGCACAGAATAAATAAAAATGTACTTAAATTTAAATATAGTCCAGTACTATTTATAGTTATACATTTTAATCACGCATTTGTTTACTGGAGGGGATGTACAAGCTCCTGCAGGCACACAGGTAACACTGAGGATGACTCATGGGTGTCAGCTCTCTCCTTCCACTACACAGAAGCTGAGCACGGCTGTCAGGGCCAGTGGCAGAAGCCTTTACCTGCTGAGCCATCTTTACTAGCACCTGTATATTATTTAAGACTCAACTTCTGAGAGATATGTCTACAATGGATAGATATGTAAGATCTTTAAAATTATCCGAGGAGATATGAAGGAAACAAGATTACTGGTGACTTATTGGTAGTGAAAATATTAAAGACTTACTACATTCTTTATTCTTGAGAGCGTAACCCAAAAATTATATTCATGAATATTCACATATTCAAGAAGTTAAATGAGAATTTGATATATCATGATAAATAGAACTGTAAAATTCACTTCCTAGGGCCTAGGAATATAGCTTAGTGGTAGCTTGCCTGCCTAAACATATATATCTGCAAGGCTGCAGGTTCATTACACAGAACAAAAACCAAAAGCTCCCAATTCCTGAAGTCACTCTGATGACCTACAAGAATGCAAGAAGTGATTCTGCAGTGGACAGTAGTGGCTAAGACACCATCCCACAGAGCAGTAGGGAACCCCACTCACTACCTAACAGCACAGAAGCTAGTGTCTGTAGCTGAATGCTCTACAACAGGGTCAAAGGCCCTAAAGCACTCACTTGCTACCAGTCTGTGTGAAAGTAAAAAATCCATTCCAGACAGCCACTGGTTTAAAAACAAAATAAAAGCCAGCTCTAGCAAAGGCAAAAGACGATGGTGAAGGAATGGTGAAGGGATCTGAGGCAAGTAAAAGAATTGTTTATAAAATAAGGACAAAAAAGCAGAGTTTCTGATTATTTTTGAATTTTTACGACTAAAAAATATATAAGAACTAAAACCAAGAACCCAAGGACAGATGAACAGAGTAGGAAAGTGACTGCCAAGGGGAAGGACTGAGAATGTCAGACGGAAGCAGAGCTAAGCGGACAGCACACACAAAAACACAAATACTCCACACTGGCAATCAAGTCTCACATGAGAAAACATGGCCAAAGCAGAGACACCAGCCCTGTTTCCAAAACCAAACCAAACCTCAGCAATCAGTCATCAACTATAGACTCAGGAGGACTCTAATCTCCAGGGAGAACTAATAAACCATACATGGGTCTAAACCCAAAGGAATGAAATCAAGACACAATCCAGAAAACAACAAACTATCTTTAAAGTACTGAAATACAGCAACTCCCAGTTGTTAATTCCAAGTGGGGTGAAAATGTCCTTCAAAATGAAGGCAAAATGTACTATCAAGAGAATTCTTCAGACCCATAGTTAAGGAGGTCTTCTGGGAGGAGGAAAACTACCCCAGACAGACACAGCCAGGCAGGGATGGCCACAGAAAAACAAAGAAGCAAGCAAGCAAACAAAACATAAATGCAGGCAAATCTAAATAGATACTTTCTATATAAAAAGAGTTAAGAAAAAAAGAAGCATAGGTGGTTTCAAAACACACAGAAAAGCATCAGGGGCTTAGCAGAGCTGGGCGAACTAGTGAGCAGTAGTCGGTGTTCAGTGACTGCTCTCAGGACTGACATGCTGATTTCAGACTTGGTGACCCACTGCCATCTCTACTCAAATAGTAATGAATGAGTGTGCAAGAACATGCAACTAACAAGCCAATAAGACAGAACCAACTTGCGTGATTCTCGCTGACCATACCTCTGTAAGTGTGTATGCGTCTTCGGCTGTGCACTCGGCCTGCGCTGTAGGATTACTTAAAGCAAATATCACAGGCCTCTCATTGATAGAGGCCATGGCTCTGATTACGCCAGGAGTAAAAAGCGGGCCAGCACCTGCCACTCCTGCAATAAATAAAGGAAGAAAACAACTTCAGCACAGATATAACAAACTGGTTCTTACTAACAGTGTTTCTACAAAACATTTACCATAAGGAAACCACAGGTGTCATTACACAGATAGATTTTTGTTTTGCTGAGACAATACTATGTGGGCACAGCTTCAGATATGAAAAGGAAAACAATGAAATGCTGAAATTTTTCACTTATATGTTTATTGTCTAGTAAATTTTAGGAAAACCTGTCCAACATGTGACTATCACCATCACTGTAGCCAGTGACAAGGTTCACAGTGTTGTGTGAGCGTCCACTCATCTGAGGGACCAGAAACAGACCCTCAGAGAGACAGACTGCAGCAACCAGGGCCTGGGGGAATGCCACGGTATTCTATGTTTGGGCTTCATCTGGTAATGGACATTCTTTATATATATATAGTAAACATCCTGACCACAGTTGGCAATTCCTAAGTGGTATTCTTAATTCTTAAGTGGTCAGAAGACTGTCCTGACTAAACCAATCAACTTTTGATGTAGCTGATTTACCTTTATTAAGTTCTTACCATGTCCCAGACACTAAATTAGACCACTAGGTACAAAAATAAACATAAGAGCTGAGTGTGGTGGCACGCCTTTAACTGCAGCTCTCGGGAGGCAGAGGTAGGCAAATCTCTATGAGTTTGAGGCCAGCATGGTCTACATAGTGAGACCTCATAAAAAACAAACAAGGAAACACAAATAAAACAAAAACTGTATGTAGGGACTGGGGATTTAGCTAAGTGGCAGATCATTGCCAAGCAAACACAAAACCCTTACTGGTCTCTAGCAGTAAGTAAAAAGAACGTAATACAGCCAGATTATAGTTGACGAAAGAATAAACTGGAATTTTTTCTTCAGCAAGTTGTTAAGACAAATATGTACAGGGTTATGAAGATCTGTGTGAGGGGAGAACACTCAGGCCTTGGTGGACTCTGGAGGCAACTAAAGGAGGCCTCTGCTGAGAGCAGCCCCTCACCTTCTTTCTGTTTCCTTGCTCCCCTGGAGATAGACAAATGAGTGACTACATTCTCAGGTTTTAAGAGAAGACATGTAGAAAACCCTTTAAGATCCTCTTGGTGTGTGTGTGTGTGTGTGAATGAAAAAAACACAGACATATTTTTCTGAGCATAGGATCTCATTGTGAATATTTTATAGTTTAACACTGAACAGAGTTCCTACATGAAAACTACTAAAAGCTCACGATTGTGAACTCACAGCTACAGCTACAGAGAATCAAACAGCCCTGCGTCTGTGCTAAGAACTCAGGGCTGGGTCAGCACAGATGTTGGCAACAAATGCTGACAGCACGAAACACATGGAAAGTTTCCACTTTGAAATTCTCACTCTGCACTGGATTTTCCTGGTATAGTCTGTCAAACGACCTTGGCCTTTGAAAGCTGAGTTTACCACCAGTCACAACAGCTCTGAAAGCAAAACACCATAAAGAGCTGGGCTTGTAGTCCAATCTTGGGAGACGCAGGCAGGACAAACACTGAAGCCCAGATGTTCAAAGCCAGTTTACAGGAGAGTAAAACAGCTTCAGTTTTGTTTTCAGTCTGTTAAGATGTAATTTTTCAGTTACATTCACCTCCTTAGTGTCTGTATGTGTAAGTCTGGGGGCGCCTTGCCACCATGCAGTCCATGTGGAGAGGACAGCTTGTGGGACGTGTTCTGCTCCTGCCATGTGGACCCTAGGGGCTCAGCTCACACCATCAGACTTCCAGCAGCAAGCACCTTTACCTGCTGAGCCATCTCGCTGGCCCCATTTCCAGAATTTTAGACATTTGACTGTGTAACCCAAACTGGCCCTGAATTCATAATCTTGCCTTGGTTTCTACCATGTTGAGATTACAAGTGTGCACCACATGCCCAGCATGGAATTCTGTCCCTTAAAACCTTTATGCAGAGAAACCAAATATTTTAATTTGAGTCAGCCCTCTTTATCTGTGAGGTTCTGTACACAGATTCAATACATGTACATTTTCAATACAAGACAACAATGCAGAAGGAGACAAATCTGTGTATGTCCTAAGCATGTGCAGATCTTTTTGTATCATTCCCTAATAATACAGCTGAAGAACCACTTACATAGCAAAAGTCAATAGAGGTGCACTCAAGTACACAGCAGGATGTGCACAGGTTATGCACAAGTCCTACACCTCTTAGCATAGGAGATTTAGGTGCAGCAGGTTTGGGTGTGTGCAGTGGGCTTTTGCACCAGTCCCCTAAAACACCGAGAGATGACCTGCATATGCTGAAGGCGAGGTAAAACACAGCAACTTACTTTAGTAATCCTATGTGCGAGTTATGACTGACAGTTAAATAACAAGATTGTGTATAAATAACTTCACTTACCAATTATAACTGAAGGCTTAAGTTTATTTACTGCATCTTCAAAAGTTGCAGGTATGTTCTCTGGGACCACATGAGCATATGGTTCCTGGTTACTATCTATGCTAGCAGTCCGCCCCTGAATGTTTTGATAAAGTACAGTGTCAGTAAGTGCATATTAAAGATAAATTAAGCATATGAATTGTCAATTATATATATTTCATCTGTCCTTGTAACACAAATGTCTTTTGATTTACTTTTTTCTTCAATCTCTATCTGCCAATTCTAACTTTACAGAATCCAAACAGTTCATCGAATCAATTATGTCCAGAAACATTGCCATGTCTTTCAAAAACTCATTCCTTCTATGACATCCTCCCAAATTTCATATTTACTATTAAGAATCTTTAGTATTTTAGAAATGTAATATAGCAATATAGCAAATATTATAACTTTGCCCACCATATGTGAAGACCACAGCCTAACAAACTTATGAACAGCCACATCAAAATGTTGTTTTGGTACTAGGAATAGAACCCCAGGCCTGAACATACTAGTCAAATGCTTTACTGTTAAGGCAAATTCCCCAACTCCCCTTCCCCTTTAAGAGATGGTCTTAGGGGACCTAGCCTCAGCTGGTCTAAAACTCACCCCATAGTTAAAGCCCTGCTCAGCCTCTCCATCTCTAATTAAAAGAGGTTAAGGCTATCAGAATACTGGCTTCTTACACTGTCTTGGCATTGTCACAGCTCTGTAGAGTGGGAATTTAGTGGGGACATTAAGTGTCTTCAAAAGGACAACAGGTTTAGGATCACTAGAAGACAGTGGAAGCCCAGGACCCACAGGCCTAGCTACCAACATTCTAAAGAACAAATCAAAGACACGCTTTCAGGTTGGAGGTGAACAGGGATTCTTGGCTGTGGAGGAAACTGCTACAGCTGCACCAAGGCTGCAGTCATTTTAGACCCTCGACGAAAGCCAGTGCTACAAGGTGAAGGTCACAGCTGAATGCCAGCAGAGACGTATTCCCCTCTAGGTAAGAACGTGATATTTACCACCCTTCTTCTCTTCTACACATGCTAGCAGACTTCAGCCACAGCAGCGTGGGGAGAGCTTCATGATTCAGAGCCTGGGCTTTATACTCAGGCAACATGCTTAGGTTTAGATTATGCCACCATTTCTTCGAAACTGATAATTTTATTTAATTTTTTTTAATTTTTTTTTAAGAGGCAGAACAGGTGTCTTTTCTTTTTAAGATTTATTTATTTATTTTATATATGAGTACACTGTCACTGTCTTCGGACACACCAGAATAGGGCATTCAATCTCATTATGGATGGTTGTGAGCCACCATGTGGTTGCTGGGATTTGAACTCAGGACCCCTGGAAGAGGAGTCAGTGCTCTTAACCGCTGAGCCATCTCTCCAGCCCGAAACTGATAACTTTAAAAAGGCAAAACGTCTGCTCATCAACAAAACAAAATGGTCCTCTGCAACAAGTGCTCTTAACTACTGAGCCACCTCTCCAGCCCTATGATCATTTTAAACTTGTTTCTGTGATTATCAAATTTCATAAGAAAAAAAAAAGCTAAAAAAATTTCGTAAGAAAACAAAAACAAAATAAAAACACAATATCTACTCCCACCCCTTGGCCTCCCAGCCTCCCCACCTAAGACATGAGTTCTGACAGGACTAAAGGCAACAGTACACTTATGTTCATGAATGGTTACTGACATGAAGAGCAAACAGCCAGGACGAGAGCCATCTACATGCTCGATACACACACATGTATGTGGAGATAGCATGCACACTGCATGTAAACGGGAAGGAAATGTCTCATCATTAGATTCCTGTGTAGACATGGGAACTGAAACAGCAGTGCATACTGGACATGGTCTCATCATTAGA
>NW_021604713.1:987911-1005597 GCF_004785775.1 Grammomys surdaster | reverse complement strand
TAGACATGGGAACTAAAACAGCAGTGCATACTGGACATGGTCTCATCGTTACATTCCTGTGTAGACGTGGGAACTAAAACAGCAGTGCATACTGGACAAGTGGAACACACACGTAATATACACCCTAGGGAAGTCATTAGGTGACCAATAGTAGTAACAACTCAAAGGAACGCAGGCAGGCTCAGGAGGTGCAGACCTCATCGCGGGAGCTTCACTACACACGGACTGACACCGGGGATTAGGAGCTAAACAACATTACAAGATTTAGGAGTTTCTGTTCATGTACTGAATAGATGTGTTGCTAATAATAGTTTATGCAGGATGTTGAATTCCAATTCAAAACTTAAGCCCAATGGTAGGATGTTTATGTTTGGCTGGCATACATACAAAGCCTTGGGATCAATCCCCAGTACCACAAAATAGTTTAGTTTAAAAGAGTCAAATACAATCAGACATAATAACTATTCATCTCCTAAGAGCCTCAGAACAACGATAGAGAGTATGTCTGCTGGCAAGCAGATTGATTGAAGTATGAACTAAGAGTCTTAATAATAAAAAGACAGTGTGTCTGTAACTGCCAATTTCACACAACAACCTTATATCACTTGATAAAAGTCTAAATGAGGATGATAAAAGTCTAAATGTTTAGAGCAGGTTGGCCTTTGGGCATGCCTAGTGGGAGTTAGACACATGTGTGTGCAGGGTGTGTGTGGGCGGTGAGTAGGTTGTGTCTGGACTGCCTTAATTAAGGTTAGATGAAAAACCTACTCAGAATGGGGATGACTCCACCGGCTAGGCCTTGACAGTGTGAGAGTAACGGAGGCTAGCCAACAGCAAGCGCTCACACCTTTACTCTCTGCTCTTCCTGTGGCGCGACAGTTTGTTTCTGTCTTGACTTCCCCATAGTAATGGATTATAATCATAATTATAAGCCAAGAGAGCCCCCTCTCCTCTGCCCTGTATTGCTTCTGGTCAGGATCATTTTATCACAGCAACAAAACTGAAAGGAGGACAGCCAGCCAGGCGGGATGATCTGTGCTGGTGACATAGTGGATGCCAGCTGCTCCTGCACACTGTGGCATCAGTGAGGGGTAGGACAGCAAGAGATGGTACGGTCAATACCCAACTCTAACACCGTAGCCAGAGGCTCTGCTGCTTCTCCAGGTTCTGCACCCTTACCTTAACTAGCAAGCCATTCTTGTCGAACATCCAGATCTTTCTCTGTGCCTCCTCTTCTGAGAGACCACTTTCCATCATTGATACAACTATAAGATTTGCAATTCCAAGTGCAGCCTGCCCAGTAAACACATTTAAAAATCAAGACTAGATTAGGAGGTGATGCCCACTTGCTTTGTTCCTATGTAAGTAGATTCTTTGTCAGTTCTCGCTGAACATAAATTACTTATTTTATAAGAGGTCATGACTCTCGTACCATTTCAGTGAATTCTAAATCTCTTGTAACCTTCAGTAAATGCCAATATGCTGTCTTACTTTCTTTTCAGATAGTCTCTTTATATAGCCCTGGCTGTCCTAGAACTCACTCTGTAGACCAGGCTGGCCTCAATCTCACCTCTGCCTCTACCTCCTGAGTGCAATAGGATGAAAGGCAATGTGCCACCACTCCGGCCAGTCTTACTTTACAAAAGAAAACAGAGTATTAGCTTTAAATTGTAAAAAGCTTTAAAAACTTACCTCTCCTGCTCCAAGAAATAAGATTTTGTGTTCTGAGACTGGTTTATTAATAACTCTCTGGGCCGCAAGAAGACCGGCCAAAGCAACTGCAGCTGTCCCTGTAGGAAAACCCAACATTTTAAAAATGAAACAAACAAAACACACATGATAAATGCTTTAAAAGAGGGAAAATCCTTTTGTTTTAGCTTTACCTTGGATATCATCATTGAAGGTACAGTATTTGTGTTGGTATTTTTTTAAGAACCTGAATGCATTATGATTTCCAAAGTCTTCAAACTGAATGAGTGTGTTCCGGCCATATCTAGAAACAGCAAAGTCTTAATAACTTTGTTGAAAACATCACTACTAAACAGATTTCCTACTTACTGTTTCTATTACTAGAATCTGAATGTAAGTTATCATACTAGTTCAAGACCATGAGTTTCAGAGCTTCTGAAAGTCTAGAGCCAAACTGCACACACTGTTACTTCAAGGACCAGGCAGTACAAACAAGCCTATGGCCATTCCCTGTATATACTATTTCCAAAGGCCTAGGAGGGCGTCCAGTGCATATGAGCACTAAATAACTCTCAAAAGGAACTCTTTCTGCAAATTATAGAGTAAATCTCTGAAATGGATGCATTTGGTTATGTAACAGGAAGACACATTGAGAAACAACTGCCAGCTGAGTTTATTTTGGTGACCAGCAGTAAGAAGGGAAGGCCACTGCAGGTATTGCAGCATACACGCGCGTCCTGACACCAGAGGGGCTAAAGGCAGGAGGACCACAGGTTAGAGGTCAGTCTAAAAAGCACAAGGGAGACTGACGCAGACAAATAAACCAAGGAAGAGGAAAAGCAGAAAAGACTTGAAAGGAGTTGTACTGCGTCTTCATCCTGGAAATGAAGCAGCAGCAGCAAAGAGGGGGTTAAACAAGGCCTTGAACTTTCAACAGCCAGTGTATGTATCAGGGTTCACACTGAAGGACAAGGAGAAGCTTGCTAAGCCAAGTAGGGGACAAGGGACTTGTGTGTCTCGTGTTGAATTCCTGAAGGCTGTAGAGGGAAGAATTCACAGAGATAACCTGCCGGTGATGTCATGTGCCTGAGCTGAGGAGATGAGAGAGATGAGAGATGAGAGAGACTTAGCAGCCGCTAAGAAGTCTACAGTGACACAGGAAACGTGAAGCACACGCCATGGGATGCCAGACAACGCAGACTGCACAGCACCTGACCGGTGTAAAGAAAATAGCTAAGAAAATGCCACCTTGTCCAGGGAAGGCAAGTGAAGGAAGAAGGACCAGAGGACAGTGCGTGAGGAGACAAGAGTTCAGCCCTAAATCTGCCATTGTCTTTACCTAGAGTAAGGAATTCATTTCTGAGTATTTTGTTACCTGTAATTTTAAAAGTTGAGTTTGCAAGATGGTTTCCAGAATTTTACCCCTTGAGGTAAAAGTGCTTGCCTACTAAGTGTGAGGACTGAGTCCAAATACCAAGAATCCTCATAAAAGCTGGATCCAGTGAGCATATGTAACCTAGCGCTCTTACAAGGAGATAGAAAGAAGAGGAGGGGAGTCTCTGGCAGCTTGTGAGGTAGCTAGCAGCTTAAAGAGTATGCTATATAAGAGTATACAGTAGAAAAAAAAATGAAGAGACCCTGACTCAAGGTAGAAGCAGGGATGGACACCAGAGGTTGTCTTTAGACTTCCACATGCTTGCCTTGGTACATGGGCCATAAACAGAGATGCATATCCATGCACAACACACACATACACACTCACCACACACACCACACACTGACTACAGACAGGCCATAAAGATGAATAATCTGGGTTTTAATATATGGCTATAGCAAACCATCGGGGAAAAAAAAAGTATGTAAGACATTTTATAAGACGAATCCTAGTATTAGATGGAAATGAACTAGAGAAACTGGAGAAGGGCTCACAGGAAGCCAGGAGAGCTGAAGGCAGGTGTGGTACCAGAAGACACACTTGTGAGGCATGCAAATGTGCACTAGATGATTCTGAGGAAGTGCTGATGGCATGGCTGGCAGGTGAAGAAGGGCCCCTAACAGCACCAAGATAAAAGGTCTGGCAATGGGTGAACGCTGCTGCCATTGTTAGCACTTAGGAATACAGAAGGCAGGGTGTTAGGAAAGAATTTCATTTGAGAGAGAAACAGGATGCTGTAACCGAATTTCTCAAGGCAGGAGAGCGCAGCAGCTGGAAGTCTGGGGGCCACACAGGTGGCTTCATGAGTCACATGCATGAAGGCCACAGCTTATGAATAAGACCACATGTGAGAACTGACAGTCTAGCTCAGTCACTCAGTGCTTGTCTAGCATGGATGAGGTCCTGGGTTCCATTCCCAGCACAGCATCCCATAGATATGTGTATGGAGAGGATCCGTTCATTAGGACCCAGGTAAAGTGCTTGCCAAGCAAGCCTGGCAACTGAGTTCAACCTACAGAGAGGTAGATGAAGACAACAATCTCCACACAGGTGTCCTCAGACCTCCTCATGCACACCGTAACACATATGCACACACCTCCAGTAAGTAAGTAAGTAAGTAAGTAAACAGGTCTAAGAAAACAGGAATAAGTAAGATGTCGAAGCCGCAGGAGAGCTCTGGTAGGGTGGTGGGAATGAGGCCGCCCACGGAAGACTTATGGGAGGTATGCACTGTGAGAGTTTAGGAGCGGGGAATGCACACTTCCTTCCAGATGTCAGGGAATCCCAGCCGGCAATGCAGAACAGAAGCACGTATCACCAGGCATGAAAAGGCCCACAATGTAACCCTTCCTTTGCAGAGGTTCTTCCACACCCTTCAGCTTCCTGGGATACCTGTCAGTAATCGCCTTCATAAACTCATCCATCAGATCATCATAAAGCTGGGAGCGATCTCGCTTCTGATACAAGCCCATGTAAAACGGATCTTTTAATAGTGCCTGTACAAGAAACCGGATGCAAAAATAAAGTCTTTTATTACGTTTATTTACATTAAACATATAAGAGAAAATCTTTAAGAACCTTAACTCACTGTTATTTCTATAAACATTAAAAGCTAAGCTTAAGAAAAGATTAGCGTCTAAAATAATAAGATCTCTCCCCTTATGAATCATCTGCCAATGGGCGGGTGGGAAGGGAAAGACGCACTCACCATATTATCAGTGCCCACGTCGATGCACACAGGCAGGCATTTCTCAGGCTGAATTCCTGCACACGCTGTATACAAACACAGCTTCCCGACTGGAATCCCCATTCCATAGACACCCAAATCTCCAAGACCCAGGATCCTCTCTCCATCAGTCACCACGACAGCCTTTATTATAAACAAAATAAAACAAAAAGTGAATTAACAGCTGCCAAAAGTAGGGCAGAAATGAGGTGCACTTTAAAAAGGATGGATTCTTTTGCTATATTTCTATTTTCATTACAAAGGAAGAATCATTAGTCTAATTTCCAGTATAACCCATGGAGCATACCTAAACTAGGCTTCTGTCTATTATGAGATATTAAAAGAGAATTAATCAGAGATGTTTTTCATCTGACTTTGGTTTGGAAACACAATGAGGGGACAGGAGGACCAACTTAAGTATTCTTCCCATAAATGAAACATGGGAGAAGTGAATTAAAGTCTGAGGTTACCAGAATAAAAAGTCTAGAAACAGTGTGCTCTACTAATCTAAGTCAATCAGAAAAACCTTAGCAACAGTAGGGAGAAAACGACATAGACTTTTACAATACATATACCTACATATAAGTTTGATATTGATGATATTGTAAATTTAAAGTTATTTTTCCTAAACTATGAACTAATGGTTTTGGAAGGCGTAGGGAAAGGGAGAGAGTGTAAAGGTTAGCATAAGATGGCCTAGAATTCCATGTATCAAAGGATCTCGTGATCCTTCTGCCTCCACTTTGAAAGTGCTGGCATTGCCCCTGGCTGAACTCATGGTTCATCATGGCTTACTCTGGTCAAGAAGACATTCATAATAAAGGCAGGAAGATTGCTGTAGTGACAAGCACAAAGCTGCCCAAAGATCTTTAAATAGATTATTCAATTTGCTTCATGAAACACAGTTACATTGACCCTGGCTTATATTTGCTACATTAAAAAACTCTTTTGACAGTGTGGTATTTGCCAAGGATCTAAATCTACATTAGAGAGAGAGAGAGAAAGAGAGGGTGGAGGGCAGGGACACAGCTAACACCCAGAACCAAAGTTCCTCTGTCATCTTTCCTTTTTTGAGGCAGGGTCTTATGTATCCCAGGATGCCATACTGTCAAGCTTCTGACCCTCTTGCCTTTACCTGCCAAGGGATTAAGTGTATCATAGGGATTAGGTCTGCACCAGCACACTTGGTGGAGCATCTAATTTTCTCTACCAGGAAAGTAAAGCTGGAGGAGCTATGATCAGTCTTGCCTTGTACACTGGGGTCAATGTCTTTCTCAGGGCCAAGCACTGTCCCAGTGATCCACCTCAGAACGATGCTCTCAGCATCTCCTTAGAACAAAGCATACATTTGCGTGTACATAGTGTAAATAAGCAAAGAAACAAGGGAAGCTTGTCCTTGGCAACTCAAGAGTTAACTTACAAGGAGAAAGAAGACATTGTGAAAAGGAGGGTGTGCTCTTAGTACCTTAACATGATTTTCTGGCCAGTTATCCACAATTGATCTAACATGACCTCTGTCTGAGATTGAAATAAACAATCCCCTGCAATAGAACAAAAACACCTTTGCATTTCATGACAGTATTTTGGGTTTTTTTCCCTACGTTTTTGTCCGTAATTGGGAAATTTAGATATTTAGATCAAAATTAAGATACGGTTTAATTTCCAAGCACTGATTTATTTCTAAACATTTCAACTTTTCAAATGATAATTATGTTGCTTACAGAACAGCTATAGCAAAGATTATTGTTAACTGATGTGATTAATATCCCCAAAGAGAAATGTGCCCACATTATAACCATCTAAGTAAAAAATAAAGTAAATATTCCTACATTGGGTACAATGGATTAACGGTATGATCCAAAGCTCTGCCCCTGTCAGTCCTCATCTGTGGTGCATATGAGAGTCACAACAGGAGCTTTCTGAACTACACCTGGGCCCACGCCTGCCCGACTGAACCAGACACCGAGGGTGAGGTGTGGGCTGCATGCTTTCCAGTTTCCTTTACTCCTTTAACTGAGTTGAGAAACACTTTCCAATAAGAAAGCACACACGTGCGAGGCTATCTCCTGGAAATGTTTTACATACTTTGGTAACAGCACCTTATGTGTTAGGTTAAACGGCGCTTTTCAGGGTCTGCCAGGGAGTATCTGCCACAGAAGCAAAAGGTGATCACTAACTTCAGGGTGCTAAATCTTCATCATCGGAACTGTGTGGGGAGAAAGTTGGCAAGGGTCAGCCTTTTAAATAACTCAACGGGTGCATCCTATGCACTCTGAAGTTGAGAGTAGCCTTCAGATGCTAGGCGGGGGCTGAGAGGCATGTTTAACCCTGTCTGAATGCCTACACTGATATCAATGCATGAGCTGGCCATGGGGAAAGACAAGGTTAAGGTAAACAACAGATTAGAAGGGGCTGAAAAACTCAAATAAAAATAGTCTCAGATCTAGCACATCACTTCCTCCCACTGGTTTTCAACAGGATCAGTCACTCTTGGCTAACAACCAGTCACGCGCTCACTCAAGGACTTGAGGTAGTGGCTCTTGGAGTAAACCTTCCTACTAAAATGTTTGATGTAGTTAGAACAGTCTGAAATGTAAAATTCATGAAAGCTAATTTTTCTTTTAAAGGGGAGGAGGAGAAGCATCAAAAATTAAGGCTGATAAATGAGAAGCCAATCCCAACCTGGCAAACTACCAAAAGGCTTAACAGTGATTATGGATTTAGGGGAGGAGAAAAGTACAGCTACTGTACAACTGCTCTAACAACGGCAATAATTAGTAGGAGCTGATTAACTGAGCTGTGTCTACAAAAACAGGATATGAACACGTTGACGGTTTATTACTATCTTTTAATACAAATTAGGCTTTTATGAGGCAAGAAACCTGGCTGCATAATATTGTAACACAGAAATCTAATTAGATATCACAGAATGATTTTTTTTCTTACACCATAATCAATACATATTTGTATTTAAAATTAAGTCTTACTTAGGTCTCCTAAAGATGTGTCCATATTGACAACAGGCAAGACCAACTGTTGGTGTGTACACAATTGGCATCAGACTTTCAATATCATCTTGCAGTATTCTATAAAACAGTTTCTCATTTCTTTCTTGTATGCCCATTATATAGATGTATCTGAAATTAAGCACAACAAATCACGTCCAAGTTAGCCTGCATCACACTGAAAATTTCAACTTTAGAAAGCTCATCTAAATGTTTAAAACTGAGTTGGCAAGCATGAACGTGCGCGCGGGCGCACACGCGCGCGCACACACACACACACACACACACACTCCTCACAAAAGAATCCACACCAAAACCCTAAGTTATAAATCTGTAACATTGAGAACTAAGAATTAGCAAGACACAGACGTACTTAAATATTAGATGATAACAAGAGAAACAACAGCCACCCTTTGAACAAAGACCTGGAGATGCTAGGGAGTCAACAGAAGGAGGACACACAAATGAAGATGCTAAAGGAAGTGGTGACTCCACAAGCCTGGCCCTGGGGTCCCATGCTAAAGGGTTTAGAATCCAGTTGGGTTTGAAGCATTCTTCCATACATGGAGCAGAAACAACACCGAGACAGCACGTGTCAAATGGGAGGCCATTCTTAAGTTTCTTCTCCTACCTTTCCCTACCACAGTCTAGTATAGGTCCTCAAGCCCTAAAGCATACACCTGCAAGTATCCCTCCAATAATATGGCTGTTTCTTCTCCCCACATCCAGTCTAAACCACTAACTAGTCTGTGTACAGTTTTCCTTCCTTGCTCCAATCTGCCTCATTCCCTCTATACTGACTTATGCTTACCTAGGAGCCCAGGCATCTGATGGTCTCAGAACAGTCCCTTACTCTTGTCTTTTAAGGTAGCTCAGAGGCCAGTCCCCTCTCCTACCCCCCACTTCCACACTCAATTTTCCTGTGTTCTGCTCCCACACTATCCTATGATTTCTTATGTGTTCAACTTCACATTGCTTTTAAACTGTTTTTTAAAAAATCCTAAACTGGCCCACGATAAGGGAGTGGTTATCGGTAAAGAGAGGCTATATGCGTAGGCTATATGCAAATGTTCTCTCTTACACTGGGCAGCTACAGTGAGCCAGAGCTTCCAGGGAGCCATGCAACCAAAGGTCAGAGATTTGCTCTGCAGTGGACTGGGCTGCTGAGCTGTATTTGATAGGTTGGGGGTACTAAATACACATTCACCTTATAATATTTTCAATTTTCAAATGGTTTGTTAGAACATAACTCCATCTTAGACTTATGTGTTTCTATATTTTATTGGGTGAATACGTAAGTAAACCATCTATGCAAATGAACTACATTGCTCCTGGGGACACAAATGACATGAATAGGTAGAATAAGATAGAGAGAAGATTTCTCCTCACTGTGGGGAAATAACCAAAAGCAATTAGGCTATGAAACGGAAAAACCAGCTTTCTGAAAGAAAAGTACAAGAGGGTTAAAGAAAAGAAACAGGCATGGAGGGGAGGCTGGGCCCCTCAGGTCACCATGCTGACCTTTAGTCACACTGCTGCTTGCCTCACAGTGATCTTGCTTTACCTAGGGCTCCTAAAGCCTAGGGATGACAGCTGCCCTGAACGCCACACTGACCACAGCCTGACTATTTACCTGACTGTCACTAACAGACAAGCTACTCATGGCCTCACTTCCTAATGTTTTGAACTCTCTAACTCCTTCAGCATGTCTGCGGCTCCCACTTTATCTGGTTACAGCCCATCTACTACTGTAAGCCTCCGGGTCAGTTCTCACTCAGTACTCCCTCATCATCTGCTTATGGCTGCACACATCTCTACCACTGCAGAACCACGGCATGTGTTCCCATCCCAGTCTCATACTCAACTCCAGACAAGCCGACTCAACTTCACTTTACAGAACCCTGAAACAATGCCACCACCTGGGCCGACACTACAGTTCTCCTTTTCTGTAGAAAGGAACACTGCTGTGCACAATGGCACAGCAAATGAGATCCTTACACAAGGCCTCCAGGGGCTGCTTGCTCTCACCCTGTTTGTTTAGGCTGGTTCTCAGGACATAGCCCAGGCTTGTCCTCAACATCTGATCCTGCTCCTTCTGCCTCAGTTTCTCAAGTGCTGCAACACGTGAGAAGTGAGTGCTATGTGCCACAATGCCAGGGTTGCTCTTTTCTAACCTATCTTTGAGGGGCCTTACTTCATAAATGAGTGTCTCTTCCTAACTGAATAGGCTTTCTTGGTCTGACCTTAGCCCTTCCATAGTTTATCTGGGACGTTCATATTCTGTTTCACAAAGAAAACCCGTCAGCAGGCACAGGTTCCGAGCCATCACTAGTACCTTAACATCTGCATTTATCTCCCTCTGGATTAATGGAGCCTTCCTACCTCTGCACTTGAGCCTACGCCTTCCTCTGGAAACCTGCTGTAGCAATTTCTTGGGTGTCTGTTCTGTGCAGCTATGAACATATTCAACCTTTCCCCCAAGTGAGACTATTTAAAACAGAGGTCCACAGGTTTTCTAGTCTAATGTCTTTCCTCCTTCCCACCGGAACTTTTTCAGGGTAGACTACATTTCTCCCTCACACCCACTACTCAGTGCAACCCTCCTGTCCCATCACATCACTAACACTGCTCTCACAAGTCCGCAATGTCTACATTTATTCCAACAGACAGTCTGTCCTGACCTCCGACTGCTCCCCCTACCTGCCATCCCTTACCCTTTCTCACTTTGATGCTTTGTTAATGACAACACACTTTAAGCTTTGGCTCAGATATGACATCCTTCAGAAAGTCTTATCTGATTCCTCAAGTTGGGCCACATGTCTCTCATGCTTTCAGGATAGATTACATGTGTGCAGTTTTTCTACTGTAATACACACTACAGTCCAGTCACACAGAGCACAGTCACAGCTTAGCTATCTGCAGCTGAATACCTGGAAAGCAGGCTATATGCTACTTACTGGGTTAGCTCCTGGGTTAGCTATCAAGGGAGCAGGTTAGTTGTCAACAGATGGAACCTATTTGTAAAAGATCATTCCCTCACTATTCAATGTCCCATACAACCTCAAAAATGTACGGTCTCAGGGCTGGAGAGATGGCTCAGCGGTTAAGAGCACTAACTACTCTTCCAGAGATCCTGAGTTCAATTCCCAGCAACTACATGGTAACAGGATCCAATGCATTCTTCTGGTGTGTCTGAAGACAGTGACAGCATAATCATATAAAATATAAACAAATAAATCTTTTTAAAAATATACACAATCTCTACTGGCAGATGTAGCCACTTATCCCGGGATTTCATCAATTAGTAGAATGTCACACACGAAGTGGGAGATCAGTGAAAGCTGTGGAATAAAGTGTGAGCAAATGAGATGATACCTTATGTTTCCCAATGTTCTAATCACACACAGAATGTGAATGCAAGTAATTATCACTGGCACAAAACTTACTCTTGCCAAATTCTACAACAGTGATTCCTGGCAAGCGTACCCAGTGACAAGGACACAACCATCACAGGAGGAAAGTGACAAAAGGACAAGCGCCACTGTATGGTGTCACTGTGTGACATCACTGTGTAAGTGTACGCATCTTGTGCCATCATCACACTGTGATTCTAAAGAAAGATTGCCAATATAAAAACTAAGCATCAATCAACTCTTACTTTTCCAAAGGGCTAGTCATTTTTTTCAAGTTTCTATGAAATCGTAAGGCTTGAATATCCTGTGTCTCTATTTTAGGAGGTAAAAGTCCTTGAAGACCAAGCATTTGTCGTTCTTGTAATGTAAACGCCATCCCCTAAAAACAGAAGTAAAGAATTAAAATTAGTACTAACTACAGCAGCAATAGCACTGTCCTTTAAAATACAATTCAAGTGCAAATTCTAAAAAAGTAAAATATACTTTCCAGGAATTTCAAAATGCTTTAAGATTGATGACATTACATACTAATGAACATATGTAAAGAGTTACCTCTTACAGGGAAATGTAATCTAATGTAAGCTTCTGGAAAACAGCCTAAAATGTCTTTTTTGGGTTTTTTTGATATAGAGTCTCTGCATACCCCTGAAACTTGTTCTATAAACCTGGAAGACCTCGAACTCGAGATCTGCCTGCCTCTGCCTCTCTAGTGCTAGGATTAAAGGCGTGCACCACCACCCTGGCTACACTTAAATACTTTAATGCACACATATGTACTTAAGCAATATGACCTGCACATAGCCAATCCAGAGAAATATCCAGATAGACAGAGAATGCAGAGGTATGTAACAGTACTCATTCTAACAATGCTCCCCTAACAGTGCTCCCTAGATCTCTTGCCTATCACAGACTAAAAGTCCATCACTATGCAATAAGGAATCTACCGTATGAATACTTCATGAATACTTCAGAGTTGCCAATCAAAGCACACTGTTAACCCATTTATGCTTAGAAAACATTCATAAAGCCTCATGTTATGTACAGATGCATGCTACACATAAATGAAAACAACAACGTACAGCTAAAAATCAGGCTATGTCAGAACATTCAACTTCCAGTTTTAAGCTGAAGGATAAATTATATTAAAATGAACCCAGCAATATGCTTGGGTATGGATTTCTAAAAATCCTCCATAAAAGGGATGAAAGCATTCTCCAAATGATCAGAATCAATTTTTTTCTTAGTTCTGGAAAATAACTAAAAGCTTACAACAATCAAGGAGCATTTGACTAAGAAAAGCGGCTGGCCTTAGTTTCAGGCAACTGCTTGAAACACTGTATAATGCCCAGAGTAAACAAGAAGCTAACCAGAAAACTGAAGAGGAAAAAGCTTAAGTAAGAAAACGTCCATAGAAGTGAGGCGCTGCAAAGCTCTGACGTATTTAGGGGAATACGACATCCTGGAAAGACTTCAAAGAGCTAGAAGCAAACCTGGAATCTACATGAGCAGGAGGTACAAGCTGTGTCTCAGTGGTGCAGGCATGCACACACCACGCAGCAGAGCCCTTAGAAAAGCATGGAGGGCTGAACGGTTCTAGCTCCAGACATTTAAGTACTTGTCTAATCATTAGCTGACCTCCAAACTAACCGGAGACTTCATTAGACACACATAACAAAAATACACACTTTAAATGTTACCATGAAGTAGAACTTGAGACATAGCTCAGTGGTAGAGGCTTGCTTAGCATATATAAGGCTCAAGTTTGATACCCAGAGCTGGGATTGGAAGACAAAGAGAAAGAAAGAAAAGAGAGAAAAGGAAATATCTATCAGTTTAAGGAGCAAGGTATACCATGCTAGAGAGATGGGTCAGCAGGTAAGAGGCCCCACTGCTCTCCAGAGAACTAAAGCTCAACTCTCAGCCCCCACACCAAGAGGCTCACAACCACTTGTAACAGCTCCAAGGATTCTGACACCATTGCCTCTGCAAGCACCCTCACACACATGCACAAACCCACAGACAGACAGAAACACACACACACACAAAAATAAGTAAATAAGTAAAGTAAGTAAACCCAACAGATTCACAAAATGGCTGCCATAAGACATTTAAAAAGATACAAAGTAGAGAATGGTGTTGCCCCAAAGAAACAGAGAATAAAAAGATAAAAACTCATGGAAACATGATCTTAAGATAGGCAGAACACAAAAAAACTGGTGATGCCATAGGAACAGGGGCTAAAAAAACTGCTGCCAGGTTTCAGAGGAATGACTCTCTCCATGCTGGTGTGAGAGGTCACTGGTGTTCAGCTCTGGCTTGCTCTGTAATGTGTCTAGGTGTTGATCCAGAGTCTCCGAACATGCTATGCTGGCGATCTCCCATTATACTACATCTCTGGTCCTGAACTAGAAATGAGTTACAGGTTAAAGAGCAAGTGAGATTTGGAGTAAAAAAAAAAAAAAGAGATGGCCTTCACGAAGCTTCCTTTAACCGGTGGCCTGTGCAACTCTCTGGCCAGCATCAAGCATGCTAACAAGAGGAGTACCAGCACCTAACATTATTTTGCAGCCCGAAACTCCTATAAACACATTATATTAAACAGCTCCTATTTTTTCTCTCATAATAATAATAATAAAAATAAAGACATACTGGCAAAATTTTTTATGGAAAGTCTTTTAAAATAGATCACACCTTTAATCTCAATGCACCACTTCCCAAAAGACATATTTCATATATTGTGATAACCTCTATGGACATCAAGATTTTTCTAAGAAATATTCTGTCAGAATTACATTTCAAAAATATTTTGTGTATGTACTTACTCAGGGCTGCATTTTATTAATGTTGTCTTTGTGGTGCTGAGTACTGAATCCAGGAACACGGTAGCATGCACTCCACCACTGAGCTATTCCCAACCACTCTTGCCAGACACCTAACCACAAGCCAGGCACGAGGCAGAGCACACCAAAACCCGTTTCATTCCCTCCATTCGAAGCATCAGCAAGCAGGCACCATTGCTCCACCACTTTTTTCAGAACACACGAGGTGAGTTGCCAAGAGAGCTTACTCAGATGCCAGTGTCATACAGTAAATAAATCTCAGAACAGGAGTCAAAACCCAAAGTCCAACCCTACAGACCCTGTTTAGTATTTAATATGACTACTAAATACTAAGCAGGATTCGCCTGCTGAGCCCAGCTTACACAGAGATGAAGGCATGCCAGGCTGGATCTTCCACTGATATGACTTCTGTCCTATGAGCGATAATCTCAAAGTCAAGGCAATTTCTCCTTTGTAGCATTTGCTGAATTGAAGGCCAAAAATGTGTACAATGATTTGTGTCCAAAATGATGGGTGTGAAACGGAGGGGCAATAAAGGTTTCATTTCACAGTTTTACCCAACCATCTAAAGGCCTAATCGTCCTGGGGTGAGTCACTGACTCAAGCTAGGTAAATCTACCAAACCCTCTTGCCAAACGTCCTGGCCATAGCACAGCTACAGAGCTATCGAATGCAAAACGTTCAAGCCTAGTCAGTCTAAAAGCACAGCCCTAACCAGGAAGACCAACATGTTAGTGCTGTTGATGTTACTAACCTTGTTTGTTCTTGGATTTAACATGAGCGGCTTGCCTTTCTCCTTCAGGTGCACTCGGCGGCAGGTCAAAGTGCAAGGAGTGGTAACAGCTCTTAACCGGGAAAACATCTTCTCTCTCCTGGAAAACCAAGCAATGGTAAGAAACACAGCACCACACGCCTTAAGCATTTTCAAAAGCAGACATGGACGCTCATTGCATACTGAAAAATGCTTCAGTGTAAAGGCATCACGGAGAGAGACCTACCAGCTGTATGGCTCATCCACACAGCAGGAGCCACTATTTTATTCAAGTATGTAGGTGGTAGTATGGTTTGTATATGTGCAGCCTCAGGGAGTGGCACTATTAGAAGATGTGGCCTTGTTGGAGTAGGTGTGGCCTTGCTGAAGTAGTTGTGTCACTGTGGGTGTGGGCTTACAAGACCCTCATCCTAGCTGCCTGGAAGCCAGTCTTCCACTAGCAGCCTTTAGATGAAGATGTAGAACTCTCAGCTCCTCCTGCACCATGCCTGCCTGGACGCTGCCATGCTCTTCCCCTGGTGATAAGGGACTGAACCTCTGACCTGTAAGCCAGCCCCCATTAAGTGGTATCCTTATAAGGGTTGCCTTGGTCATGGTGCCTGTTCACAGCAGTAAAACCCTAACTAAGACAGGTGGAGAGATAGGAGACAGAGAAGCAGGATGGTTTCAGCACTATGAAGAGAGGTGGAACTGGAGACTCAAGGGTGAAAAGGAACAGCCTCATGTGAGAAGCTTCCCCTGTCACCTGAGGCCATGACAAAATACTGGCTTGTGTTGAGGGCCATGTCTGGATCTGCATCCAGACAGTAGCCTGTATCAATATCCACGGCCCATATTACCACCAAAGGTCTCTGAATGTCCCTGTTGCCTGGGAACATGCTGATATCTAAGGACAGTGCAAAGCTGGCCTGGTCCCCCACTGGCTGTGGCACTTGGGAAAGCGTGCCCTGCACCTTGCCTGAGCAGCCCAGCAGAGCTGAGCCTGGAGGTGTGGGTGCTGGTGAGCCACTGGAGGCCATGAGAGCTGGCCCCATCAGGGCAGTGCTAGAGAACCCTCCCTGGTGCTGTGAATGAGGAAGAGCTAGCGGGCTGACCAACTCAGCTTCCATGCAGGCCCAGATCAGGGCTTTGAGTTGGCCCACCCCAACAGCTACCCCAGTTATATACTGTACTACTGGAGTTCATTAAGAGGCCAGTTCTACAGATCCAAAGCTGCAGGATCTCCAAGACAAGGGGCAACAACAGGATATCCGAGAAGACTCCCCATGAGGATCCAGTATTGATGGTATAGCAGAAACCACAGGTCCCAAACTAGACCAATGACTCAGTGCAACAAACAGTTGCAAGCAAAGATGTGTAGACAAAAAGGAAGGGTATATACTGAGCAACACTGCGGCATTCACAAGATTTCTGTTCTATTTTTTTTTGGGGGGGGGGGGGGGTTGGAGTTTACAATGGCCAAGGGCAGATACAAAGGACAGGAAGATGAGTGGAATTAGGGTGAATAACGTGAAACTCACAAAGAGTCAATACAAAGTTTTGTAAAAGGGTACCACTGAGACAGCTGACATCACTGAGACACTACTGACGGTAGAGATTTCTATTTCTTGACCTTGGTAACTGAGCTATACTTCACTGTCAACTTGACTGAAATCAGAATCACCCAGGAGACACACCTCTAGGTGTCTGTGAGCCCATTTCTAGAAAGGTTCAGTGGGAAAGCTCTACCCTGCATGGGTGACACCCTGGCATGGGCTAGGGTCCTGGACCGGAAAAAAAACAAAAAAGGCATAAAAAGATGAAACCAGCCTTCATCTTCCTTGCCTTCCTTGGTCCCAGCCACAAGTTCCTCTTGCTGTCATGAACTCTGCCAGGTTTTCCTGCCACGATGGTCCTAACCCAAGATAAAGCCCTCTCCTTTTAAGTTTTTTGTTGTTGTTGTTGTTTTTGTTTTTTTTTGGTTAGGCTTTGATCACAGCAACAAAAGAAAGCAAATATACAGTAAGCACAGGTGTCATATTCCATTTCAAATGCATGTTACAAAGTTACAGGTGGAAAGGGTATGATACATGTGTAAAATACATCTTCTGAAATTATTTCAAAAAAGAAATGTATACAGTAGTGTTAAATGTGCCAGCAAATGCTGAAATAACCATCGATTTGATTCTAAGACCTTAAGGAAGGCTGAAATGGCACTGCATACAAAGCTGGAGTTATGAAGCTACAGGGAAGGCTCAGACATAGAGCTCTTGGTTGTCTAGACGGTGATGCTACGGAAAGGCTTTCCGCTTCTCTACTTATCTTTTCAAGCTTCCTACCAAACAGGAAGAGCCTTTGCTAAGCAGAAGTTCAAAGCCAATGGAGCACTTAACTAAGCAATAAAACAAAAACACAGCTTGATCAACTTAAAATAAAATTCCTAAAGAACAACCATAAAATACGACATTTAAATAAAGCTCTTGTTCCAGTTTTCACAGATGTTACAGGGACAGTGTGGTGTTCTTGGATTTACTTTCCTCCCAGTTTTTGGTTTCTCCTCCTGCTTTCCACAGGAGATGATCCCAAAACAAAAAGAATTCTCTAGTGAAGAAAAATGCATACCACACTTTAAATTTTACCATCAAAGAAGACACTGGCTTCAAAGTGTGGCGGGACTATACTGTTTTATTGGCAAAGCAATATTGTTTTATGGTATTTAGTGTAGGTTGGCAATCAAAGATGTTTTTCTAAAAACAACAGGCTATGTATGGCCTGTTCGTACAGGGTCCTTAACCCTGAGAATGAGTTTCACATTTTTATAGGGTTA
>NW_021604713.1:951560-987901 GCF_004785775.1 Grammomys surdaster | reverse complement strand
ACAGGGTCCTTAACCCTGAGAATGAGTTTCACATTTTTATAGGGTTATAACACATATATGCAAAATAGAAACATAGAACACAAAGACGATACAAGTGGCTCAGAAAACCTGAACTATCCATTCACTGATTCTTTACCTAAAAAAGGCTGCTGGCCCCTACTGCAAAGGCTACAAGCCCTGTCATCTGGAGGACAGAAAGTCTCTCACCTGTACACTGGAGAGATGACCCAGTGGGTAAGAGGCACTGAATACTCCTCCAGAGAACCTGGGTTCAATCCCTAGCACACACATGGCAGCTCACAACTGTCTGTAACTCCAAGATCGGACATTCTCACACAGACACATGAAGGCATAGTGCACATAATAACAATAAAGATAAACTATTTTTTTAAAAAAAGAAAGAAAACCTTCCACATGTTTTACTAGCATACACACCCTATGGGCCTGGAGTCAAAACCTTCCACATGTTTTACTAGCACACACACCCTATGGGCCTGGAGTCAGCAGCATTTCTGAATTCTTTCTATAAATATTTCCATCCAGAGATCAGCAAATTCAAATAAGGTTAGTTTTCAAAGTAAGGTAGATCACTTAGCCTATACACTGTAATACTGCACTTTGTAAGTAACTCTTTAGAAGCTGTTTTCTGCCTTGCACCAGAAACTGAAACAAAGGTGGGATACAGTGTTTCCAGGGCATCTGCTTCCGGCCTGCAGTCCCCACCAACACACTCCCATCCTGCAGGTAATGCTGATGCTCACCTAAGGCAAAGTTGAAGGCTTACAACAGTGTTTCACTCACTTTACAAAGCCACAGATACAAGTAACTTTAAAACAAAGTGTGAAAGGGAATGTAGAGAAAAGAACGTGTGAATGAGGTTTTCTTCTGGAAGAAAGTGAAAATCATTGAACATAAAAGGCCAAGGCAAACAGGAACTTGTTCAGTTGTAAGCAAGAAATTTAAGCCAAGAAAAGAGTCAACAGTGAGCAGAAAAAAACAGATGATGGAAAGAAAGCTAACAATCAAAATCTTCATAAATCACCCGTTCAATCCCTCAAAGACCACCTAGGATCCAATTCCAGGCCGCAATTAAAATGCAGCCGTGGTTTCTTTTAAGTGAGAAAAACTGGCAACAGTCTTCAGATGGAAGCAGAGTTCGGTGTTTAGTGAAGATTGTACACATATAACAGCAACAAAGCACTGAAAACAAATGTACAAACATAAACACATAATTAAGATCTGGAGAGACGGAGAGCAGAGACAACAGAAGACAATTTGACTTTCAATTTTTACTTCACATAATTTATCACTCCTAAAATTTGAACTTTATTCATACATGACCTGAATATCTATAAAGATATGTAAGTTTACTGTCTGAAGATCACAAAGCTTGGAGATCCAAAAGCCAAATAGCCTTATTTCTTCAGATTTAAATTTACTTTCATTTACACATTGGAAACTGAAGATAAAACATTAAAAGAACAGTGAACTTTTCATCTCTCCCATGCAGCTCCCCATTCTTCTGAAAACAAGTACTATAACTTATTTCTTATCCTATAGAAAAACTGAGAAACAAAACTATGTATTTATTTATAGAAACTTTCTATTCTCCTTCCACATTTCAACAACCAATTAATTCTGTGAAGATACAGCATCTCTCTCCTATAAATTACAACAAATGACTGAGCAGATGTATATAGGGACTTACTCCAATACAAACAATTCTACAGCAGATAACAGGGAAGCTCTACAATCCCATTCAGCTGTAATACCACAGACATAGTGCCAACCAACAGGTTAAAGACCCATGCCTAAGTAGACTGTCACCTGTCCTTCTCATCAAGCAGCTTCCTTAGGGCTTAGTTTGTAGAATGGTTCACAGTACTCAGAGGAAGACTTACTGCATTTACTGTTTAATTATAAGACATAGGAAGGCTGCAGATGAACAGCAAGATGAAGAGATGTGCTGGGCAAAGTTCAGAGATGCAGCCTTCTCTGCTCTGCCACGTGCTTGGCAACCCAGAAGAGCATGAACCCTTCAAAGTCAGGAGGTTTTACAGAGCTTAATGTCCAGCCCCACCCTTCCCAGAGATCATGGGTGAGGCTGAATGTTCCAGCCCTCTAGTCCCTGCAGTACCCAGTCCCATCCTGGAGCTCGCCAAGAACTTCACCCAGTTACCTCGTTAGCATAAAATGATGTGATCAAAATGTCTTACCAAGAACAAGTGACATTTCTATCATTCTAGAAACTTCGAGAATTGTAGCTCTCAGCAAAGAACAGGACAAAGATCAAATACCTGTCATATTCATAGAATATGTAAACGTAACCCTGGTATTTTTTTTCTTTCTTTTGATCTTTAAAAAAACTACTGTCATTTTACACATATATGTAATACATTCTGGTAACACACGCACACATCCCTTCTCATCCTCTTCCCATCCCATGACCTCAACAAGTTCCCCTCCGATTACCATATCTTTTGGAGAGGGGGTTGTTTTGTTTTATGGCCTTCCGCCCCCCTCTTTTTTGGGGGGTAGGGTTGTATTCTGTACCCCCAAATCAAGTAAATCTTCCTGCCTAAAGCAAAAGATTATAGACACTTAAACCACATCCATAGCCTTAAAGTTAACTATGCCCTCACTAGTGGATTTACATACTTAAACAGATTTTCCTTGAATCACACCTACAGTTCCACCTACCTGAAACTTAATTTATTGGAAACCATGACAGCTCAATGACAGGAACTGGTATGCGCTATTTCACCCCACTTAACAGTTACTGTCTGGATTTCTGGTCTGGCTTCCCCTTCATGTTTCAAACTATAGCCCTTGAAACTTTGGTTAGATCTGCTTGTTTCTTTAAATTTTATGTAGTTATTTCCTTTCCCATCTTAATCCCATTCTTCCAAATAAAATTACTAGTTAAACAATTTCCCTGTCCTAAATTCTCATAGATCTTTTGTGCTCTGTTTCTTTTCTTTGAGACAAGTCTCATCTGTCAGACCTCAAGCTTCTGGCCTCCACCTCAAAGGCAGGCACCACCTGGTTAGCTCTCCCACTGTGCACGCTGTGCACGCTGTGCACATTCTACCAACTCAACTACACCCCCAGCCCTAATTACCTGTTTCTGATGGACACATTTCCCACTTTATTTGTACATATCTCTACTAGAACCTTTCTTATTATTTATAATACTATTTTAATTATTAATATTTACATATTAATATTTTATAGCTTGAAATTCTAGTTTCATTACATATTCTAAGACCTTTCCAGGATCCTTCCAAATCATTTGAATGTCTCTAGTACTAAGATACAAATTTTGGTTTCTTTCCTGGCATAATTTTTATCCAAGGTCATTTTCTTTTGAAAATAGTAGACATCTTTGACTGTGGGCCGCTATATGTTTTATGCCAACTTTTGGAGGCCACTGTTTACAGCCTAAAACCAGTTCTTTAATTAGTTCATATTGTAAACAGGTGCCTATCTCCAACCCCAGATTCAAGTGAGCTGAAGATACTTCAACTGTAAAGCCACTGGCCTAGCCTGGAGACAGAAATGAGATGGTTACCATCAGGAAAGGCTATCCACTAGGGACCAGAGCTTTCCACACTATTCACAAGACAGAGGTCATGACTTGGTGTAATGAGCAAGTGTGGCAGTTAGAGACCTGAACTTGAATATGGACTCAGATAATTACCAGTTTAGCATGAGCAGTCACTCTGGAGATCCAAAATGGTCTTTGAATTGGCATTGGGGTTAGTCACATTTTCCCTGGCCTGTGACCACCCAAGGAGAATATGTCCACCTAAGACAATATAATAGCATTGTTCATACTATTAAATGTATCCTTTGTTTTTATGTTATTAAGTATGACCTTCCCTTTCTGATAGTTAAATCCTATCTTTTAGGAGAGAATACGGACAGTGGACTTTTCAGGGAGTTTTGTTATTGTCTTAAAGACACTGTTTTGTTATGTTCCAACAGGTTAGTCTTAAAAATCACTAATTAGCGGGTCTCAAAAATCACAGCAGCCTTCCTGTCTTCCAAACAGTAGGATTTACAATAGTCTTTAAGAAAGGTCTTAAAGAAACACTGGCAATCTCATGTCTGGTCCCAAATATCTACATATATCATAACAATATTATCCCTACACATATACTTAACAACAACAAAAACTATCATTGAAGTTTAATCTAGGAACCAACCACTCTTAGAACGCTCATTTTTCTGCTTCAATGAGTAAAGTGTTCCTTTCACAATCATGAGGACCCGAGTTCAAGTCCCTAACAAGCTCATATAAAAAGCCAGTTACATAGTTTCATGTAACCCCGGTGCCAGGGGTGAGGGGGATTGAGACAGATCTTGTTAGAGGGCAGGCCTGCTAGCCAGTCTAGACAATGGTCAACCCAAGGATTAGTGAAAGATTGTTTCTCAGAAAATAAGATGGAGAAGTAACTGAGGAAGATGGCTGTGGCCTCCATACTAAATGCACGCAGGTACAACACACACAAAAGGGAAACCCAGTTGTCAAACTCACGTATGTGCACACGTGGTACTGTGATCTTATTACAAGCTTCACTGCCTGACTTGAAGGTTTTCCCAATAAAAAGAACGGTCCTTTGGCAAGCTCCACAGTCAACCTGCCCGGGCTTAAACCTTTGGCTTGCCACTTGCTGTGTCCAGTATTTGGTACTTAAGTCACACCCTCCCTGAGTTTCAGTTCTCCTCAAAGCTCACAGCAGGAACTACTCAAAGGACTTCTTTCACTCTCTCATGATTTAAATTAAGATAGTTTAAATCTAAATTAGATCCAAAATGCTTATTGCAATGCTGTATAAAACATTCCTTATTAAGGGTTAACACTACTTTACTATTTAGAAGACAGAAGTTGTCTTCTAAATGCCGGGGAGTTTCTGCATCAACATTTTTTAATGATTAAATTAAGAGGCTATGAGGATAATCGAGATTAATACTTAAAACACCTCATTCTCTATCTGGGTCAGGAGGGAGCATGTGAACATCACAGAGATCCAGACAACTGAAATTACTAAGCAGTATCTACAGAAATGATATGTTCTTCACTTTGAAATTTGTAAACATTGATCAGTTTCAGCCATATGAGCATATTTCAGCCATAAACATTTACCTTCAAATAAACTAGTTAACTTTCAATAAAATAATTAAACCAAATATAACTTTGAGCCCAGATTTTTGTTCCCTAAGAAGAACAGATTTTAGTGTTTTCTTTGTGTCTCAAATATAACTAGCTTGCTCACAGTGAGTTATAATTTTAATTTAACATAATATAAAAAGTTAATACAGATGAGAATTTAAAACTGGAATTAAATACTAATTAGGCATAAACAGAATCATGAAACTTTTAACTTAAAACAATAACAAAGATTGTAAAATGAGCAGGTATGGAGACTCAGGTGTTCAACTGACCCCAGACAGGGGTCAATTCAAGGCCAGCTTGGGCGATGTCAGACCCTGTCTAAAAACCAGCCAAATAAATAAATAAAAACACAACAACCCTGAAATGGTGAGTCATTTATGACTTTGAAATGCACTTTTCATAAGTATACTAAACTCCTTATAAGGATGTAAGTCAGATACTTCTTCCTTAGCAGCTTGAGAATGAATGAAAACCTCCTAATAAAAGTTGGCCTAATGACGAGAGAGCATTTTCTCATCATTGCTGGCCTCTAACTTTCAAGCTTTCATGACTACACAAAAGAGCCAGGCTCAGCCTGCAAATCGAAGCTCAAACCGAATTTCCTAGAAACCCAGTATTAAAAAGTTAAACTGTTTTCTTTGATAGCCAGTGAATTATATCGGTTATACACAAGATACGTGTACTTTTTGATTTATTCGGGAGATGTGACCGACTGTTTCTCCTCTAACTCCCAGAATAATTGGAAACTAAAAATAAAACATTAGTTTGCAATCCCTTAACAACATAAACAATGCTCAGGGAGTATGCATGGTTAAGAGTACAACTATGAAGTCAGCTTAAATCCAGTCCTTTAATACTTAAAGACTCTGGTCTTGAAATAGTTATTTAACCTTATTAAGTATTTGCTGGGAGACAACAACACTAACCCGAAAGGGTTATTCTGGAGGCAACCTGTTCAGAGAACAGTGCTCTGACCATTTCTAACAACAGTGCTGCTACAGTTACTAACAATTCCTATACCAGCAGAAATAACGACGACACTAACTTCTTTGCTTAGAAGTGATTGCCACAAGCAATTAAGTGGATAATTCCAGCCATCCAACGTTACTAAGGGTGCACTTAGGTTGAGGTCAGTTATTTTGATCATGCTTCTCACCACAAGCAATACTCATTTTCTAGAATGATCGTCTGTACCAAAATAATAGAAAACAAAGTCGAACCTAATGCCACAAACGCAACACCCGACTCTGGGTTGGTTATGAAAAGCGTTGAAAGTCACCTGCCAATCCCGGTGCACAGATGCCATTTCATAAGAATGGACAAAACCACGCCAATCTTGGAACTTTCTAGCCTGCAACAACTCTTTCTTTTAAAATAAGGAACACACACACACATCCCAACTCCTGTGCCTCCCTGGACTCGGTTGAGAAAGAAATCTTGCTAAGAGGGTTTGGAACCACAAAATAAGACTTTCCCAAGCGCAGGGTGAAAGGAGACTGGGATGCTCCAGGTCTGGGAGCCACCTGGCTGGAGTCCTAGGAGGAAAGCGGGATGTCCTGGCACCAGTGAACCCAGAACCCCAGAGAGCGCGGCGCCCCTCCCTCCGCCCCGCTGCCCACCGGCCAGGCCGGCCGCACGCGCGAACACAAGCGGCGCGCGCGGTTCCTGGAGCGGAAAGGCCCGGGGCCACCCCACCGCGCCAGGCCTCCCGCTCCGCGCCTTACCGGACGCCTGGCCCGTGCCAGGTGGTGCAGCAAGCAAAGAGGCCGCGGCGCTACAGCCGGAGATGCTCGGCCCTGGCGCCGCCCTGCCGGCCTCCCGCGAGCTCCTGGCAGCCGGCGCCAGCCCCGGCTCGCTCTGCTGGGGACCCGCCCCACACGCGAAGAGGTAGCGGAGAAAGAGGCGCGGGCCGGTGCCAGACTGACGGACAGGCACGCGGGCCAATGGGAGGCTAGGAGCTGGCGCGGGGCGTGGCTCAGGCCTGGTTCCGCCCTCGATCGGTTCCTCTCGGCGGCACCTTCCTGCGCCGGGTTCCTGGGTGTTAACTGTTCTGAGGCCGCGTGCATAGGCTCACGTGCGACCCCGACGGCGGGAGGAGGGACGTGCTTCGGGGGAGCAGGGTAGTACTCGATAGCGCAGGGTGGTTTATCCCGGTCACCGGCTAGGTCCGCAGGGAGTCGGCGGCTACCGCAGGGCGTTCACGCGAGAAGACGTTGTGCGCAGGCGCGGCGCTGGGTCGGCGGGTACCAATCTCCTGGTCCTGCAGACTGGAGAAAATAATGGTGTGGGTCCTCGTGGACCGCCGGTGGAGGAGAGAAGAAGCGGACAACACAGGAGAGTGGAGAGTAGAGACCACAAGAAACGCAAGCTCCGTCGCTTTTGGAGCGCCTTATTTTTCTGATTAGTATTTACTGGTGTGTATAGATCTGTAAAATTCTGTGCCATCGCCCATGGCTGCTGGCCCAGTTACTGACCTACCGGGAATTTACTAATCCCTAATGCTGCCACCGTCGTCGCAAATATACAGTGTTCTTGGGAAAGTGCTACAGGAGTTCATCTTCCCATCCTTGAAAGCAGCAAGGAGCTCTCTCGCTCTCTCGCTCTCTTTCTCAGACACACACACCTTCCTACATCTGTTCCCACTCTCAACTAGGATTTTGGAGAATATTTGTTTTTGTTTCAGAAACCATAATCGCTGGAAATTATTCACTGTAATGGAATCTATTTAACCTACTTATACTTAAGGGATAGGTACAGCAATTTTAAAAAAAAGATAAAAGGGTAAATAAGAGGCAACAAAGAATAAAATTAAAGGTGATGGAAATGAATAGGAAAAGTTGAAGAGAAGACAGAAAAGTGAATTGTTCCCCTCAAAGCAGTTGCATGACTCTGAACGTTGAAGGGCAGGGCATGTGAGGAAAGACTACAATTAGATGACCGATGATAGGCATGCCTGCTATAGTCACCACCGCAGTAAAGAAGAAGTATAAATAAGTGTGGCCTGACATAACCCTGCCTGGCAGAAACTCGAGGTGTGGCCGGCTGAGTGATGGACGCTGCAAAGTGCAAGTGAATTCATCAGTGAAGTTCTGGTGTCCTCAACAGGGAGAGTGTGGACTCTGTCCTCGCGACAGTCTGCCCTGGATTAGGATTATTCCAGGTTGAAGGGTTGCAAAGAACTGTCGCAACAGAATTAATTTTGCTTGAGGTCAATAGAGTCCTTATTAAATACAGTGTCTGCTAATGTCAAGAAGATAGGCGCCCATTTGCCTGATGTACTCTGGCTTGCAGATTTTCCCAAGAGATTGGTCAAATGCCTTCCAGTGATACGTAAATGATTTGTTATTATACAAACAAGCCAGTTTTTCTGCTGTTCCCCGACCCCCCCTCACAACCTCTCCACACACACACACCACTCACTCTCGGAAAGGGCTGGGCATAGAATGTGAGATGGTGATAGGGAATTAGCCAGACACACATCACCAGTAAATACCAGGCCTGGTTTAAAAATGTGCCACCCAGCTGTATTGCATGACATCGATCACAGTATCATAAGATGGTGATCTAGGATGAAGGCCTGATCTGAAGAGTAGAAGAGCTTCTACTGACTGAGAGTCTGAAGAGCTGGGGTTTCTCAGCTGTCTTGTGTACACAAACATACTGAAGAACAGTGACTTAATCCTTAGAACCCATTTCTGTAGACAAGAATTACATTGAAGGCTCTAATCCCTGAGATAGTAAAGCAGGGTCATTACTTTGTAACTGACAAATCATAAAACATACTCAAGCTTTAGAAAATTCTGTACTCTTGAATTTACTGTTTAGCAAATACCTTATCTATTCAGTGTTGCTAGGATCAAGCAATTTTGTCCTCAAATATTACTATTTTTTGATTCTATGGTAGTTGTAGCAAAACAATAAGATAGCTTATTAATATTGGCATTTCTTTATGAATCTGGAAGGCATGGCCACGTGTATTGGAAGTCAGAGGACAAACCATTGGAAGAGTCAAGTTCTTTCTCTCCACAATGAGGATTTGAACTCGTCTATAGGTTTTGCATTGTGTCTTTTATCTGGTGAGCCACCTTCCTAGTCCTCACTAGTTAATACTTAAAGGTGAAGATTTTTTCTATCTGGAGAGAGCTAGAGTATACTGGTTCTTATTTAAACAGACAAAGGAATCATACACATCTCTGAATCTCTAGGAATAATACAAATAAGTGGGCATTTTGTTTTGTTTTCCATGCAGATTTAACCTAGGGCTTCAAGCATTTTAGACAACCATTCTGATGCTGAATTATATTCATTGGTGTAAAGAGACCCATCACCACAGCAACTTTTTTTTTAACTTTTTGAAAAATTTTATTCGATATATTTTGCTCAAACTTTTACAAGAATATAGAGGGAAAAAAAGTTTGACAAAAACCAGTCAAAGCACAGCACTACTGAATGTATTGGGCACATTTGTTGTTATTAATATAACGATTTTACAATTGTGACCACAGCAACTCTTATAAAGAAAAACACTTGGGCCTGGCTTAGAATTCAGAGGTTTAATCAATTATCATCGTGGTGGGAAGCATGGCAGCATGCCGCCAGACCTGATGCTGGAAAAGGAACTGAGAGTTCTACATCTTAATTCACAAGCAGCAGAAGGAGACTGTGCCACACTGAGTATAGACGGAGCAAATGAGACCTCAAAACCTGCCTCCAAAGTGACACACTTTCTTCAACAAGGCCACACCCACACCTACAGGCCACACCCACACCTACAGGGCCACACCCACACCTACAAGGCCAAAGGTCTTAATAGTGCCATTCCCTGTGGGCCAAGTTTTCAAATACATGAGGCTATGGGGCCATTCCTATTCAAACCACCACAACCTTTCTTCACATCTTCCCAAGAACAGTATCACAACACCTTCTCTGTAGCTAGTACAGAATTTTAAAAATACAAATTAAAAGGACTGTCTGTGACAGTGGGGTCGGGGCACACAGAACAAAGTGTGATTATTATTACTGTTCTATTCCTGGTATTAATAGCTCTTATATTCTCAGTTTCATCTAACAGGTGTTAAGATGTATTCTACAAAGGGATGATTATTATGATATGAACAGGAGGTTATTTTGCATATTTGAACAGTAACTGTTAGAAGCCAAACAAGGCTTAATCACTTTCTGAATGGTCCCTAAGAGACTGAAAGAACTTCCAAAGGAGAAGAGTCCCTAGTGAGCGGAGCTAGAAGCTGACGACCCTGACCAGAAGCATGGCTCAACTCTTAAGCAGAGAGTAGATGAGGAGCCTGCTGCACACGCCCTAGGAAAGTCATTGGACTCTGATGTGTTTGGCTGTTGGGGTATGTGTGCAAATGTTTCTGAAAAATGCTTTAATCCAGAGATTGTCTTTTTAAATGCTTGCTTGTTTACACTGAAGGAAAGAGCTTGCTTTGGGAGTTTGTCTATTTGAGTTCTGGTGCCCTCTTTCACACACACTTTTGACCAGGCACCAAGGACAACCCCTTTGTCTTGTCAGACAGAGATAGCTACATTTTCCCTACCTGTCCCAGAAGGCATTGGCAGGAAGAATTGGGGGAACACAGTGCAAGGGAATACAAATATAAGCAGAGAATTCTCACTTAGAGCCCCTGCCTGACATACAGGTAATGTTCAGGAAATAATATTTATCTTTTGTTAGGCACTTAATTTTTTTTTTTTTTTTTTTTTGGTTTTTCGAGACAGGGTTTCTCTGTGTAGCCCTGGCTGTTCTGGAACTCACTCTGTAGACCAGGCTAGCCTCGAACTCTCGAACTCAGAAATCAGCCTGCCTCTGCCTCCCAAGTGCTGGGATTAAAGGCGTGCGCCACCGCCGCCCGGCGAGGCAGTTAATTTTTGCTGAACATTGCTTTTTAAATCTCACTTACATACTAAAATTATTTCACCACATTATAAAAGACTGTGAGGTTGGCATAACTATTGTTGAATTTTATTTATGGGAACACTGGGGACTAGAAGGCCACTGTCTCCCAAAATACAACTAGTAAGTGGAAAGGGGAACCAAACTATGCTGTAAAACATTAGTTTTAGTATTTTTATGCACAAGTTGAAAATTGCTGTGTTAGAGAAACGTAACAGCCTGCACCCTGGACCCAGTGAGTAAAGAAACCCAACAGTTTCAGCTTTGGGTGTTTGGTTTGTTTGTGTTTTGTGTCTTTGTTTTTTGTCATTCTGGGGATGGAATCCAAGGCTCCTGGCATGCCAGGCAAAGCATCTTGTACAGAGCCTCTGCCCTGGCAGATGAGCGGGGTACAAGCTGAAGTTCACCATGCATCCATCAAGGAAATAGAGAAGCAGTCACTATAGACACAACCCCTTCCTCAACACATCCCTATTATAAAACAACAACAAAGCATTTACTCACACGCACGAGCATCATAAGACAGTGTGTTGCTACATGCATCTTCTCATACACAGATTATAAAAAGTAGTGTGGTGTCAAATGCTTGCAGGCGAGGTATATGATGGCAATGTTTGACCTATGGAAAACGGAAAAAACCAAAATAATATTGTCAAGGTTGGTTGACATTTTTATGAGGGAACATTGCACTCAAATTTCTACTTTTGTGTTTAATCGAATATTTTATTTTGAACAGGTGTTTTTATAATATGCGAAGAATAAGCTCCAAGTACTGTCCTTATTCAAAAGAGGGTTTACCTTAGAAAGTCTTGCGGGGGATATGACATGCAGGCAAGCCTTGATCATTACAGAAGTTCCTTAAATGACACCTTGTCTGCTCCACAAAATGTTATCGGCAATTCTCAAATCCAAATGTTTCAAAAATACTAGTAGTTCAGGAATTTGTGACAATCAGAGTATCTCTCAGGGCTCTCTCTATGGTTCTTGTTTTCCCAACATAATATAAGTAGTTATCAATTTCTCTTCAGAAACTCGAGTGCCAGGCTGCTGGGATGGCTTAGAAGGTAACGCGCTTGCTTGCTGATGATCTGGGTCCAATCTCTGAGAGTATACACACGTGCACAGACACACACACACACACACACACACACACACAAAATGCATAAATGCAGTAAAAAAAAATTTAAAGAACTCTGAATGCATTTTTGAGACACAGCCTCAGATCCCATTGTGTTACATAACATGCACAGTACACACCTCATATTTTTTGAATCCAAAGGTTTCCAAATCATCAAACCTAAGACCCTGTCCATTTGTATAGTTGTGTGTGTGTGTTTTAAGGCTATTTTTGTTCCAATGCAAAAAAGAAAGGAAAGGCTACAGGCAGTTCTTTCTACTTACTAGGATTAAATAGATTACTTCTTGGCTTCATGTTTATGTGCGTGTGCACAGGTACGAGTCTCTCCTACTGTGTGGGTCTCCAGGACTGCACTCTCTCCGGGCTGCTTATTATAATGCTTTAAAAGCTAAGTTTACTGTAGATGAGAAACAACTATTTTGATATTTTACATGCTTTTCTGAGCATAGACATGTCTGACTCATTGAGTTCTAAGATTTACTCTTAATACTATACTGGTCAGTAGTGAGATGTTAATTTAACATCAGTTCACTGAAAGATGTAAAAGAAATTTCCGGGAGCTAAATATATTCCATAGCTCAGGCTGGGCAGTGGCTATACAGGTGTGGACTTACTGAAATGAGTCTTCTATAGGCACCCCTCTGTATGACCTTTATATCCACCCTGATATCAATATAAGATAACTCACGTTAATGAGTTGTTCCTTATAGAGCGAATGCCCTCTGGTACTCTGGTGTAGGACTACTGCCTTCTGGACCGGTTTCCTCATTGCTGTCCTCTGTTGGACCCTCCAATAGAACGAAGAGATCTCTCCAGGCCTGTTTATAGCTAACTGGAATACAATTCACCTGGCCTTGCAGGCAAATGCAAACCACACTGGGTCCAGAAAGAGGTCAGAGGCTTTTCTTCTAGGAAACATGGAGTCTAAGACATGAGGGTAGGGAAAAAAGGTGCCAAGACCCAAAGCAGTAGGAAGTCCGAAGGAGGAAATAGTTGTCAGACAGGTCATTGAACAAACAGAAAAGCCTGTGGATCTGTTCAGTTTCCATTCTGAACTGTTGGAGTTGAGTCTGCAACCGGGCAGGGCTTTGTGTTCCTTTTGCTCAGTTTGCCTGTGAAATGGGAGGAGTCTTAAAAGGACAGGCAGCTGATACATACCTGGTCATGGGATTTCTCTGTAAAACTCTTCAAATTGACAGGGTTTAGAGTGATGTGTTAGTTGGAAGGGCATGGAGTAATTGGCATGCCTGTAATCCTAGCACTCAGGAGACGGAAGCAGAAGGATGGTGAGTTCAAAGCCAGCCTGGACTACAGAGAAGCAGCAGGAGCGTGTGTTTCCCAGTTATCTCAGGATGGCATACCCCCCCCCCAGCCTTTCTCAAAAATCGAGAATGCTGGAGGAGGCCTTTGTATCAGTCGCCATGGAAACCAAGCAGTTTCACTGCTTCCAAACACCCAGAATGTGTTTCCTTACAGAAAATCCATATTGAGTTTTCTAAGAATTCTAGGAAGTCATTTTCTTTGCACGAATGAGGTGGTTTGTTATAGATTCCCACTCTCTGTAGCACCAGCGGATACAGTGTGCTGATCACATTTTGAGATCATCCTGTCATGACCAGAGACCATGTTAGGAAAACCCATCTGAGACTGTAATCTTATGCCTAGGTGGTTCTCTGCACCTTAGCATTGGAGAACATGGAGGACATCTACTGTTCTATATACTGGGAACGCACATTGTAATCAACAGATTCTTATTTCTGGATATTGAATAATGTAAAATTCATTAACATATATTACAAAATATATGTATGTTACATATATATATATATATATATATATATATATATATATACACACACACACACACACACACACACACAGCGCCTTCAAGGGGTATTGATAGAGTACTTGTTTAGCATGCAGATGACCATGGGTTTCACCATCAGCACTGTGTAAACTGGGTATTGTGGTACACATCTGTAATTATAGCCCTCAGGAGGTAGAGGCAGAAGGACCAGAAGTTCAAAGTCATCTTAAGAAACCTAGTAAGTTTGAAGTCATCTTGAGAAATGTTTTAAAAATTCCTTGTGGCAAAACAAACATGCTTGCTCTACTTCTTTGACACACTAAGAATATGTTGTGGCATATTATATCAATATTAATTAATATTATATAATATATTATGCTATAGTAAGACTATATTAATAGATGTTAAATCACACAATCTTTCTGGTTCATTCTTGTGTGTGCAGTGATCATATTTCCTAAGAGAAGGTTTGCAACAAATACAACGGATGCAATGTTTCTCTCTGGCTGATGGCTGAAGGGAAAACATACAAACAATGTTTGCCTGGATCGTTCAAACAATGTTCTTGGCAGTTTGAACAGTTCCCTGCATGAGTTTGTAGCAACCCCGGCAGGTGTTGAAGTTCTTAAATAACACTGTTTGGAAGCTTTGAAATTCTATCTTTTGGGGGCAGCATGAGGCCTTTCTTTTCCTATAAAGCATTTAAGACTCTATTGGCCAAGAAACCAGCTACAACAGCAGTAGTAACTTAAGTTGATTATCTAATACCTCTTCCCTCTGAGCCATAAATGGTGGATTGTGCGATATGAGGAATGTCAGAACCCAGCACAACAGTATTGACATGGTTACCTCAGCAAGACAAACTCAGACCACAGAAGAAAGCTCCTAGATGTAATAATTGTCCTCCCAATCCTGTTGCTAGGTTTTCAGATAAGGTTACTCAGACTGGCCTGAAACATAAGATTCCCCTCCCACCACCCCCGCCTTGGTCTCCTGAGAATTAGGAGACAAGTGGGTGCCGTGGGTGACACCACACTCGGCTCCCAGTACCTTTTGATTTGAAATTTGCAGTCACCAAGACTTTCTGAAGTAAACTACCCTTTCATGTCACAGTGCTCTCCTGGCCTGGAGATTTCAGAGTTTCTCTTTATGGACAGCGGCTTCTTCAGGATTATTTAGAAAAATTCAGAACTTCCCCAGAGATTTGGCTGAATGCCAGTGGTTCATTTGAGACCCTAGCCATTTCAGGATCTGATTAGGCCCAACGAATAACAGGAAGGATTCTGAGTGTGCAAAAGAAAGTAGAACATCTACCTTCTCTTGTACTTGAACCAAAATTATACTTATATTGTACAGAATATGATTAAATGATTATTCCTTAAAAAAAAACCCAAAAACCCTCCACTTTGTAGGAAGGTTAGTGCACAGTGCTGCAGACTGCGTGGTTGAGCAAAGTGGATTCGTGTCACATCAGGCCATGATGCCAAGAAAGGAGAAAATTCTCCTGGCTTACTCTCTGCGTTCTACCCTTCTTTGGGTCGCTTGCCCTTGAGATGGAACCACTGATATTCAGGGTGGGCCATCCTCCCTCCATCCTCTCTGGAAACACCTTCATAGTCACACCTGGAATTGCATACCTCACCATCTCCTGGTTGTTTCTAAATCTAGTCAAGTTAAAAAAGAACCATCATAGCTGGGAGTCTGTCTCAATGGTAGAGCAATGCCTAATGTTGATGAGGTCCTAGGTTCAATACTCGGTACTATAAGGAAAAAAGAGTGGTGTTGAAGAGGAGCCAAGGGCATTAGGATGTCGCATGGGCAAAAGAAGCAACTGGCCTCCTAATGGATCTGGCCATTATTATCGTTTGTAATGTGTGATTTTAAAAACATGCTCTCTCCTTTGCCTGGGACTGTGGCCAGTGCTCTGGCCCCTCCCAGTTTATCTCTGCCAAACAGGAGGAGCTGTAACACTGAAGCTGCTGCCCGTGCTCTGGCCCCTCCTGGCTTAGATCAGCTGCTGCCCACCCTACTCCCGGCTTGTTGTTGTTTTGTTTGTTCATTTGTTTGACACGAACTTGTTACGTAACCAGGCTGGTCAACAATTCACAATCCTCCTGCCTCTAGTTCCCTGTGCTAGAATTAATAGGTATGTGCCACAAAGCCCACCTACTACTGAGTCATTATATTGTTCAGTGGTGGCTGTGTCTGTGTCCCTGGCAGTAGAGCAGCCAGGGGACCAGGGTCTGCAGGGTTGTTGACACTGTTCCGTGAACTTTGAGTGTTCATCACACTTGGTGACTTGAGTTCCCTTCTTTGAACGCTGGGAATGTCTTCATGGGTACATTTGACCTGAGTAAAGGATGCACAGAATATCACCAAAGAGGGTTAGAAGAGGAAAGATTTTCCCACTCTGATGAAACAGTTTAGGAAACCTTTTATCCCAAGCCATTCAGAACTGCTGGAACAGGGAAGAGGGGGAAGGCAAGAAATGGTACTGGAGAGGAAGAAGGACAGGACAATGAGAGGCACTGGAGGTTTTCACGAAGATGATCAATACTCTGAATTACTGTGTTGGGGTGGGGGGGAGGTAGGGGGGGCTTATCCCAACACTCAGTCTCCCAAGGAAGGCAGCAAAGGGGTATGGAGTCAGTGATCAGGGCCAAAGCTGCTTTATCTTTGGTAATTTACTATATTCTGTGGCCAAAAGCTACATTTGGCAATTCTTCTGTCCTTAACACTTTGCTATTTTGTGGACAAAAGCTACTTACTTTTAGCAATTTTTCTGACTTCAACTGCTTGCTGTTTGCTTTTGGCAATTTTTTGGACTTTAACTCTTTGCTATTGCATAGCCAAAGGCTTTCAGTAATTTTTCTCTTCCTTTAACTCTTTCCTATTCTAAGGCCACAAGTCGCTGGCTTCTGGTAATTTGACTCCCACTGATAGCAGCAGGGGAATTAGAAAAAGGCTTAGTTTTTCTCTGGCTGGAGGGCCCCTCTCTGGCCAGGTGAGAGGCTTGGAGTTTGTTAACCCTTTGTGAGCTAGAGAGGAAAAAGAAGAGGAAGGGAGAATCCAAGTATATTCATAGATGCACACAGACATACACACTTTGGCTGGGCTGGACCATCTGTCTTCAATAATTCCACAGGTGTGTTCATGCATAGTTATGCATACCTGCACATGTATGTAGCAGTGAATTAGTTAAATCGCTTTGACTTCTGGTGGGTCACTCATGCTGCACCTGTCCAAGACTGGTCGCGTGCACGCGCGCGCGGGAACGCACGCACAAACACACACACACACACCAGCTAATTTTGATATGCCTTGATTAGCTCAGTGACTAGGCATTTCTAATCCTCCCTGCTGCTAGCATGCATTCTTCCCTCCAACTTTCCTGAGTCAGCTTGCTAAATCAACATTTCATCTCTGCTACCCAGACCTAATGGGGAAGTGGCCTTTAGGGCCATTTCCCCAAATTCATACATGGCTGGTTGCTTTCTTTCCTGCAGTCCTTACATCTGATTCTTTTCCCTCTGAGTCACGGTGATTCTCTGTCCTTCCTCTCTCTCCTAGCCCCTATCCACAAAATCTAAAAGTCCTGCCTCCGACTTTATGCCCAGACATCAGCAGCATGGCAGTTCTTTATTATCAATAGAAGTCAGCTGGGACAGGGACCCTCAGGTCTGGAAGTGCGGCTTTTTGAGAGCCAAAATAAGACAAAGCATTAGAACCAATCCACAACAGCTCACTGTTTCTGTCCAAATTTTTAAAAGCTCTTCTCTTAGTTATGGATTGAGGATAAACATAACAACTATGTAAATTACAAAGTATGATATAATTAGCATCCAGTCCATCATAATTGTCAATTAGATAAAGCAATCTACCATCTATCCTAACTTAAAGAGCTTACAATTCTTTTTTTTTTTTTTTTTTTTTTTTTTTTGGTTTTTTGAGACAGGGTTTCTCTGTGTAGCCCTGGCTGTCCTGGAACTCATGCTGTAGACCAGGCTGGCCTGGAACTCAGAAATCCACCTGCCTCTGCCTCCCAAGTGCTGGGATTAAAGGCGTACGCCACCACCGCTCGGCTGAAGAGCTTACAATTCTATACCTGAGTTATGTTCTGACTTTAACTTGTATTACCATCTGAAAATCACCCTTTCTATATTATCTGCCTCAATGCTAAACAACTTAAGTTTGATTATGAGACTATGATTAGTCTTCAACCTTGTTAGAAATCTGAGAACGAATTAAATATCACCTGAATATATAGGAAGCACAAAAACACAGCTTCCAAAACTTGATCAAATTTGCAGAGACAGCTACTACCTAGACAGTTCCCCATTCCTCAAAATGTCAGAGCATCTGTCTTCAGCCTTCTGCTCAAAACTATCTGACAGACCTTGAAATGAAGCAGGAGCTATGAAGAACTTGTTTATGCTGTCTTTGCAGAGCCAAGCTGTCGACTATCGTGCATTGTGTGTCCTTTCTTGGACAGTATTTTTTGTCTGTAGATGAATAGGGTAATTTTTGTCCAGTGGCTATCTGGCCATAACTGGAGCAACTCCATATGGAGGTTTTGATGCTCAATTTCTTCTTGAATTGTGAAGAGGATACTGCCAGGAGCAGATATGTCTCTAGTCAAATGATCTTTAATAATGAATTAATATTAAATGTTATAGGCTGCGGATTTCTGATGTTTTTAAAGAGTACCTATCTATATAAAGTATATCTGAATAATCAAGCCTTGACTACCCTTAGCTATTTCTATTTGAATATTGTAGAAAGCACCTTAATAAAGTTAGATCAGAATCTAATATAACCATGAGTTTATTACCCGGCCCTTAACTTGCGTTACTTAAATAATCATTCTAAACAGTTTGTATAGCAGCTATTAGAAGAATTGGGCCTAAGCCTTGTATTCTTAAATATGTTTCATAGGCACAATGAGTAACAATATGAATGTAATTAATCTATGAGTAACAATATTAATCTCAAATTTTGTATCAATGTAAGAAACGTACATCAATGAAAACCTTATATCTGCATCAATCCATAAATTCTATACCAATTATAATTCCAATTTGTACCAATTGTAACAATATCTACCAATGTAAGATTGTGGCTATATAAAGCTTTGCTTAAGAATAGATTTGATAATCCATCCCTGCTATTTCCTTCCTGGTCAAAATTATCCCTTTCTATAATTTATAAAATAACTATAACCAGACACCCAAGCCCAAGAGATCAGGATGATGACTCTCCACAACTTCCTTCTGCTGAATGGGAGTGATGAGAAATTCTTTAAAGGGGTGGAGACAGGTAGGAAAATTAGAAAAGTTGGTTAGACATAAGAAAGCTAGCTTTAGCATCTGTTATCCAGTGTTTGTATACTTAAATTGGAGAAGAGAATGTATGGTAGCTGCGGGGAGGATTAGAAATGCCCAGCCATTGAGCTAGTCAAGGCATATCAAAATTAGCTGGTTGTGTGTGTGTGTGTGTGTGTGTGTGTGTGTGTGTGTGATCCATGAATCCAGAGAGCTTTTGGGTGGGTGCAGCATGTGTGCCACCCACCAGGAGCCAAAGCAGTGTAACTAATTCAGCATTGCACACATATGTATGTACAAACATATAGACAAACAGACATATACAGATATACATTTGCTAGATGGGGCTGAGCCCCAAATGCCAACCTTTAATTTCTTCTCCCTGGCCTTCTTATACCTTCTTAGACAAATGTTCATTATAAAATTGCCTCATAAATAAAATGTTGCACAAAAGAGTTACAGAAGAATATCAACAATAAGTTCAAAGCAGTGTTTCATTCTATAAGCTCATTATAAGTTCAAAGCAACAGTTTCACATGGCTTTGCTTTATCATAGCACACACCTGTGGCTTCTTCTTTGGATCTGACCTAGAATTCGTGTTTTTCCTTGATCACAAATTTGTTTCAAACCTGCTTTCTAATCCTAGTGCAATTAGCCTGTGGCATGTCAAGGTTTACAGGAGCTCGATTTGCAGCTCTATTCTATAGAGGGTTTGGGATTACTTGTATCAGTTAAAGAGTTCTATAAAATTATTATTAGGAATTGTGAAATCATCAGTTCATCTATACAACATTATTACATGACAGTACATCTTCTTTTTGTTTGTTTGTTTTTGTTTTTTCGAGACAGGGTTTCTCTGTGTAGTCCTGGCTGTCCTGGAACTCACTCTGTAGACCAGGCTGGCCTTGAACTCAAAAATCTGCCTGTCTCTGCCTCCCAAGTGCTGGGATTAAAGGCGTGTGCCACCACCGCCTGGCGACAGTACATCTTCATGTTGCTCTGTAGGGAATGTGCCCAACAGGGTAGGCTAATGCCCAGAAATCAGTAGGCTATGTAATAGTGACAGGAAAGGCATATCAGAAACAAGTTGCAATCATGAGAAGTTTCTAAGGATTCTGTATTTCTCAGATCTCACCACTGAAGCTATGCAAAACAGAGGTCCATTTCCAGAAAATACACTAGCTTGCCTTAGCCTTTCCTAGATGACTTCTGACAGATTACAGAGTGATCAATTTGGTGACTAGGTGAATGTAAGAGAAGCAAGAAGAGACCAACAGAACATTAGGATGAGCAGGAACTCCTAAGCCAGGCAAAGCCAAATAAGAAGGAACCATGATGTCAGTTCAGTGACAGAGAAGAAAGGGACCTGGAAGTATGTTTTGGAGGTAAAGGGGTCTCTGAAGTTGAAGAGGATTCTCAGGCTAATTGGCATAGGTGACGCCAACATCTGTCAGAATGGAGGAGTGGAAAGATGTCAAGTCCAGTCTGTATCCTGTTCAGTTTAAGGAGCATATGGGTACAGATTCTTAGCAGGCAACTGGGGCCTTAGGTTCATCAGAGGAGTCTACCTTGGATAGAGAGGTTCGAATAGCATGGGCATAGAAGTTGTTTCTAGGGCTTACTAACAGAGAACACACCTTAGAAATGTGTTTACATTTCCCTGATGACTAAGGACACTGAACATTTCTTTAGGTGCTTCTCGGCCATTCGAGTTTCTTCCGTTGAAAATTCTTTGTTAAGCTCTATACCCCATTTTTTAATAGGGTAATTTGGTTGTCTGGCGTCTTCTTTCTTGAGTTCTTTGTATATATTGGATATTAGTCCTCTATCAGATGTAGGATTGGTAAAGATCTTTTCCCAATTTGTTGGTTGTCGTTTTGTCCTATTGACAGTGTCCTTTGCCTTACAGAAACTTTGCAATTTTATGAAGTCCCATTTGTCAATTCTTGATCTTAGAGCATATGCCATTGGTGTTCTGTTCAGGAACTTTTCCCCTGTGCCCAAGTATTCGAGGCTCTTCCCCACCTTCTCTTCTGTTAGTTTCAGTGTATCTGGTTTTATGTGGAGGTCCTTTATCCACTTAGACTTGAGCTTTGTACAAGGAGATAAGAATGGATCAATTTTCATTCTTCTACATGTTGTCCTCCAGTTGAACCAGCACCATTTGTTGAAAATGCTGTCCTTTTCCCACTGTACAGTTTTAGCTCCTTTGTCAAAGATCAAGTGACCATAGGAGTGTGTGTTCATTTCTGGGTCTTCAGTTCTATTCCATTGATCTTCCTGCCTGTCTCTGTACCAATACCAGGTAGTTTTTATCACTATTGCTCTGTAGTACAGAGGTTCCTAGGTAAATGGATGGAACTAGAAATTATCCTGAGTGAAGTAAGCCAATCACAAAAGAACACACATGGTATTCACTCACTGATTATTGGATATTAGCCCAGAACCTTGAAATGCCCAAGATGCAACTCACAGGCCACATGAAGCTCATAAAAAAAGGAAGACCAAGTGGGGGTGATTCAGTTCTTCTTAGAAGGAGCAACAAAATACTCAAGGGAGCAAATATGGAGACAAAGTGAGGGATAGAAACTGAAGGAGGGGCCGTTTCAAGACCACTCCACCTGAATATCCATCCCATGTGCAGTCACCAAAGGTAGATGCTGATGTGGAAGTCAGGAAGTGCATGCCGATAAGGGCCTGATTTGGATATCTCCTCAGAGGCCTTCAAGAGTCTGACATATTCAGAGGCAGATGCTCACAACTAGCCATTGAACTGATCATGAGGTTCTCAATGGAAGAGTTAGAGTGAGGACTGAAGGAGCTGAAAGGGTTTGTGGCACCATGAGGAGAGCAACAATACCAACCAACCACAGCTCCCAGGGTCCTAACCACCAGCCTGGGAGCACTTTTGGAGGGATCCAGGGCTTCGGCTGAATATGTAAGAGTGGAGGGCCCTGCTGGGCACAGGTGGAAGATGAGATCCTTGACCTCATGAAGGCTGGACGCCCCAGGGGGTGGGAATTTTGAGGGTGGGGAAGTGGGAGTTGGGGGGAGTAGGTGGGGGTTACATCCACGGAGAAGAAGGAGGAGGGGTAAGGGGATGGGGGGTTCCTGGGTGGGTGAGGGATGGGGTAAGGGGATAACATATGAAATGTAAATAAAATATCCAATAAAAAAAATGTTTAAAAAAAAAAAAAAGAAATGTGTTTACAGAGAATAGTGGAACCAGGATGAGTCTTGAGCTGGGTTTTTGTATGCTCTTTGAAATGGTTTGAGTATGCCTGTCCCAGAGAGTGGCACTATTTGGAGGAGTGTCCTTTTAGGAGTAGGTATGTCACTGTGTTAGTGGGCTTTAATACCCTCATCCTAGCTGCCTAGAAGCCAGTATTCTGCTAGCAGCTTTCAGATGAAGATGTAGAATTCTCAGGTACTCCTGCACCATGCCTGCCTGGATGCTGCCATGTTACCATCTTGATGATAATGGACTGAACCTCTGAACCTGCAAGCCAGCCCCAATTAAATGTTGTCCTTATAAGAGTTGCCTTGGTCATGGTCTCTGTTCACAGCAGTAAAACTCTAACTAAGACACGCATCTAGACCTTGAGACAGTACTGATGCAAAGTCACTGTAACTTTTGGTAGTCATTTGTCCAAAAATGGATCTGGAATTAATCCCCCATCAAGATATGTACGGAGCACTTAACTGTTGAGAGCCAGACCAAGCCTGCTTGTTGTCTTTGTACTTTGCAGAGTTCTTGGCAAATACAATGGGGCTGGGATGAGAGAGGAATATTCTTGTTTCTCCTTCTTACCACTCTCTTTCCACCCCTGCTGTTCTCCCTGTCTGCCTCCCCTCTCCTGGGCCAAGGTCAGAGCTCATGGCCTGACTGACTCCCTAAGGAGGGATTGGATGAAGACCTGATTCTTTTCATTGCCAGGCTGACACGATGATCGTCTGTCTACCAAGGGCTCTCAGCATCTTGTGTGGGATGTTGGTCAGATTTCACTACTTATTTGTTAGCAAGCCTGTGTGGATGACTCACCCACTGTTCTGAAAAACAACACTGGGAGAGCCCAGCCCACACATTCCCAGAGCCTTGCCAAGCTGTAATCTAATCTTTGCCTTCATTTGCTGAGTCCTTGAATGTGTTGCTTAACCTTCTGGATTCCTTTCCTCCCCTAACTCCCAGGGAAGGACAAAAGAATTGGCTCTTCTAGGACGAATCAGGAAACCCTCCCACGGTTATCTCAGAGACAATTCACAAGGACTGATAACCAAAGCTCATCTACACACAGATTAACCTCTGGACCAACAGATGATAACAGGAGGAATGATTAACACATCTCTTGACAAAATGTACCTAGATCTTAAAAGTCTGAAGTTAAAGCAATTTTACTATGGTTTTTTTTTTGTTTTTTTGGGTTTTTTGTTGTTGTTGTTGTTGTTTTGGTTTTTTTTTTTTGAGACAGGGTTTCTCTGTGTAGCCCTGGCTGTCCTGGAACTCACTCTGTAGACCAGGCTAGCTTCGAACTCTCAAACTCAGAAATCTGCCTGCCTCTGCCTCCCAAGTGCTGGGATTAAAGGCGTGCGCCACCACAGCCCTTTACTATGTTTTTAAAATGATGAACAAATTCACCACCTGTAGATAAATGAGTTAACACTTAACGTGAGAGAACATGCCAGCCACTAAAAGGGATATACAAGCCAATTCTTCTATTTTATAGTTTGCAAAGGGGAAGAACTAGGGTGTGTTTGTGTGTTCCTGCTATCCAAAGAGATGTTTTGTGCTCTGGGGGAGGTACAGAAGCACATGAGAAACACTCAGGCCTTTCTGGGAAAGAAATAAAAGAAGCTGTTTCAGTCATTGTGGTCAAGCAACTTATAGGCATTTGTCTTGACTCGTGGTTTCAGAATACCTCCATTCACGATCATTGGGGAGGCATGGAAGAGTTGTTTGGTGATGATGGTGGAAGTTGCAATGGCTGCTCACATGGGATAGGAAATAGAGTGGGTTGGATGAGCACTGGGCTATAACTTTTGATGGTCCAGCCCCAGACTTATTATGGTCAGTCATGTCATACCACCTACCTAAGAGTTCCACAGCCTTCCCCAAACTCTTGGGGATCATGCACTCAGAACCTGAGCCTGAAGGGACCATTTCACTTTTAAATTGTAACAGAAGGCTGCACAGAACTGTCCCTTTTATCTCCTCCTTGAAAGATTGAATTCTGGGGTGGGGGAAGGGGGAGAGTTCAGTTTGGTTGTTTTGTTATTATTGTTGTCCTTGTTGTTGTTTGAGACAGGGATTCTTTGTGTGGTCCTGGCTGTCCTGGAACTCAGATCTATAGATCAGGCTGGCCTTGAACTCACAAAGATCTACCTGCTTCTATCTCTAGAATGGTGGGATTAAAGGCGTGCACTACCACGGCCTGGCTGAGTTCTTTTTTTTTTTTTTTTAAGGTTTATTTTTATTTTTTTAAAATTACCCATATGTCTGCACATGGGCACAGGTGCTTTCAAAGGCCTCTCAGGAGCTGCAGTTACAGGCAGTGGTGGGTCACTAAATATGGATGTTGGGACCCGACATCGGGTCCTCTGCAAGAACAGTATGTGCTTTTAACTGTCAACCCATCTCTTCGGCTCCATACCTAAGGTTTGGAAAGGTGGAAATAATTTGTGGGTAAAAAATTAAGTGTGGAGTCTTAGGACTTTGTGGTGGAAATATTTGGCCTATAGGGAGTGGCTCTGTTGGGAGATGTGGCGTTGTTGAAGGAAGTATGTCACTGTGAGAGTGGGCTTAGAGTCCCTCCTCCTAGCTGCCTGGAAGCCAGTCTTCCACTAGTGGCCTTCAGATGAAGATGTAGAACTCTCAGCTTCCTCCTGCGACATGCCTGCCTGGATGATAATGGACTGAACCTCTGAACCTATAAGCCAGCCCCAATTAAATGTTGTCCTTCATAAGAGTTGCTTTGGTCATGGTGTCTCTTCATAGCAATGGAAACACTAACTAGGACAGACTTATTCCATGAGAAGGACTGTAGAGTTGGAGATTGGAAAATGACACTGGCAGGTTAAGACTCAGAAGAGGGATTTGCCTGATGTGGTGTGGAATACTTTGGGCTCTGTTCTGTAAACAATGTGGTCACCGAAAAGTGTGTGTGTGTGTGTGTGTGTGTGTGTGAAGATGACAATGGTGACAGGATGAAACACAACACTGAAGTGTTCTGGAATGTCATCAGGGATCAGATAACCAACCACTTGAGATGATAGAGACAGACTCCAGATTAGTAAAACCTTGACGAGATATAAACCAGGAGGACAGAGATAGAAGAAGGGCAAGGAGCTCGAGCTTTCCGATTCTAAGGAACATTTTTATTATTATTACTACTATTATTATTATCATTATTATTAATTTATTTAATATTTGTGTGATGGTTAATCTTCATTGCCAACCCAAATAGATTTAGAGTCACCCAGGAGGCTCACCACTGCCTGTGAAGATGTTTCTAGAGAGGTTTCACAGAGGATGTTTATACATCTTGAATGTGGGTGCCACCAGCCCATAGGCTGGAATACTAGACAGAGTAAAAAAAAGTTGAGAAAGCGAGTGGGAGCACCAGTGTTCACCTCTCTGCTTTGTTACTGCAGATGTAAGTCAGCAGTCACTGAATATTCCCATAGTCACTCCTGACCACGGTGATGGACTTTATCCCCTCAAACTGTAAGCCACAGACCACCCTTCTTTCCTTACATTCCTTTTATTAGATTTTGTTAAATTATTGTATTAAGTTTTATTTTTCACAGCAATGAGAAAAGTAACTGAGATAAAAATTGATACTGAGGTGCAGGAAAACTAGCGTGATAAATTGGACCATAAGAGTCATGGGCCGCCTTCCGGTCTGGGCCCGAGCACTGAGCAGATCCCGGGTAGCAGCTCTGCACCCAACCTCACAAAACCAAGAGGAAGTGGGCCTTCCAGGAGCTCTAACCTGGGCAGTATCTTAGGTAAGGAGACAGCAACACCTACCCAAAACAGGGAGTAACTGAGACCCACTGGGACCCAGGAATTCACTCCTGGCCTGGAGCACAGGTTCCTTCCTGTCTTTGCAGGAGCACTGATCAGATCTTGGCCCCAGCTCTAACCCCAGTAGTAACACCCACTCCACACAGCTCTGAAACAACCAAGATAATAGGAAAGACAGGCTCCAGTCAGAGACAGGGCAGGTAGCATTAAGGAGATCCAGATGGCAAAAGGCAAGCACAAGAACATAAGCATCAGCAACCTAAGATACTTGGGATCATTAGAACCCAGTTCTCCCACACTAGAAAGTCCTGAATTCCCCATATCACCAGGAAAGGAAGATTCAGATTTAAAGTCACTTCTAATGATGATGATAGAGGACTTTAAGAAGGACATAAATAACACTCTCAAAGAATCTGAGGAGAACACAGGTAAACAGGTAGAAGCCCTTAAAGAAAAAACACAAAAACCCCTTAAAGAATTACAAGAGAACACAACCAAACACGTGAAGGAATTGAACAAAACCATCCAGGACATAAAAATGGAAGTAGAAGCAATAAAGAAATCACAAAGGGAGACTACCCTGGAGATAGAAACCCTAGGAAAAAAAATCAGGAGTCATAGATGTAAGCATCACCAACAGAATATAAGAGATAGAAGAGAGAATCTCAGGTGCAGGAGATACCATAGAAGAAAATGACACAACTGTCAAGGAAAATGCAAAATGCAAAAAGTTCTTGACACAAAACATCCAGGAAATCCAGGACACAATGAGAAGACCAAACCTAAGGATAATAGGTATAGATGAGAGTGAAGATTCCCAACTTAAAGGGCCAGTAAATATCTTCAACAAAATTATTGAGGAAAACTTCCCTAACCTAAAGAACGAGAAGTCCATAAACATACAAGAAGCCTACAGAATGCCAAATAGACTAGACCAGAAAAGAAATACCTCCTGTCACATAATCAAAACACCAAATGCACAAAACAAAGAAAGAATATTAAATTCAATAAAGGAAAAACGCCAAGTAACGTATAAAGGCAGACCTATCAGAATTACACCAGAATTCTCACTAGACACTATAAAATCGAGAAGATTCTGGACAGATGTCATACAGACCCTAAGAGAAAACAAATGTCAGCCCAGGCTACTATATTCAGCAAAACTCACAATTACCATAGATGGAGAAACCAAGATATTCCATGACAAAACCAAATTTACCCAATATCTTTCCACAAACCCGGCATTACAAAGCATAAAAGTGGGAAAGCTCCAATACAAGGAGAGAAATTATACCCTAGAAAGAACAAGAAAGTAATCCTCTTTCAACAAATCCAAAAGAAGATAGCCACACAAAGATAATTCCACCTCTAATAACAAAAACAACAGGAAGCAACAATCACTGTTCCTTAATATCTCTTAACATCAATGGACTCAATTCCCCAATAAAAAGACATAGGCTAACAGACTAGATACGTAGACAGGACCCAGCATTTTGCTGCATACAGGAATCCCACCTCAGTGACAAAGACAGACACTACCTTAGAGTAAAAGGCTGGAAAACAAATTTTCAAGCAAATGGAAACAAACTGGAGTAGCCATTCTAAAACCTCCAGCCTGAGAACACAAAGGGAGGGACTCTTGGCTCCACCTGTATAGGTAGTCGAGGGTGGCCTTGTTAGGCATCAGTGGATGTGGAGGGCCTTGGTGCCTGAAAGTTTGGATTCCCTAGTGTTGGGGAATTCGAGAGCAGGGAGGCGGGAATGGGAGAATGGTGGGAGCACAACCTCACAGAAACTCCCAGAATTATATGGATTAGACATGACAGAGGCAGGCCACCAGAAGACTAGATTCCAGAATTCAAACAAAAAAATTATCTTGATACTAAAATTTGTTTTGAGAATTGTATATTTCAGAATACACAGACTTGGTATGAGCAGACCTGCTCGAACCTCTGATGTCCCGGAATTCCAGCTGGATGCAATGAAGACACAGACGTCAGAGGCTTATCAATTTACTCCTCCCCCTGCCCCTCTTCTAATATCTCAATGCCCAAATTCAGCTTGAAGAAGTTAATGAAGAGTTGGTGCCCCTATTCCCTGGGCTTGGGGTCTGAGGTGGTTAATATTGGGCTGTCTTTCTAGGGAAAAGTAGTGGTTTTGTTGGAACAGGGAGGAATAGCTAGATTTTATTGCATAGCCATAACCTATTGGTAGAAATCTGTATAATTGTTAATAAACTGAAGTTATAATTTCTTAAATGGTACAAAATTTACTTTGATTTTAAATTTAAGGCTTTCATTGATACAAGTTTCTTATTGATATAGAAGTGAGATTAATATTGTTACTCTCATAGGCATTGTGCCTATATAACACATTTAGGAATACAAAGCTTAGACCCAGTCCTTCTTTAACCTTTTTAACTGATTTGAGATGGCTAACCTGTGAGTTAAGGACCTATAGCAAATTCATGGCTCTGAGTTTATTGTTAGGGTGTTTTCTATATTTTATTTAGAAATAGCTGAGAGGAGATAACACACAGCAGTCCAGATGGCCTTATATGGATAGTTGGTTTTCAAATGTCAGAAGTCCACAGAATTGATGTTACACACATTTCTGTATTAATGTTCATTTTGATTAGAGACCTATCTGCTATTGACAGCTTCCTGTCTTGGATTCTAAGAAGAAATTGAGCATCTTTGGAGTTACTCCAGTTGTGGTGAGACAGCCACTAGGCAAGAATTGCCTCTTTTCATCTACAGACAAATTACTGTCCAGAAAAGGACACACTTGCAGAATAGTCGACTGATTATATCTGCCAAGACAGAGTAATTAGCCCTTAATAATTCTGCATCACTAGGTCTATCAGATGATCCTGGGCCAGAAGGCTGAAGATCGGATGCTCCAACATTTTGTAGTATAGAGACTGTTCAGGTGTTTGGTGGTCTCTATAAATTGGCTAAGTTTTAGAAGCTATGCTTTGTGCTTCCCATAATTTCAGTTAATTCAGTCATTCTGGATTTCTGATGAGGTTGAAGACTTATAGTCTCATAGCCAATCCCAGCTATTTACTTTGAGAGAAAAGATTTGAGAGGATGGTTTTCAGCTGACATTCATTCTAAAGCCAAGAAAAAAGCCAGGTTCAGGACTAAATCTTTTAGTTAGGAGAGATGACAGAGGTTCTGGTTAGTCAACAAAATGATGGACTGGGTATTAGATCTATCATATACCTTACTCATACAAATTGGTATAGTTATGCTCTAATTGTATTTTGAGAGAAAAGTTTTATTTTAACAGGAAGGGTGATATGTAGGAGGAGCTAAGGTGGGAGAAGTAAGGAGAGAAAGAGGAGGAGGAGTAAGGAGAGGAGGATGAGGAGAAGAGGAGCTAGGAGAAGAGAGAGAGATAGAGAGACAGAGAGACAGAAAGAGGAACATGGAAGCAGATGTTCACGTGTCTCCACCAGTCAAAGATAGTTGGTATATCTAGGTTGGGTATTGGGTTACACTTCTGATTGTATGGGCATCTTGTTATTGAGCATTACCAAACTTATAAAGCCTTTGATTAACATTTTTAAAAAAAAGAGTCATGGACCTTTGGAACTGTTTATGGGAGGGATGTGGAAGAATTTGGAGCTTTGGGCAACAGAAGTCTTAGGATTCTGTAAGAAGAGCTTAGTGGGCCATTCTAGTGAGGGCATGTTAAACTGAAATGTCAGAAAAGAAGATGATAGAGACTGTGTTCTGGAGGTTCCAGAGAGGAAAAGGACTCTATCAGCAACGGGAGTAGAGGCCATCTATGTACTATTCTGGGGGGCGGAAATGTGTTCTTGCTGCTTGTGTCTTGAAAACTGGAATGAGACAGTATTATAAGATACAACTGAGCTGGAGGGATGGCTCAGAGGTCGAGAGCACTCGATGCCCTTCTAGAAGACCTGGGTTCAGTTCCTAACACCTACGTGTTAGCTTCAAGCCATCTGTAACTTCAGTTCTAGGAAATCCAATGCCCTCTTCTGGCCTCTGCCAGCCCCAGGCACACATGTAGTGCATATGGATGCATGCAGGCAGAACACTCTTCCACATAAAAATAAGTAAATACATATTTTTATTAAAAAGGTAATAAGCTAAGTTGTTTAGTGCAGAAAAATTTAAACCGTCATAGCATCCAAGTTGAGGCATATTTATTGATTGTTGCCTTCAGTCAGTTTTTAGTAATAAAAAGCAGGAAAAAAATATATTTTAATTTGTAATTTGTCAAAGGAGGGAGCACAGGTAAGGTTGAAATTGTAGGTGTGGTGGGGAAAAAATAGCTGTAACTGTTTAACAAACGCTTTATTAAAGTGAAACGTGGTGTTCTTTACTCTGAGGGCACCAGACCCACCACAGGTTTGATCTTGTAAAAATGCAAATCAACATAGAAGGAAAGAACCCTAGAAGCTGAGCATTCTATTAAATGGGTTCCATGCTGAGAAGCCAATGGCCTAGGCAAGTGTCTTCCTAGGTGTTTATTGCAATCCATAATTGTGATAAAATATCCTGTCAAAAGCAAGTTAAGGAGCAGAGGCTTCATCTTAGCTTACACTTCCTGAGGGATACAGGCCTTCATGGTAGGGTGAAGTGAGCCGGGAAGACATGGCAGTAGGAGCAGGAGGCTAATGGGATAAAGTACAATGAAAAACTAAAAGATAATGGGGCAGGAGAGTTGGCTCAGTGGCTCAGAGGATAAAAGCAGTTGCTCTTGCAAAGGAGCCACGTTCGATTCTCAGCACCCCACACAGAAAGTTACCATTTCCTCAGGCACCAGGCACATAGAAGGTACACAGACATACATGCAAGCAACACAGTTAAACACACAAAATAAAATAAATCTAAAAAGAAACTAAAGAAAAGAGAGTTAGAAATGGATGCAACGGGAACTTTAAGCTTGGGTGACTGTGAATGTGTGTGTGTGTGTGTGTGTGTGTGTGTACTACAGCGTGTGATTATGTATGTATGCGTGTGTGCACTACAGCATGTGCTTGTTGTTGGGAGGTGGGTCAGAGGACAACCTCCAGTGTTGTTCAGGAGCTTCCAGGGATTTCCCTGTCTCCATCTCCCACCATCCTTAGGGACACTCAGGATTCTAGGTGTTTATTTAAACTATGCACGCAGCCTTTACATAGGTGCTGATGACTTCACCTCAGGCCTTCAGGGTTGCATGGTGAATGTATTTGAACACTAGGCCACCTCCACAGTCAGTCATTCCCAGTTAAATTAGCTTACTGAGTAAACCAGAGGGCTTTCCAAGTATGAGTGGCCAGCATCCAGTCTTTTGGGGACGTGAGTAGAGAGGGGAAAGAAAGTTGGCTTCACTCTCGGACTGCATCACCCAGGACTCCTACTTCCCACCCTCAATGCTCTTGGCTCTTAGGGCTTCAAGGCCTAACTGGATGCTAGACCATCAGCTCTTGGGTGCTGAGGACTTCAAACTGGATCTCAGGTCTCCTGAGTCTCCAGGGGACTCTCAGCCTCCACATTTATGAAAACAAACATATATAATAAGTTATAATTAAGTAGAAATGATCAATATATGATTATAACTCTTAGATCTGAATATATAATAAACTGTATCAATGTTGTCTTAGTCACTGTTCTGTCGCTGTGAAGAGACACCATGACCAAGGCAACTCTCACACAAGAAAGCATGTAATTGAGTGCTTGGTTATAGTTTCAGAGGGTTTAGTTCATTATCGTCAGAGTGGGAAGCATGGCAGCACACAGGAAGACAAGGTGCTGGAGAAGTAGTGGAGAGTTCTCCATCAGGATCTGCAGGCAACATGAAGAGAGGGACTCTATATATTGTAGTATAAGCTTTTCTGCATTTCTCCCTATGTATGTATGTATGTATGTATGTATGTATGTATGTATGTATGTATGTATATGTATAGTCATACATACATATCATATATATAAATGATTATATTTTATGGTAAGGGATTTTCAGGTTCTTGGGTTTTTTTTTTTTTTTTTTTTTTTTGTTGTTTTGCTTTTTGAGACAGGGTTTCTCTGTATAGCCCTGGCTGTCCTGGAAATCACTCTGTAGGGTTCTTGGCTTCTTAATCAAGGAATTAAAACTAGGGCTGAGTGTGGTGCTCTCAGGAGGCAGATGCAGGTGAACCTCTGGGAGGTCCTGGCTAACCTTGTTCATACTCTGCAAGTTCTAGACCAGCTAAGGGCACGCAGTGAGATCTTTCCTCAAGAAATATTGAACCTATTTCTAGAATTGGGGGCCTATAAAATGTTCACACAGTAAAGTAAAGGCAAAGTGTGTCTAGAAGCCTCCTCACCAGTAGGTATTTGACTCTGGTAACTGGTCTATATTTAACCTTCAAACCACAGGCCAGTCTGAGTTTACGTTGTAATTCTGCAACCCTGTAATGCCAGAGTTCTTCCATAGTTAAAGAGGGGACAACTACACACAGCCACTAGAAAACCAGGTCACACCCAAAGCCATCAGCCTACTTGAAAGCAACCAGCTTTACCAAGAATCTGCTGTTGCCATACCAGACTGCTGAGTAAACTCATCCCTGGTTGGTTTTTGTCTCTCACCATGCTTTATTTGTGTTTGGGTAAACCCATCAGCTAAGAATAACTTTTTGTTTCCTTTAATCTGAAAGAGTCTTGGGTGAGCATCTTTTTAAACCTCACAGTTCTGTTGCTTGGACACTACAAGCTGTTGGTTCCAGAGTGTGCAGGACTCTGTCACATTAGTAGGTAAGTGGAAGGGAAGAGAAACAGCAGGGCTGAGCTAGAAAGGAAGCCCTCCCTTCCTGTTGTCTTTAAATCTCCAAACCACAGAACTCATTACACAATCTATCTTGACTTTTCACATTGTCTTTTTTTAAATACAATAAATCAAAATAATCATTTGGTCTCTTCCAAATGGGGATAATGCTGTGTTCACGGACAGTTTCTTGGCTTTTTATCCATCTGTGAACTGAGTTTTGGGAGGGAACTACCACAGAGCAGCCCAGCTGAGCACACATAGCCTCCGGGAGCTAAGACTGCAAGGTGCCGTTGTTGAACCAGAGCGGAAGTAGAGCAGTCACGGCTACGCACAGGGAAAGGCATATGTCATGATTTCACCACGTGCCAGGATATTAAATTCCTAACTTGAGAATTAAAACAAGAGGAAGTACAACTGAGCAGGTGCCTCTAAGTTCACCTCAAATTCCTCCCTGTAGGACCCAGGTTGGGACTGGGGGTTTTCTTCGTTTCTTAATAAAGGAATAAAAAGTAGAGCTGGGCGTGGTGCCTTTTAGGAGGCAGAGGCAGAGGCAGGTTTGATCTCTGTGAGTTCCAGAGTAACCTGGTCTAAAGCTACATAGCAAAATTGAGGCCAGCCAGGCCAACCTACATAGTGAGACCCTGTCTCAACACACACACACACACACACACACACACACACACACACACACACAGAGAGAGAGAGAGAGAGAGAGAGAGAGAGAGAGAGACAGAGAGACAGAGAGACAGAGAAAGACAGAGAGACAGAGAAAGACAGAGAGAGACAGAGACAAAGACTGAAAGTAAGCAGAAGCCACAGGAAGTGCTCTAGGCTACAGTCTGAGGTCTCTTTTTAAGTGTTTTAGAGGAAAAGGGGCTAGTTTTAGTTTCTAAGGGCCTAATTTGGGTGTGTAAGAAAAATCATTGAGCATTCAATGCTTGCTGAGCTGCTCTGTAGGAGCCCGGATGATAAGAATGTTGTGGTGGTCAGTGCAGACATCCGAGGCCTAGCTTATCACGTGTCAGAGGAAGTTTAAAGACTCTATAAGGGACATTTGTTATTTTGAATTAAGATCCCATGGTTCTGGTTAGCTGGGGCTCATGAGTCAACTTCAATTAACAAGATACCAGAACAACTAAAGTGAACTGTGCTTTTCTGGGATAGTTGATGTTGGTTGACTGGATCTGAGAAATTCATGATGATTAAGAAGAAAGCAGCATCACTGAGCTGAAATCTTCCAGGGAGTATTTCCTGAGAATCAGCACATACAAGTTATGTTCCAGAAGCAACTAAAGTTGTACCTTGCACTGGCAGCAGAACTTGATGGTGTAAGAGTCACCCAGGAGGTACTTTACCTTCATTATCTGGATCAGAGGTGTGTAGTAAGGGCGTGTCTGTATTCCAGCCAGAGGAATTAAAGATGGGTGTAAGGGCTGAGCCAAACCACAACTAGAAATAGTTTTTTTTTTTCAGTAAATAACACAATCTCAGATATCACAGTATAATCAAATATCCTATAACAGGTCACATCCCTCTCCCACAATGCATCTGGCTTTAATCATATGCACACCAAACTACACATAGGCATAAAAATGTTTCTCCCTAAAAGTTTACTTGAGCACACAGTATGCACCCTGTTCACTATAGCAGTTCTGGCTGGATCAACTTTTTCATTCTTTGTGCCCAGGTACATTGGGAATATATTTGAATAGAATTTGCATAAATTTGATGGTTCCTAGAGATGAGAAAAATTATTGTATTGTTCAGAGGTGAATGAACAAGAAGCCTGCTCAGCAGGTGGGGTTAGGGTGGGATGGTTGAATTTACTAGAGTCATTGTTTAAAGGGAGGTGTGTATTCATAATAGAAAGAGGAAAAGAAGTTAAGGAGCCAAGTGCATTATTTAGAAATGGAGGTGAGGGGGCTCAGCAGATAAGAATACTTGTTGCTCTTGCAGAGGACCCAGCACCCACATAAGACAGCTCCCAACTCCCTGTGCTCCAGGTTCAGATTATCCAACGCCCTCTTTAGACCTCTGAGTTCATCTGCATGCATGCGGCATATATAAATACCCTCAATTATACACATATGCACATAAAATCAAGTAAATAAATCTTTACAAAAGGAAGTAGACTGGGAATGCATAACTTAAAGCAAATCATGTCCCAGACTGCCAAACTATTCCTTATGCTTGCTTGCCTCAATGCCATGTTATTCTTCTCTGTTGGACTCTAAGTGGATAGCCTTAGACTAAGTTATCAGCCTCTGTTGCTCTAGTCATGGAGAGAGCTACAGACATTCCCATCTCATTGGACTTAAATGAATGGATGGCATGATAGTTATGATCAACTTCACGATGGGAAATATGTTCCCCTGGAATTCATATAGTTAGAAGCGCCAGCCCTCCAGTACTTCAGAGTGTAGCTGGATCTTCAAGATAGGTCTGTGAAGAGGTAACTGAATAAATAGCAAGGATGTCACTAGGGTGGATTCTAGTCAAATATGGCTGGTCTCTTTATAAATAGGCAAAGCTTGGACACAGACATGGAAAACCATTTAAAGATATGAGGAGAAAGTGGTCACCTGTGAGCTGAAAGAGAAGCCTCAGGAGAAACCAGTCTTGCCGACAGTGTGACAAGCTGTCTATACTCTTGAAATGTAAAATGATAACATTTGGATATTTAAGCCTCCTGTCTGTGGTAGCCTATTATGGCAGCTCAACCTGGCTGACGTTAAGCACCCACTTGTCTGGCCTAGCGCATCTAGATATTCGGTCAGACATTACTTAGGATTAGTCTGTAAATATGTCTTTGTGAGATTTGTATTGAATCAGTGGAATTTGAGTCAGGAAGATTCCCATGTAAGTGGATCTTATCCAGTCAGTTGAGAATAAATCCTTACCTGCCTTGCGCAAGAAGAAACTTGCATTTGAACTACAATCCTTTCCTGGTCTCCAGCATGCAAGCTCACCCTACAAAAATTTGATTGGTTATCAGCAATAGCCTGAGCTATTTACTTAAAATAAATCTTTTCCCCACTCTCTCCTTTCTTCCTTCCAATTTCCTTTCCTTTATGTTTACTATAATTATTATTAGTGTGTGTGTGTGTGCGTGTGAGTGTATGTGTGTGTGTATGTGTGTGTGTGTGTATGTGTGTGGGTGTGTGTGTATATGTGTGTGTGTATGTGTGTGTGTGT
>NW_021604713.1:931265-951160 GCF_004785775.1 Grammomys surdaster | reverse complement strand
TGTGTGTGTGAGTGTGTGCACATGCACAGGTAAGTACAAGTGAATGTTATGGTGAATATGTGAAGAGCAACTTTTGGTAAGAGAGTTCCTGGGATTGAGCCCAGGTCATCAAGCTTGCAGAGTAAACATTATAACTACCAAGCTATTCATCATCATCATCATCACCATCACCATCACTGTGGCTGTCGCTGTCGTTGTGGTCATCAGTTGTCTATGTCTCAGTCACTGCAGCTCCCACCGCCACCAACACCATTTCTCTGAGAATTTTGCGCAGGGTATTTTGTTCACATTTACCCCCTCCAAAAGCCTTCTAGATCCATTGCCTTCTACCAACTCTGTGTCCTCTTCGTTTCTTTTCTTAAACCCATCAAGCACACTTGGTGTGCTCTTCACCTACTCTGGGCTATCTGGCCCTCCAATGGAGCATGGCCAATCTACCAGGGATGGCACCTTTAAAGAAATGACTCTCCCTCTCCCAATAGCTATTAATTGCCAATATCTACTTAGCTATGGGTGAGACGCTGTGCCTGTTTCTGCTCTCATGTTCAGATTTATGTCTGGCTTGAGCTTGTGCAGGTCTTGTATATGCTTGCTGTCTGAGTTTATGTGTGCAACTTCTCTTCTGTATCTAGAAAACAGCTCTGAGCATCCTGCAGAACTTTTATAATCTGCACCTTGACTTGTTGTGTGTCTCTGTGTTAACGACTACATACTACAAAAGACGCTTTTCTGATGAAGCTTGAGATGCACTTATCTATGGGTTTAGCAAGGCATTAGCAGAAAATAATGGTAGAAGGTTCTCCTCTGGGGCCTGTGGCATATCTACTTACAAGTTCTTGGCTCCAGGATTGGTGCCAAACACAGGTTTCAACTTCTGAAGCAAGCTTAAATCCAGTCAGAAAGTGGTTGGTTGCTCTTGTGAGATCCTGGCACTATTGCGCCAATGGGAACATCACATCAGGGTGATCATGATTCACAGATGAACAAGGCAGCAGCAATAAGACAAGTAAGTGAGATAAAGGGATAGAAATAGGAAAGGAGGAAGCCAGGTACATGGTATGATGCTGTACACAAAAGACCCTACCAAGACTCTGTAACAGAAAACTTTCAACCGAATCCACTGTCTAAGGGTTTGGATCTTTTCCAAAAGTGTGAAGACTCAACACTTGGGAACAGATGACAAAGTAAATACTCAGAGAAAATGACAGTAAGCATTTATTGAAGCACGTAGAAGTGCCTTCTGTGATAGGCAGGGTTTCGAGAACTAGTAGTCCATCAAGTGGCCTCTGAGTAGGTCTTTTTATAGGGACCTTGGGCTCTCTTCTCCTCCTCTTTCCTATTATTCAGTCTCATTGGTCTGAACAGTCCTTGGCCCGAGGAGATAACAAGAGGGAGTGAGGTTGGCTCCAAGCTGCAAGGCTCGGGTGTTATCTCTCTTTATGTAGCAGCTGCTCCCTGGGAATGTTATCTCTCCCTCTGGACTTGTCCCTGACTATTTCCTGCTAACTCCTCAGGACTCCACCAGAATTCAGCACACTCAGCAAAGTAGCAGAATACACAATTAACATACAAGCCTTCTTTTATGCAAATCACAAGTGACCCAAGGAAGAAATCAAAGAAACAAACCCAGTCATAATAGCCCTAAAAATTATATTGAGATAAAACATAACCAAGTGAAAGACTTTGCAAAAGAAACGAAGATACAAGAAGATGGAACGATCAATCATGTTCATGTTCATGGATTGGCAAGGTTAATACTGGAAGAATGGCCTTCCTACGAAAAAACAAATTACAGATTCAATACAATACCCATCAAAATTCCAATGCAACTCTTTACAGGTATTGAAAAAATAGTATTAAATTTTATATGAACACACAAAAGACCCAGGATAGCCAAACTAACCCTGAACAACAGCATCAACCTGCTGAAGATGTCACCATTCCAGGTTTCAAGTTATACTGTAATGCTAAACAGCATGGTACTGGAATGAGAACAGAAACACTGGCTAGTGGAATAGAATTTAGGACCACATATAAGCCTCCACTCCTCTAGCCACGTGATTTTTGACAAAGAAGCCAACAAGACACACTGGGGGAAAAAAAAGGTCGCATCTTCAACAAAATGGTTCTGGACAAACTTGCTAGCTTCATGTAGAAGAGTGAAAATTGGCCCATGTCTCTCATCTTGCAAAAAACTCAACCCCAAATTGAACAAAGACCTTATATTCTTTTCTGTTGCTGTGATAAAACACCATAACCAAGGCAACTATCTTAGTACTTTTCTAAAATGTCATGACCAAGGCAACTGATAAAAGAAAGCATTTAATTTGGAGTTCATGATTCCAGAGGGTTAGCTGTAGGCATGTTTTTGTGCACTGTGTAAAGATTCCCCTTGTGTTATTCAAATGCTGAGTTCTCTGCCCTGGTATCTTTATTGCAATCCAGACATGGCATTGTAATGTTTATTCCAAATAGCTCCTATGTCAAGTTTCTGTAAATAATGCTTACCATTTATTCTATGCATTGTCAATAAAAGCTTCTCTGGCAATGGCAGGGCACGAGAAAGGATAGGGTGTGACTTCTGCTAGCCAGGGGAAGGAGAGAGAGAAGAGACATCATAGGAGAAGACACCTGAAGCCCAAAAAGCAAGACCAGTACTGAAATGTAAGTATCTCAGGCATTTTGGCTGGGAGGTGGCCAGATTAGCTTAGAGGATGAGAATAGATCATTGACAGCCTAGGTTTTGTGCTGTAAAGCTTGTTTAAATAAATCTAGTAGTCCTAGTCTCATTCATTTGGGAACTAGCCTGGGAGAACAAACAGAGAAAAACTAGACAACCTTTTAAAATTATCATTACAGATAGCCATGACAATCATGGCAGAAAGCAGTAGATAGGCTGGCTGGCATGGTGCTGGAGCAGTAGCAGAGTGATGGGGGGGAGGGAAAGGGAGATAAAGAGGGAGAGGGAGACAGAGACACAGAGAGAGACAGAGAAAGAAGAGAGAGAAAGAATTGGGAATGGCTCAGAATGGCATGGGCATTTGAAGAGAAGCCCCTCCAGGGAAGCCCCTCCTCCAACAAGACCACACCTTCTAATCGTTCCAAAACAGTTCTACCAACTGGGGACAGAGCATTCAAAAACATGAATCCATGGAGGTTATTCCCATTGAGACCACAGCAATTTATAGAAGAGTCTATTTGGGCTTATAGTTCCAGAAGGCTAAGAGTCAGTCTCAGTCACGGCAGAGGATCATAGCAGCAGTGGAGGCATGGTGGCAGGAGAGAACTTGCTTAGTATACATAACACTCAGGATCTGACCCCCAGTACTGCATAATCTGAGTGTGGTGGTACACACCCATCACCTCAGCACTGAGAATCAGGAGTTCAAGGCCATCCTTTGCTCTGCAGTATGCTCAGGGCCAGCTTGGAAAACATGAAACACTCTTTTTTAAAAAGGAATTTAATATATCCCTGCTGTTTTTCTGTCAGTCTCACTTATTCATTGATTCAATTTCCTTGTAAGCTTTTACTAACAACATGCTATATGCAAGAGTGAGACCAGATGTCAAATGTTTCAAAACACACAAGAAGACTCATTTCAGTTATGAGGTGTTTATTGTAGCGGGAGCCTCCATGGTGCACTGTGATAAGGGCTCCTACAAAGCATACTCTGAACCGTTTGTGTGCATTGTCGCTGGACCAGAGGAGAGGAGTGGCAACACAGGCTTCTTCAGCTCTCAGGACAGCCCTGCTATCATCCCCACTTTGGACACGAGGAAAATGAGCCTCAGAGAGCTTATATAATCTGTCCAAGAGTCAGGAGAGGAGGAAAACTAGATCTGAGCATATCTGACTGTGGAGTGCATATTCTTAGTGTGTTTATAGTTCATTGTTTAATGGTTTCTCAAATGACCAAGCAAAGAAGTGTTCACATGACACACTCTTTACTCTTTACGTTTTACTTTGAAGTTGGGACTCAGATCTCTGACTTCTATATCGTTTCCCTTAGTCTCAACTTTCCTTACCCTTCCAAAAATTCCCAGAACTGACAGCAATAACAGCAACAGTGCGTGTTCACTAAACACCTCCTGTGGGATAAACACTTGCTGCTCACCCAATCTTCAGAGCTTGATGAGGTAGCCTGTGATGTCAACCCTGTTTCATAGAAGAGTAAACTAAGACTTTAAAATTTTATTTTATATGCTATTCAGTGGCAAAGCTGAGATTTGCTCCAGATCAGAATCGCAGAATAACATATACTTATTTACACGTATGTATGTGTATGTATGTATGTGTATGTATGTATGTGTATGTATGTATGTGTATGTACGTTTGTGTGTACATGTCTCAGCATGAGTTTATGGTTACCACTTGCATGCAGGTACCGACAGAGGCCAGTAGAAGGTGTTGGATTATCTGGTCCTGGGTAGAGGCAGTGTGAGCTGCTGCCTAGTGTAGGTATTGGGGCCTGGACCTGGGTCCTCGGCAAGCATGCACAGTAAGCAAATGCTCTTAACTTCTTCGACATCTCTCTAGCCACCACTCCCAGCTTCCCAGAACGTCTTAAAAATAATTTCGTTGTGGTAGCTAAAGCCAGGCAGCAGCCTAAATACCTGCCACTAAGCAAAGAGTTTCATTAGGACAGACAGAATTCTGGAAAGTGACCTATCTTCTTCTACATTGCAAGCACTAGCACTGAGCAGGGATTTCTCTCATTTCCTGGAGGGGATCTTGTTATCGCAGTAGTGACTCTGGGTAGATAGTGTTGATTTGCAACCCTCCTGAGCTGTCTGGATTGAGATTCTGGAAATTTGGAGTAGTTCTGAGGTAAGACATTTAGATACGCAACCAAGGGTACTCATACACAATGCTTTGTGAACGCCATCTAGCTAGGGGGCTCTAGTGTTCTATACCACTGAAGCTGTTGGCTTCACTCCCCTTCTACTGTGTCCGCAGATATCCGGAAGCTCTCGGAGGGCTGATTCTCCTTTGAGCCATTCCTGTGGCCTCCGGAGCGATGAATCATCACTATGGAGGAAGGAGAGATAGAAGCAGCTGCGGTTCCCTGGGGCACGCAGGCCTATCGGTGACTCTTGGGCCTTGGAAAGAACTATACGTGAATTGGGCAGGCGACGGAGGTAGCTTGTTCCTAACTAATGATCCCTGAGACTGCTAGGTTCTGGAGAAATCTAGGCACAGAGGAGAAGGAAACAGTGCAGGCCCAAGGCTAAGAGTCTAATTGGGAGAAAGGCTAAGAAAGCCCGGCAAATGGCCTCGACAGAGTACTGTAGATCAAGCCTACAGCAGAGGAAACAGAACTTTCAGAATGTCAACTGCTTCCTGTCTAAGTGTTAACTCTTTGACTGCTGGAAGTTCAGGAAACTCCAGACTGCAGTAGAAGGGGCTGGAGCATGCTTGTCTCAGCTTGGATCTCCCCTGTAGCTCCAAGCTGCAGAGATTAGACCGTAGCATTTATCCAGCCTATCTTCAACATGTCTTCAAAGTTTCACATAGGTGGCTGCCAGCAGGTCAAAGGTGAGGTTTAGTCATCCCTGCATTCTCCAACTGATATACCTCCCCACCTTGGGCAGGCAGGTGGAGAACTCTGCAGGAGAGATGGAAGTGTAGATCCTGAAGGGAGCCATGGGTATATCCTGGATCCAAGCTGTGTTTCCTGGGTACAGCACAAGATCTTTGGGGTGTATCTTGAGCATTAAGAACAATGTTAATGTTATGACATAATGCCACACACCTGTATAATCTCAGCTAATTGGGAAGCTGAAACAGGATAGCCATGACTTCCAGGCCAAGCTGGGCTAGCTCATAAGTTCCAGGCCTATCTTAAAAAAAAAAAAAAAAAAAAGGAAGCACCATGGTAACTCCAGACAACAGGAAGCTCTGCCCTGTGGCAGAGGGGAGGAATGGGCCTCATGGCCTAGCTACTGTGGTGCAGCCTTCTGGAAGGACCTTACAAAGAAAAGTGCTCAATACTCAAGGCTAGAATGGCAACTGGGGATCAGGACCAGTGATGTCATCTCTGAGGGACATAGGACACAGTGCCCATTGACTGTGAGGAAAGATCTGGACCAGGAGAAGATTGTTGCCAGAACTGAAAAGGAATGGAGGGTGGTGTTTGTTGATGACCCACGGCACCTCGTGCTCACCTGGGAATTTTTTTCCTTTAAACACCTTTCCTGACCTCCATTAACCTTTGACAACCTGTGGGTGTCCTCCCTATAATAAACAAATAGACGCAAGGCTCAATATTACAGATGCAATCTAAGTGTTTATTCAATAAATTTGCAAACAGACAAAGAAATCAATTCAATCCAACAAATATTTGCCAGACAGCTAACTAAGTGCCCTTGTGGGAATTCATATTTGGTTCAGAGGCTTAATTTTTTAAGTTTTGATTGACACACAAAACTGTCTACATTCATGGGTCACAGTGTGATATTTTAATAAGCTTCTTAATGCTTTTAATTGTAAGAAATCTGTTTTATGTTGACTTAAACCATATACACAAATGTCAACTTGCAGTAGAAGTTTCATGAAGCAAGTTTTACCTTATTAGGTAACACATAATCTGCTATTTTCTTCTTTCTTAAGAGACAGAGTTACTCTATGCTGGCCAGGCTGGCTTTGAACTTCTAGGCTCATGTGATGATCACCTCAGCCTTCTACGGAGCTGGGACTGCAGGTGTACTGCATCATGTCCACTACAGTATCTTCTATTCTGTTCTATTTTTTTTCTATTCTTCAGAAAAACAAGCAACAATCAACCCTTGTGAGGAGAGAGGGGATAACGGAATCCATATGGCATTGTTGGTAGGAATGTAAATTAGTGCCATTACTATGAGACTCAATATGGAGGGTCCTTGTAACACCACAATAGGGCAGCAATATGACCTAGTACTATGACCATTGCTGGGTTATCCAAAGGGTTCTAAGTTAGTATAGAGGTCTTTGCACATTGTCCATGTTTTTTAAAATTTTTCTTTAAGATTTATTTATTTTATATATGTGAGTACATTGTTGCAGTCTTCAGACACACCAGAAGAGGGTATCAGATCCTATTACAGATGGTTGTGAGCCACCATGTGGTTGCTGGGAATTGAACTCAGGACCTCTGGAAGAGCAGTCAGTGCTCTGAACCGCTGAGCCGGCTCTCCAGCCCTCGTTCATGTCTATTAAAGCACTATCACGACAGCCTACATTAGTTAGGGATCACTCTACATTTCCATCAGTGAAAATATGGCATATATTGATGATCATATTAAATTGAATAGGATATATTCAGAAATATTATGTTTTATTTCTCATCCTCTGTAGGAGGCAGATTAGAGACATCACTGGAGAAACTGACTAAAATGACTGAGACCAGGTCACATGGAAGGCTGGAGTGGATGTTGTCGAACAACCTGATGATCTCTTTGCTCTTCTGTGGAACCAGCCATCCTGAATCCCCCCACACCCTGAGCTTTGTCTCTCAGTTCATAAAACTCATCCTTGTGCTCGTGTCAAATCTTTCCTCCTTAGGCCCTGACCTGAGCTGTTTATCAGTCAATAGAACTCATTCTTACTGTAAAAGGTCACAAGTGCTTTGCTGCTTTGCAAGGGAGTTTCGATGTAGGTATGCCTAAAGTTTGTTGGGGTAATTGTCACGCAGAATGCCCTTTCCAAAGTTTTACTGTGTTTAACTGTGTACGAGAAATAAATGGTGAGGCCAGACTATGGACGTGTTGATCTAGCACCTGCTGGAGTGTGCTGACGGAGTCTCACTCTTTATCTCTCGTGGATCCTTCTCCTGTTGGTTGCAGGGTTAGGGGTGGGATCATTGAAAATACATGAACTATGAATTAAAATCTATGCATTCATATGATGTGCAAGGAGAAGAAAAGGACCTGATGAAGGGACAAAGAGACAAGAGGAAGTAACAGGGAGCAGATATGAGCACATAAGAATGTCGTTACGAGGCAATTTTTTTTTAAATTTTTTTATTGATTTATATGAGTACACTGTAGCTGTCTTCAGACACACCAGAAGAGGACATCAGTTTGCACTACAGATGGTTGTAAGCCACCATGTGGTTGCTGGGAATTGAATTCAGGACCTCTGGAAGAACAGCCAGGGCTCTTAACCGCTGAGCCATCTCTTCAGCCCCTAATTATATTTTTAATAATTTATTTTTTTTCAAATCATAATTTGTTCACACAGGGGTTATAAACACAGAAAGGCAGGACGTGGGGAAGGGAATGACACTGGAGCATGGGTGTTCGGAGGAATACAGATATCTTTCAGAACAGGGTATTGGCTGGGTGAAGGTTCAGGGGACAGGTCACTATGACTCTGCCTATGATTCACTTGCCCTTATCTAAGTTGGTATTGTCTGCCAAGGCTACCTATTTACAAGGTCTATGACTCCTCAGGCTTGTAAATTTCCACAAAAGCTGCCTGTTTACGATAGCTTATAGCCATCTGTTTCAATGTTCTTTCACAGAGACCCAAGACTTGGTATTAGTATACATGTATGACAGGCCTATTGCTGATTTTAGGCCTATGGCTGATTTTAGGCCTTCAGTGTGTAAGCAGGGATGCCCCTGAGATCTCCTCCCTTCTCTAAGTATAGAAGGGCTGTGGCGATTCTAATCTTGTGAAGGCAGGGATAGAGGGCTGATCTCCAGTAATTGAAGGGGACCTTGTAACAGCTCCAGTCCCGCTGTCATTGTCCAGTGAGGCATGAGGGCCATACCCATCCCGATGTCTTTTTCCTGGAGAGGGGATACTTTTGACATCAACCCCTATGCAGTCAGGCTTGTCCCTCAGGGAACCCAGAGAGATATTTTTAACTTTTATTTATATTCCCTTACAGTGCTTAGCCTCGCAGCCTAAGCAAGAATTCAGATTGCCAGTAAGAGGGGGTTCTGGGTGGCCCCTTTCTGCTTGGTCTAGGGGCGGAAGTCCCCTCTTTTAGGTTGGGTGGAGATGGGTTTTGGGAACACCCTGTATTAAGTAACAAATGAAGCAATTATTTTATACAATGAATACACACACATACACACGGGTGGGGGGGGTGGCTAAGACCCACGGATTTTATTTCATAACCTGTTAATGTGCCTCAGGTGTTGTTTGGAGGATACTAATTGATACATGAAGTATTTATTTATTTACTTTTTACTTATTCAAAGTATTCAATTTTTAATCTTATCTTCACTTATCTAAAACTGGAGAAAGTCCATCCAGCAGCTGCAGATCACAAGTGGATGTCTGATTGACTTTCTAGTGCCACATCCAAAAGTTTCCATGCTTGGAGCCAGGTGACAGAGAGGCAGAGAAGCCAGGAAACTCATAATTTGTTCTCTCGACTCTCTTCCCACGACCTTAAGATTACCAGGGAAGGTAAGGGAGAGTTCTGTCTTCACAGGGAAATGAGGTCAAGCCCATTGTTGCAGCACTTGCTTGTTATTAGGCTGGAAAAGCATGGATTAGTTTGCTGACCAAAGAAAAACAACTGCAGAAGAGAAAGACAGTAGCTATTGTGAAACAAAGCTGGAGGATCTAAGACACCATAACCTGAATCAGGCCCAAAAAGAAGCGCAATGCAAGATACCTTTAATCATAGAAGATGTGTACGTGTGTACATGTTCTTATTTTGGCTTCAAATCATAGTACTGGGACCCAACGAAAGCTTGAGGAGTAATCAAGTAATCCAATCCAGTTTCCTTCTTTAAGAGGAAGTCCTGCTTTAAAAAAAATAAAACATAAAGAAAATAAGAAATCCTTGATTTATTCAAGTTACCCCTAGTCATTGTAATGCACAGAGAGTGTTGGAAGAGGTGATGGACAAAGTGCTCCATGTCTCAGACATCACAGAGCCCTTTTAGGTACACACAGTCAGGCTCTGTCACCAATGCCTCTCCTTTCTTGGGCAAAATATCTTCTAGGTGGGTAATGTTTCTTGTTCAGTAGATGATTTGTTGTTAGCTTAGGGAAATGATGGAAAGACATCTACTTCCTCAGACTTCCTTCTGAGTCTTCCTTGCTTCATTTGCAATTAGAAAGAGAGTATCCACATGGCTACTTCTTGACAACACTCGGGGGAGAAAGGATGCTGATCCTGTCACTGAAAGGGAAAGATTCATCCAGCCTTGGATGTGGGATGAAACCTGTTGATGTGGGGGCTACCTTAGACATACAGGAATGAGCTCTGGGTCATGGCAGATAAGGAAGATGGACAAGCTGGGATCCTGAGGGCCTCTGGGCATCTACCTGCACCAATGCTAAAGAGTCTTGCCTCTGAATCTTTGCAACAAAACCCACAAATTACATCTTCTTCTGTTTTAGATACTGAGGTAGATACCTTGATACTTGTAGCTAAAAGCATTCCAAATGTGATACAATTAACAGAAATATATCAGTGACTAGACATCCCCAGTCATGTCAAAAGAACATTCTAGAACTGATGGAAATACATTGGATTTCAGTAAAATGCTAATGTGATGGCTATTCCTGGTTATCAACTTGACTATATCTTGAATGAACTACAATCTGGAATTGGAGGGCTCACCTGTGATCCAGATCTTGAGGCTGGAAGACACAAGTTTCTGACCTGGATCTTAGTATAGAGAGCTTGAGGCACAGTAGCCATGAAAAGCTTAGGCCCAGGCAAGGTAGTACACAGGCCTTTAATCCTAGGAGACTGAGGCAAGGAGATCTCTGAGTTCAAGGTCAGCTGGGACAAGAAAGTCCCAGATCCAGGCATGGTAGTACACACTTTAATCTGGTACTTATCTCCTGCTGGAGGCCTATATAAGGACATTAGAAAAAAGAAGATTCACTTTTCTTGCCTGCTTGTATTTACTTGCCAGCCCATCTGCTGCAACCTACTCTTTCAGGATTCCACCGAATACAGAATACCAGCTGAAACAACTAGCCTCGTGGGACTGAACAACTACTAGATTCTTGGACTTCCCATCTACAGCTGCCCATTGTTGGGTTAGTTGGATTTCAGACTCTAAGTCATAATAACAAAGTCCCTCAATATAGAGAGACATTTTGTAAGTTCTGTAACTCTTGAGAACCCCAACTAATACAGAAGGTGGTACCAGGAACTGGGGTATTAGTGTGATAGGCCTAACCATGCTTTTGTTTAGATGAATGTGGATTTGGGGACTTTGGATTTGGAAAGCAGTCAAATGCTTTAAATGGGACTTAATGGGCCGTCCTAGTAGGAATATGGAAGACTCTGTTACTGAGTGTGATTTGAATTGTGCAGACCTGGTCCAAAAGGTTTCAGTGGAGAATTTCAATATGTGGCCTAAAAATTGTTTTTGTGGTATTTTGGTGAAGAATGTGACTACTTCTTGCCCTTGTCTGAAGAGTCTGCCTGAGGCTAAGGTGATGAGACTCAGATTAATTGCATTCACAAAGGAAGTCTCAGAAACGCCCATCATAGACTTTGTTCTCTGGTTAAGTCTCATGAAGAGTATTTTAAACAAGCATAGCAAGCTGAGAAAGGAAAAATATAAAATATATGGTTCAAGTCTTAAAGGGGTACCAGGAAGTGAAATGGAGCTGTGTCCTATGTTCAAGGATATTAAATTAAGGGAGTAATGACTTTGGGGCATGATCCAGGAATGGTAGTACAAGCGTTTAATCTCAGGAGGCAAGGACAAGCAGTTCTCTGAGTTCAAGACCAGCCTAGAACAGAAGAATTCTAGGTAAAGAAAAACTTAAATCCAGGTTTGGTGGCCCACGTCTTTAATCTCAGTGCTTAGGAGACAGGCATGCAGATCTCTAAGGTCAAAGTCAGTATTCTGCTAGCAGCCTTCAGATGAAGCTGTAGAACGCTCAGCTCTGCCTGCACCATGCCTGTCTGGACTCTGCTATGCTCCCTCCTTGATGATAATGGACTGAACCTCTGAACCTGTAAGCCAGCCCCAATTAAGTGTTGCCCTTTATCAAGAGTTGCCTTGGTCATGGTGTCTGTTCACAGCAATGGAAACCCTAAGATAACACCCAAATCCTCAAGTGGATGGTATGAGGTGCATTGTTAATTTTTAGTGTACTTTAAACCATCTCTAGATGGTTTCTCATAACTTGAACAAATTAAATGGTATATAAGCCATTGCCATACCATGTCCTTTTATTTAAACACATTTGATCTGTGGTTAAATGGATAAAGGGGGTGACTGGATAGCACTAGAAGATCAGTCTACAGACACACAGCAATGCTTTGAGATAGACACTCATGCAAGCTCACACACATATGTATAAACAAAAATAAATAACTCTTTAAAAATATGATATTCAAGACAACAAGAAAAACTGAGGGCTGAACATTCTTCCTCCTTCCAAGACTTGCTCAAATGAGCAGTGTGTCTCGAGAGTCCTGGTGCTGGAACTGTTTCATAACTTTGTTCAGGTCAACAGATTATAGAAATTCCCCCGTCCATAGATCTTAGACGGCCCTGAACTCAAAACCTGTAAACAGATAAGAAAACAAGTCTTCTTATATTTGCTTGAAAAAACACAACTGCCAGTCACTCAATTTTTAAAAATCTTGTTGACTTTAAAGGGTGTTGGTCTTTACGCCTTTGCAGAAGCTTGCCCACTGAACACTGGGTTCCTCTTTATTTGCCTGTGTACTTGGCCTTGTGACCACAGTCCAGCCGCATTCCAAGGCATCTCTCCAGCACCTGTGCCAAAACATCCACGTTTGATGCCATTCCTGGTTAACCTGGTCTATGAGATTGCAGCAGTAAAAAGTCTCCATTGATGGAGAGAAGCTGCTTTTAATACATGTTGCTTGTTTTTACATTTTAGGCAGCTGAGGAGTAGTGACTAGATACGGAGGGAGAAAGAAGGAAAAACACATCGTCAATGGCTCTAGCTAAGGTTATTTCTGGGAAAACAAAGCCTTTTCATTGAGTACATACCTGGAGTTTTCTTGCCTCCTATAGTTAAGCAAAATTGCCATCATGCAAGTTGTATTATCAAGTTACACTATGAGATGAATATTCCATTTGGAAGGTCTTTGCAAGGGAAGAGTAAGAGGAGGGAACCAATTGTTTATCCCTGCTTCTGCTGACAAGTCCAACTCCAGCTGTGGCCATTACGTTCATTCTGGGCAAATTTCACAAATGCCTAAGATGAGGAGCCCACCCAACAATGTTCACACCTTAGTGTGTCAACAATGTTCACACCTTAGTGTCTACACACGCCATGGAGAGTTATCGTGGAATCTCAGGCCACTAAGATTCCCTCTCTTAGGTATCATCTGGTATGTTGCCAGGTCATATTATGACGGTAGCATTTCTCACCTTGATGACAGATGTGTTGTGACTTGGTGTTGCACAGGGCCATATGTACATCCTTAAGAAAGAGAAGATCCTATTTGTTCAGAGTTGCCCAACTGGAAGAGAGTGACCAGTTTAAACCTTTTTGTTGGGAGACATTATACAGTGCTGTTATCCCAATAGCTAACAGTGGAGATAGTCACCTAGAGACCTGCCGTCTACACTCAACAGAAAGTCTCTTGCCATAAATATGTTAATTTTCTCAATTTCTCCTTTGATGAAATTAGTTCCAAACATAATGTCCACCTACTTAAGCTGTTTTTAACTTTAATTAGCTGCTGGGAAATAAGAAAACACATTTTCTTAAGCCAGCAAAGAATTAAAATAGTTATTTTGCTTCTGTAGGATTAAATGCAAGAGTGAGGAATGCTTCAAACCAATGCACGCTCTGGTAAAGGGAAGAAGCATGCTCAGAGTGAGTGTGCTGATGACTGTACAGATTTACACGAATGGGGACCCATTTGCTAGAAGCCCTCTATGCATCAAACACTGAGCTGGTGTCAGAGACTTGAGATGAGCCCCAAGGAATCTGGGGGACAGACTCCTGTGGAATAGATGCTATACAAATTGGCTGAGGTAAAGTCCTCCACAGGTGCATAGAATGCATGGAGAGAGACAGATCACAGGGAAGCCTTTCAGTGAGGGCCAAGCAAGACCTGGAAGGGATAGCCGATTGGGATGATTCCAAGGTATCTTGGCTACTCTAGGCCATGACAAATGGACAAGCACGGTAGAAAGACATTTCTTTTGGGAAGATAGAGCTGCCTGTGAGGAAAACAATGTGTCTGGAGTTATGAGAAACAGAATGGAGGAGATGGTGTGGGCTGACCAGACAGCTAAGTGTCCAGGCTAGAACACTAGCAGGCTGGGCTGTCTTAGTTAGAGTTTCTGTTGCTGTGATGAAATACTATGGCCAAAGCAACTTGGGGAAGAAACAGTATATTTGGCTTACACTTCCATATTACTGTTCATCACCAAAAGAAATCAGGACAGAAACTCAAACAGGGTAGGAATCAAGAGACAAGGGGCTGATAGAGAGGCCATGGTGGGATGCTGCTTACTGGCTTGTTCATCATGACTTGCTCAGCCTGCTTTTTTATAAAACCCAAGACTACAAGCTCAAGGATGACACCAACCACAGTGGGTGGGGCATCACCTATTAACCACTAATGAAGAAAATACCCTACAGGCTTGCCGTAGCCTGATCTTATGGAGGATTTTTGCAACTGAGGCTCCATGCTCTCAGATGACACTAGCTATGTCAAGTTGACATACAACTACTCAGCATCCATCCCTAATGGAAGCTCGTTAAGACTCAGGAAGTTCTAAAGGAAGAGCTCTTAGTTTTAGGAAGTAAACAAGTCACAAGTTTTAGGAAGTCCCTGAAACTTACAGATCCTGAGATCCCTCCCTCCACAAGCATTAAGGATATTTGAGGAGAAATTTCTCTAACCTGTGGATCTGCCTGCAATTTATGCAGAGAGCTTTGGGGTTCCAGCTTTTGTGGGTCACCATTCATGTTGGGGTAAGCTTTGAGTGATGAAACTGCTTTTAAGTTGTCTGTGATTCCTGCCTGTCTCCATACACTTATACGTAACTTCAGTAAGCCTGGTAGACATAGAGAACCAAGCTGGACTTTGGTTGTATCATTACTTTGATTTGAAGCTAGCTCCTGTCTAGGGTGAGTAGATATCTGTCCACATCTCCCCAGGATAAGTCACAGAATACCTCCCGAGGACCAGTTGGTAGAGCCATCTTCCTCCAGCTAGATCCTACTTCTTCATTTTTTTTTCTTTTAAGTTTATTTATTTTATGTATGTGAGTACACTGTTGCTGTCCTCAGACACACCAGAAGAGGGCATCAGATTCCAATACAGATGGTTGTGAGCCACCATGTGGTTCCTGGGAATTGAACTCAGGACCTCTGGAAGAACAGTCAGTGCTCTTGACTGCAGAGCCATCTCTCCAACCCCTAGATCCTACTTAAAGTTGCTACAACATTCAAAGTAGTGGTAAGGTCCGAGCCTCCAATATGCAATCCTGTGGAGCACATTTCATACTCAAATGATAAGTGATCTGAGTTTGAGTAACACTTGGGAAGGGAAGTGGCTTAAATCACAAAAGTGGAGGAAGACTTTAAAAAAAAGAGCAAAGATTGAACAATTAAAAATTGCATGATGTAATTATTATGCCTGTTAAGGGTGATAGTTAATTTTATGTGTCAATCGGGCTAAGCAAGGATGGATACCTAGAGGTCTGGTCAAACTTCTTTTTGCATTTATTCATTTATTCTTTTGACGTACGCATATGTGGAGATGGGGGAGGGAGATGGTGGAACACGTGTCGAAGTCTGAAGACAACTTGAGGGGTTGGCATTCTGCTTCTACCGTGTGGGTTCTAAGGATCAAACACAAGTCACAAGGCACAGCAGCAAGCACCTTTACCACCACCCCTGCCCTCAGCTGTCTGGCTGGTTTGGTCATCTGGCTGGATGTTTCTATGGAGGTACTTTGGAATGAGTTCAAATAGGTTGGACTTTGAGTTCCTCAGAGTACCCTCATTAATACTGTAGATGGTTTCCTCCAGTCAGCAGAGGGTCTGAATCGAACAAAGGAACAGAGACTGACTTCCCCTGTGTAAGAAGAAATTCTGCCAGCAAAGAGATCTGAGACCACAGCTCAGCTCCGAGTCTCCAGCCTGTGGGTTAACCTCATGAGCCAAGTCTCAAATATGTGAACCAATTTCTTTCTTTCTTTTTTTTTTTTTGTGGCTTTAAAACAAACAAGTTTTATTTCTCATAAACTCAGTTTGACAAAATCATAGTTCCAGGGAGGGGGTTGGATTATTATATGGATGTGGTTTGACAATTTTCTTTTTTTTTTAAATATATATAATTTATTTTTTTCAAATTATAATTTATACTCATTCACACAGGGGTTATAAACACAAAAAGGACATGGGGAAGGGGGTGACACTGGAGCGTGGGTGTTCAGGGGGAATACAGATATCTTTCAGAACAGGGTATTGGCTGGGTGAGGGGTGAACCAATTTCTTAAAATCTTTCCCTCCTCTCTCCCCTTCTCTCTTCTTTAATCTCTCTCTCTCCCTCTTTTTCTTCTCTCTTTCTCTCTCCATCTCTCTCTCTCCCTCTCTCTCTCTCTCTCTCTCTCTCTCTCTCTCTCTCTCTCTCTCTCTCAAAACTTGATTCTTACATATAGGGTTTTGTATATGTGTGCTCAATCAATTATGGACCAAAATTATTGAGGAAAACAATGTGCCTTGCTGAACATCATCCCCTACTGCAATGTAGCAACCATTCACACAGAAGTTCCACTTTAGTGAGCGCTGTAAGTCATCTAGAGATGACTTCAGGTATATGGGAGGTTGCGAGTACATTATACATAGGCAAGGGACTTGGGCACCTGTCAAGATTCTGGAAATGTCCCCTTTTTATAACAGACATGACAGGAGACATGACTGCAGGAACATGCCTCTGTTTCATGTCTCTGGAGAGTTTTAATGAATAGCCATCACTAAAGAAGCTAAAAGCCTGTGTCAAAGGTTTAGGTCCCACTACTGGTACCAAATGTCTAGAAAATTCTATTCAAGGCACACAGCCATTATGAATTTGCTTTATCTTATATAAGATGACAATAAAGGATCTTCCTGTTAGTAAAAGCATTATGGGATCAGGCCCAAGTTGAATCTGGAGCCCCTGAATTCAGGTTCACTCTCTGGTGTACCCCTGCAGAAACCAAAGGGCCAATGCCTCCCCAGAGTCTCTTGTCTCACGGTAGTCCAGAGCAAGCAACAGAGTGAACATTGGCCCCAAACGTCCAAGTCTTTTTAAGGATGGAAACATATAGTTTTTAACCTTATTTTTAATCTTTATTTTCCCTAGTCTTTACGGCTGGGCTGAGAGCCAGGAACCTAGATGATTTCCAATAAAAATTTAATGAATGCATCAATATTTGTTTAATGACACAGTCAGGGAGGTCAAGCAAAGATGATAAGCAAATAAATACTCTAAATAATCAGTCTGCCAACACAAATTCTGCAGATAGGAGGAGTATTTGTTGCCCTGGTGTGCAGAGAAAAAAGCCTGCCCTGGATAGAGGTCAGTAAAACCTCTTTTGTAGTGTGTTCAAGAATGGAATGTGTGTACCCAACACCAAACTGTTTATAATTTGGTGTCAAGGTCCTGACATTGAAACATTCTGCTACAAAATGCAAAACTACAAAATAGAAAATGGCCCTGTTCTCTTTTTTAGAACAAAAGGGGCTCTTTTTTGAGATCCATTCCGGAAAGGAAAATAATTTTAAAGATTTATTTTATTGTTTTAAAAAAAGATTTATTTATTTATTTTATGTACAAGTACACTGTTGCTCTCTTCAGACACACCAGAAAAGGACATTAGATCCCATTACAGATGGTTGTGAGCCACCATGTGGTTGCAGGGAATTGAACTCAGGACCTCTGGAAGAGTAGCCAGTGCTCTTAACCACTGAGCCATTTCTCTAGCCTATTTTACTATTTTTTAGGTATGTATATGTGTGTGTGTGTCCACCTGAGTTCAAGTGCTAATGAAGGGCAGATGACCCGCTGGAATGTGTGGTTGTGAGCCCTTGTAACTGCTGGCCACTGAACTCAAGTCCTCTCCAAGGGCAGTATGTGCTTTTAACTGCTGAACCAGCTCTCTATCCCTGATAGGACAAATTAATTAATTAATCAATTAAATGTCATGTAACACAAATATTTCCTCTTTAAAAGTTATATAAATGTCACTTTGTTGTTAGATTTGGGGTTGCTAGGTTACTTAAATAGATGTAATTTTTGCTCATCAAAGAAAGCTTTTTTCTTTTCTTTTTTTTTTTCTTTTTTGAATCATGTGCATGCACCCTGAATAAATACTCATTTGGAAGAATGCATCTGTAGCTTAGAATTTGTAATAATGAATTCACCTTTCCTTTTGTTCTAATAGCTATTAAATTTCTGGGTCTCATAGCTAGAAGTCAGTCTCCTTCCTCTAGGGATGGAAGGAGAAGGACAGCAGCGGATCCCTTCCCCCACACTCACTCAGGCCTGTGAGGAGGAAGAAGGCAGTGGAGGCCTGCTTGGCCCACAGGCCCTGGCCTGCTCAGTGGTACACATGGTTCTTCTCATGCTCAGTTAGGATTGAATTCACGAGAGATGAATATGCCTCATGGTATGCTTTTCTTGCTGTAAGCATGTGATTGTGAGTTTTCAGAAGCCTGCACTGAGGGGCAAACGGAAGATCTGACTTCCCTTTGCTCAGAACTTCCCTTTGCCATCTTTTTTCTTTTTATTCTGATGGAGGATGTATAGAGCAATTAAAAAATACCCTTTAGACATTAATTTTATGTTAAAAATATAAGGGAAAAAGATCTCATCATCTTTTTACTCTAATAATCTTTATTACTTTAAAAATGAAAATAATAGCTACTTTTAACAGTAAGATGCAAATATACATGCAAGTGTACATTTGAACAGTTTTCTTCCTCACCTAATTACTCTTCTGAGAGGTTCCTGTTAACGAGTTCTTTTATATCTTTTCAAGAGGAAAAGGTCGTGTCAGCTTATCTTTCTTTTTTTCTAAAGGAAGTATTTATTTTTATTTATGTACATGCCTATATGTGGGCTTATGTCATCTGTGTGCAGATGCTGGGAGTGTGTCAGAAGGAGGCATTAAACCCTCTGAAGCTGCTATTATAGACAGTTGTGAGCCATCCAATATGGAAGAGCAGAAGCACTCTTAATATCTGAACCATCTCTCCAGCCCCGGCTTATCTTGCTTAAACATAAGCTGAATTGCAATATACTCTCCTGTGCACCTTGATATCTTTCATGTAACATAGCTTCATTGTTTCCTTGGTCAGTACACAAACATCTGACACATTCTTTTTGTAAGGTAGCCTAGGATTATATTGTGTAAAAGCATCCTAGGGCTGGGCTGTAATGTAGTTGATAGTGTGCTTGGCCACTGTGCTTGAGCCATGGGTTCAATCCTCAGCACCAGAAGTGGAGGTGGGAGGGTGCAAGGGGAGATCAGAATGTCAGAGTCATCCAGGGCTACACAGTGAATTCAAGACCAGCCTGGATTACTTGAAGCAGTTTCTAAGTAACCTAATTTAATCTTAAGTATAATAACCTGATACATTTACTTCCTTGCTGGCAGGCTTTTGCAACGTTTGTTTGCTAGTATAATAAATACCCTTCAGCGAATTGTTTCTTAATATATCTTGCCATCATCATCATCATAACCATCATCATCATCCAAGGCTAATAATACAGAAGCAGAAGTTGTACACTGCACAAAGTGGTCACCACTCACTATAGATCATATAACTTTAAATACTTTTTATAATAACTTTGTGAGGGACATAAAAATCTATTATCAAGGCTGTCAGTGAAATACCACTACTCTCATCGGGTTTTTTTTTTTTTCATTGACCCGGTGAGAAAAAAAGAAAAAAGAAAAAAAGAAAAAAAGAAAAAAAGAAAAAAAGAAAAAAAG
>NW_021604713.1:908643-931255 GCF_004785775.1 Grammomys surdaster | reverse complement strand
AAAAAAGAAAAAAAGAAAAAAAGAAAAAAAGAAAAAAAGAAAAAAAGAAAGGAAATTTGTTATCGAACAAGTTTCTTTTACTAGTTTGCTCAGTGCACCACGGCCTTGGGTGGATAAATATAAGAACCACTGGTCAAAGGGCAGTCGCCTGTGGGCTTCTGACACAACCACTGTCCACTTTCCCTCCTAAAAGCTGGCCATCAGGAGTTTTCGGTTTTAACTAGCAAAGTGCTTCATTTCTAAAATGTAAACCTTAAGTGGTTTTAAGTCATTTGCGTTTATAAAAAAAGAGAACAGAAATAACAACAAACAAACAAACAAACAAATAAACATTAACAACAAAAGGCCCCAATTCCCAGCATGGGTTTGCGAATCGCTGCTGTCCTGGGGATGACGGAAGATGGATCCCTGGAAGGTGTGCACACTATCAACTGACAAAGGGTGCTGCTCTTTGTTCAAGGGCACTTAGGACTCGTGTTGTTGGTTCCTGAACACCCAAGTGTTGACGTGTCCTCGTTTGAGTTCTTTGGTGTTCTCAAATGGTACTGGGACCGGTACTGGGGAAAGGGCTACATGCGGGTTGTGCGGGAACATTATGGAATTAAAGATGGGGTGTGCATGCGTTATCTGTTAAGGGGTACAGAGAAGAATGCTGTCCTGTTGGCATCCTCCCCCCTCCCTTTCTCCCTCTCTCTCACTCTCTCTGACAGATCCACCTGCCTCTGCCTCCTGAGTGCTGGGATTAAAGACGTGCACCACCATGGCCCAACATTTTTTCATCTCTTAAGGAAGGATCCACTGTCTCAGTAAGAGGGCAGTGACCAGCGGCAGAAACATCCGTTGTAAAGCTCTTGTTCAAATGGTGTCCACGTTTCTCTCCTGTCACATGATGCCTATGTCCGCACCCCTGGGCGGAACTTTATTGGCTCAACCTTGTGAAATTGAAAGGAGTTTAAATGTAAAATTGAAAGGAGGGGTTGGGGGCGTGGCTTGGAGGAAGAATGCTTGCTTAGCACGCAGGAGGTCCCGGATTGAATCCCCCCTCCCCCCATAAAAGCAAAGTTTATTTTAGAGCCGGATGTGGTGGTGCAAACCTTTAACTCTAGCACAAGAGAAAAAGGGGGGATGGGGGGTGCAGGTGCTACACTGTGAGTTTGAGGCCAGCCTTGGCTACATGAAATCCTGTGTCCAGAAACCAAAACCACACTTGCTAAATAATAGCTCAGTGGGTAAAAGTAGTTCACCTGATGCCAAGTGTGATAACTTAAGTTCAATCCCTAGTGAAGGAGAAAACTGACTCTGAGTCTACTGACCCCACACATGCCCCAGATAAATAAATAAATAAATAAATAAATAAATAAATAAAATGTAATTGTATAGTTTAAAAACAAAAAGGGCTGTGTTAAGTGCTGTTCAAAACAAACTTAACAGAGAAACCAGGAAGGCGACAGAGAAGGCCAGGTGGGGAGACCATGAGGGACTTAACAGTGAATAGCTGGTCAAGGCAGGAGAGAATGCTGAATCCCAAGATCCCAGCACTATTAACTAACTTAGAGCTTCTGGGGGATCCACTACTCACACTGCCTTTACTTCTCTACAGGTCACACAGTCAGAGAGTGATGTCCGGCCCCCCCCCCCCCCCCGCAAGGCCGGAAGGTCAAAATCATCTAATGAGAACACTTTGGGACAGTAAGGGCAGAGGGGAAACTGCATGGGGACACAGCTGTGGCTGGCCCTCTGCTGTTGGTGCTGTTGGGGACCTACAGAAAAGCACAGCAGCTGGCAGCCAGCTCAAGCAGCAAGAAACACCACGAGAGTCTTCAGAGTTTGCAGAGCTATCTCCAGCAAGTAGCAGGAACAGAGTCTACAAAAGGCTCTATTGTGCACCTCTCTAATCCGCCCAATGTTTCGTCTTCAAGGACGAAATACAGCTCACTGTAGATTATGGGTTTTCTTGAGGGATAGCGGCGTTCCCAGAGTTAACTGTATTCGCCATTCATCAGGATGAATGCAGAGGGAAAAGTCAGATGCCCGGGGCTCTTCATTGCATAGCCCAGGTAAGGCGGCTCAGACCAGTTTCTGGATCCCACTTGTTCTGTTCAATCTGTGGTACAACACAGGCTGCTGATCCGTATGGATTTAAGTGGGACTTACAAAACTGACTGCGTATGTTCATAATTACTTATGGGAAATAGGACTATTTGAGGTGCTGGGAGAGGAAGAAGCTCAAACTCCTCCCTTCTCTCTCTGTCCCTCCTTCCCTCCTTCCTTCCTGCTTTCCTTTCCTTCCCTCCTTCCTTCTACCCCCTCTGCTAGCACCGGGGATCAAACCCAGGGCCTCAAGCATGTCAGGTAACACTGCCCTGGAGTAGCTGGGCATGATGAATCCCAGGTCAGTCTCCATCCCGGGAGGTGGGTGGGCAAGCATCTGAAGTAGACCTGTGAGACCACTGTTGCTCCAGGGACCAGTGCTCATTTGAGTTTCTGGAGGCTGGCTTCTGTGCCAGCCCTGCTGTCTGGCCTGGTGTGCCTGTCCAGGGTATTGTGATGACAGAGAGCACATTGCAAAGCAAAAACTCTCAGGCATTCAGTAGATTGTAAGACACGAATATTTCAGTGACTCTGGCAGTTCCCCGTGTCCTCGGGGGAAGGTTTGAATTTCTCAGTTCTTATGGCAGAGTAGGGTTTCCTGAGTCAAAGGAAACATCAACGGAAGGGTTGGAAGTTAGTAACAACGGCCGCCAAGCAAGAGAGGCGGGAAAGCAGAAGGAAGGAGAGAGGATAAGAGCACAGCAGAAAGCAGCTCCCTGTTCCATCATCCAGAGACCAGGGCCATAAAAGACCCCTGCGGCGGTGGGTCACGGCTTATTAGAAGCTGAGAATGAGCCCAGTTCGTCCGACTGTGGCCTGCATTTACTCCATGTTGGAAACACTATGGCCATCCCTTTCTTACTAAGCACACTTACATAGGACAGGGGGAGGTGATGAGGGCACACTCAAGACTGTCCCAAGGATGGTCATTTGCTACAGGTGGCCCTGACATTAATTCAGGCTAGCTGGGGAGCATGGAGGCTAGCCTGGGTTAGTTACTTGGCTGGTTGGTATTGGTGGGCTTCTGGGTTGGGCCTGTTTTTCTTTCCATGGTGCCTTCTGTCTGGTCAGTCCAGATGCATGAGGCCTTCATTTAGAGTGGGTTTTCTGAGCCACTACCCTCTGACTCTTGTGGTTCTTTATCAGCAACTCCTATGGCACTTCCTCTTGTGATTGACAGGAACGCATTAGACCGTAGTCAGTCCTCTCTTGGTAGGTTTTCAGAGGGAGGGTGAGTATTGCCTTTGCCTACTGGACATCTGCTCTTAGAAGTAGGATCAGGCAAACACTTGATGAGAACCCAAGCAAGGGCTCTGTCCCCACCCTTTTCCTTTGTTCAGGAGTGAAAATCTTTGACGAGGCTTGGCCTTGCATTTCCTGAAATAAGACGGTAGGCAGGAAATCCGAGTCCCTCCTTTCAGACACATTTCTGGCTGAACACTGCACACTGAGGGAGGAAGTACTTCCTGTCAGTGCTGAACTAAAGAGAAGCCATTTTGATGGGTTGTTTTTCTCCCGATTTCACAGCTCTAAACAGAAAGTGAGCAGTCCATTGATTTGCTTTGCTTTTTTGTTTCTTCAGTAACAGCAAGAGAAAGAATGATTTTTGAGGCTTACTTATCTGGTGGCATCAGCACCTGTGTGTCTCTGACAAAATGAAATGTCAACGGAGATTAATAATAGAGCTATCAAATAATTAAGTAATTACAGTGTGCTGCTTTTTTTTAAAGGACAGTATGTTATCTGCATGTCAGTATGTGACAATCAAGATTTTTAGAGAGGCTCCTCTAATTCCCAGAATCCTACGGTGGCCTAAGGCTAAAGCAGGGGAGGGAGGCTTGGGTTCTCGAGGGAGGTTGTGTCTTGATAAAGAGTCTTTACAAGATGGCACACACTGGGCTGGGAATCCTCTGGAGTACTACTCATACCCACGTCCTTGTGACCACTGTGCTCAGGTGACAGGGTGACACTACCGCCGGCATCTGCAGGCTTCCTTTCAGTGACATCTTTTAGCTTCAGCCCTGATTCCCCTGGTGGCTTTAAGCAGACAAGGGAGCAGTGCAGATTAGGTTCCCAGTTGGCAACAGAGAGGACATTATACTCCATCAAATGCCCTTAAATGTGGATTCAGGGTGTCATTACAGAGAAGAGGTTATTATTAGGGTACCAGCTGGGGCTGGAGGCATGGCTCAGTGGCGGAGGGCTTGCTGATCATGGGCAGAAACACTACTCCTCTTGTGTCTACAACCTTGCGGGGGATGTAAACTGCATTTCCGGTCTGCAATCTGTAGTCGCACTGCTCAGCACAGGCATCTCTTCACTGGCTTCCCCTGCCCCCGGCAGAATCCTGTCCAGTTTGGGGTCAGTTATAGCACTACATGTTCAGTACCCTGATGATGCCTTTAAAATCTACCCCCGTTCTTGCATATTTCACTGAAAAGATTGAAGCTAATTTTGAAGATCTGAACTCGAAAATCCACAGGAGCTCTGATCTCATGTTAGTCATGTCTTCCTTCCTTCCTTCCTTCCTTCCTTCCTTCCTTCCTTTCTTTCTTTCTTTTTTTTTTTTTTATGGTTTTTCGAGACAGGGTTTCTCTGTGTAGCCCTGGCTGTCCTGGAACTCACTTTGTAGATCAGGCTGGCCTCGAACTCAGAAATCCGCCTGCCTCTGCCTCCCAAGTGCTGGGATTAAAGGCGTGCGCCACCACCACCCGGCAATGTCTTTCTTTATTCCTATGTCTGCTCCTAGGTTCAGGCAAGAGGAGAGATACCGCTCTGCTCCCCAGAGAACTGCCTTCCCCAACCTTAAGTTCCTTTACATCTTCCTGTGTTATTTCTGTCCTTACCCTAATGAAATTATATCTCAAAGGTCAACTGTGGTATTCTCAAAGCCCAGTCCAAAGAAGGTTTTATTTGATCTTCATTTTTCTTTACTCTGGACGGCCAACCACTCCCCCAATGTACTTATGTGGTTTATATTTATCCACCTAACACCTAATGGATTTTCTAAACTGCCCCTTTGCATAGCAGCAAAGGAATCCAAACTCTAGCATGAGTGTGCCTGATCTCTGACTCTGCCAATAGCTGTGTGAAACTGAGGACAACAGGAGATGTTGTTTCCTTGGTTTGGTCTAAATTAAATGGAATAATTAATGTAATATTTACTCTAAAGCTTGGCACAAGAAAGTATTCATGAATGGTACCAAATAACATTAACAGGCTCTCAAATGTGGAAACAAACTGCTTCCCTATTAACCCTGCCCTTCAAGGTCTTTTGGCCTTCCTCATCCCACACAGGGCCAGTCAATAAATATTTATTGATGCCAAGATTCATGCCCACGGTGGCAGGGTTCAAAGAAGGAGAAACCATGCGGAGGGAGGCTCCGAGGGGCTGCAGTAGCAGAAGCCTCGTTATTCAGTTTTTAACTAATACATGATTTAAGTTGTGGAATGCTTGAATCGCTCCTTTTGGGATATGCGACGTCTGTTGAACAGAAACCGGTGTTATCAGTTACAATACTTGTTAGTGCGACAGTCAGTCACAATGAGGCTGCTTGTCATAGGGATAGGGACAAAGTCCAGTCCTTAGATTAAATGCTGCTCTAACAGGATTCTTTCAGCAAGAGGCCAGAGTCCTGGAAGCCTTGACTGGGATGATGGCGCCATCTACTGGCATCACAGGGAATGATGCCGGGTAACGCGTGTCTTGGCAAGGGTGAAGTCCTCAGAATTGCTGTTCTTTCTGGAGAAAGTGTGCATGAGACCGGGCAGGAGGGATTAGTAAGGGGCAGGAACAGCGAGTAGCAGGCAGGAGACACCTCGGCAGTGTGGGACTCAAAGGCGCAGCATCTTGAGTGGGCAAACGACAACCTTGTGGGTGTCATCGGAGGGCAGTTCCCTCCCCCACCTCACCACCTCGAACTCGCGGATCCCCTCTCCTATTTATCTCACTTTTCTATTCTCTGCTGGCTCCAAATTCCGAGAGGACCTTCTGGTTTCTCTTTTTGTATGTAAGGAAACCAGGGCTGGGAAAATATCGCTGACTCACCACATTGGGAGGCCAATCCCGAACATCTGGAACAGCGTGCCTCCCGAGGGACCCAGGATCAACCTCCAGTCCTAGATCAGCGGTTCCTCACGTGACAGTCACCCCAGGAACCAGGTAAGATGACCCGAGGTTGGGCAGCCCTGACTGAGCAGGTGCTCAGTTCCCACATCCATCCTGGAAGGTGCGCTGGCCACCGGTGTTGGAGGGAATTGAATCCCAAGAATTTTGCTATCTTGTGATGTTTCCTTTGGAATAAGGCAACAACTGACCTGGAAGCCATTTATTACTTTTTTTTTTTCTATTAGTAAACTATAGCCATCGGTCAATAGACGGGTTATATAGATCATTAGGTTTTAGCAGAAAGTTTTAGTGTAGGAAGTTCTGAGGAAAAATATGGATGCTTCAGACTGAAGAGTTCACTTGGTCAGCACACAGGGAGTTGTCTAGGAGTTTTGAGGGCCGATGAAAAGCACATACAGACTGTACCCTGCTATGCTCGTACCCAACTATGACCCCCAGTTCTTGAGTGAAGGTGGGCCAGAAGGATTGCACATCCAAGGGTGGTTTGAAAGTTAAAAAGTTTTCTTGTTTTTTGTTTGCTTTTTGTTTTTAAGAAAAAAGGAGTGGCAGGTTCAGAATTTTGAATTCCATTGCTGTTTGTCTTTGGTTGAGTTGTTCGATATTATTCTAAACTCTAGAATTTTTTTTTTCTCTAAAAGGAAGATAATGAAAACTGCCTGCTTCGTTAAGAAAATGTGAGATTGAATGAAATATGATAGGAATTCTTTGATTTAAGCTGGTGGGGCTGGATTTAGTTAATAGAGAAGTTAAAGTAGAGGTTCATGAAAGTAACACTTCCCAACTTCACCTGAAGTACAGCTGTCCTCCTAATTCAGGACATGGCCTTTTCTTTGAATTTTAATCTAGTTGGCTTTTTGAGCTGTTTCCTTAGCAAACCCCACATGTGACATCAATGTCACTTTTAGCTTTGGTTTGATTTACTCTAGCAAGAACGAAAAGGGCCTTGCATCCTCATTTTGAAGCCACGGTTTTCCTCAAACACTCTCTGTCCGCATATCTAATAGCACAGTGATATTTGAGCCGCTTCCCACTGTGAAGTCATTCCAAAATATCTAACTTTGCTCTCAGAGAAATGATGTCCCTTCCTTGTACAGATGTTTGATCCCTCGAATGGCAAGTAAACTATTTAACTTCACAGTTGCAGTAACGGGTACAGCTGTGAACGGCTTCCTGAGACGCGGGTTCCTACCGCAGAGCAGACAAAGTGTGAGTATGGTCACCACAGCCGTGGAGTTTGCACAGAGCCCAGAGAATCACAGTTAACCTTCCACAGTTAAACAGGGTCAGCTGACACAGCTCTTCCTCAGAGTTCAAAGGGTAATTTGCAATCCAGCTATTTTTTCCTCTTCAGTTTACAGATGAGGAAAAATACAACTGTTTACAATCTGGGTCGCTATAATATGCCTCATGGCTTCATGACGAGGAGGGATGGTCATGAGCTCATACTTGAGTCTGAGGGATTTATGTTTGCAAAGATGTCTGGGTGTTAGAATGCGGCCTGAAAAGCTTCCTGTACCCCTGATCCATGGCTTTTCTCTAGGACCAGGTAGAACCATGACATGCCAATGGTCTTGGGGATAGTAAAATCCTTGTGCCCTTGAGGGCACGGCTCCAGAGGTGGAGAGATGCAGTAAGCAGTGTGTAAAGGGACCAAACAAGGGTCTGTCAGACTTCCGCCTGCAGCTTGAGATCTCCAGGCTTCTCCTCCTCCTCCTCTTCCTCCTCCTCTTCCTCCTCCTCCTCTTCCTCCTCTTCTTCTTCCTCTGCCCTCTAGCCTGGGTCCCCTTAACCACAATAGGAGAGCCTACCTCTAGTAGGAAATGACTAGAGCCAAGTGACCAGGACTCGGTGTTCTGTGTCCATCTGTAGCTGGTTCACCCTGTTCCTCCCAGGCAGCCTGTGTTGTCACAGGTGGAGATGATTCTTCAGTTTTGATAGGACTGGGTGTAAAGGTCACAGCTGTTGGGAGGAAGCTGGAGGTGTTGGCATGTGCAGGTCTCATGGAAGGAGCTGCTGGTACTGGAGAGGGTTGCGACCCATTTAACCCCAAGTTTTCTTTACTTACTTTTAGTTTCTGAGAAGAGGTATTCTTCTAAAGCCTAGAGCTCTCTGGAACACTCGACCCTTCTGCTTTTGCTCCCTGAAAGCTTCGAGTGCACCTGGGCCCCACCACACCGGGCCTGCTTATTCTTATTCTTTTTTTGTGTTTTTACTTTGTTTTATTTTGAGACATAGTCTCTCCATGTAGCCCAGGTTGGTGCCCTGGAGCTTATTATGTAGCCCAGGCTTTCCCCCTTCCTCTGCTTTCTGAACGCTAGGATTACAAGTGTTGTTTGGCTTCTCTGTTTTTTTTTTCTTTAAAGAAATTTTAATAATGGCCTTCTGGTTGGATGTGATGGCTCATACCAGTAATCCCAGCACTGAAGAAACTGAGGCAGGAGAATATCAAGTTGGATGCTGGCTTGTGCTACAGAGCCAGCCTGAGCTGGCTTTTTAAGAATGGAGGGTTGAAACTACAGGCCAGTGGTAGATACTCGCCTAACATGTACAAACTCTTGCACTTGGTCTCTCTAGTACTGGTAGGGAAAAAATCCTAGAATTCAGGATCTCTGTATGCTAGGATCATGCTTTACCATTGACCTTAGTCTCTATAGTTATCTTAGTTTATTTTTATTGCTAATAACAGAGCACCAGCAACTGAGTAACAGAGTGGCTTGGACTCTCAGTTCAGGTCCAAAGATAAAGGATCCCCCCCCCCAGCAGTGGGTGGTTCTCTTGCTGATATAGTCCTAAAGTGTTATAGAATATCCCCTGGTGAGAGTTCAGCCCAACCAAGCTGGATTCTACAACAGACTCGTTTTTGTGATAGCATTAACCCTTTGGTCCTTTAATCACATGAATCTGTTAGTGAGGGCAGAGCCTGAATCAACTCCTAAAAGTTCCGCCTTAGTCATTCATAGTGAGCCTTCAACTTCAACGTCAGCCTGGACTCTAAACTACAGCAACTGTGAACTTCAATGTGCTCCTCAAACACATGCTGCAAGTCTGTATTTATAAATACCGACTTTCTCGTCTCCCAAACACAGCCCTTCTGTGACTTCTGGGGTCTTTCCTAAGGTACAGCCTCAGCTCCATGGAGTGTATGACTCTTGGGGTTAATTTCTAGTTCAGAGATTCCTATACTTCAGTGTGTGTTTAGCCATCCCAAGAGTCTTGCTCAAGGCCTTTGGCTCTCTGAGATTCTGGTCCAGCAGTTGTGCAGTCGGCCTGGAGTCTGACAAGTCCTAGGGATGCTGAAATAGAATGCTCCCTTAATAATGTGGACAACACTTTCAAGTTTGCATTTAAGGTTAACATGAGCTCTTGTCAGCGGACAAAAGATGACAGCCTTAGTCTTGTAAGGGGAGGCAGAGACACTGGAGAAATTTTGCTAGAACAAGCAGTAAGCTAGAGAAGGAACCCATGTGAGAGTCTCTGACCATGGGTGCTGTATCTTCCAGGACAAGCCACTCAAAGTCCCTTCACTTTGCCCTGCTTGTGAATGTTCTGTGACTTTGAATTCTAGTCCTGCCTATTAGGACCAGGCTTGCTGCTTGGTGTCTGAAGCTGGGGAAAGCTCCCTTAGCTGGCTAGCATCCTTTGTGGCTAGCATCCTTTGTGGCTCTGTTAATCCTGCAAAAGAAGTTGAGCATAAGGAACAAGGGGCAGCTTGTTTCCTTGCCCAGCGGAGAGTAGCTCCAGGCATGATTTACTTTGCCATGGAACACAGACGCCAGCTGCTTTACAATGAAGCTCATGGCCTCCTCAGTGAGCTAGCCCCAGCCTATCAGACATGAGCTTTTTAAAGCAAAGGAAGCTGTCCTCAGGTGTCTGTCAAACTCTGATCCAGAGAATCCCACCCGAGGAGTAGCAGGTTCTATTTGAACATCAAGTAGCCTGAAGGAGACCCTGGAAGCAACCCCACACTTCCTTTTGTGCCAACTGTTCTCTGTTTTGCCTCTGTGTGAATTTATAAATCCTTTATTCTGGAGGGGGCAGGCTTTCCATGCTGTGGTTTCTTTGTTGTATTAAGGTGGTTCTGAAGTGTGGTCCTCAGGCCAGTTGTAGCTCAGTACCTCCTGGGAGTTTACTGGAGATACAGGTGAGTTGGTTGCCTGCCTGTTCCAGTGTGCAGAATCAGAAACTCTGAGGATAAGGCCTGGAGTGTGTGTGTTTTCATATGCTCGTCCTGGGGGTTCTGACACATGCTCGACACTGGACAATGTGAAATTCCACAGGGGTGCCTTCAGTGTAACAGAGGGACTCTCAACAGAGGGACTCTCAGTCAGGCGACTGGTGCAGAGAGACTGATACGTGTGTGTGTGTGTGGGGGGAGTATGTGTGCATGTTTGCATATGTGCAAGTGTGCTTGTGTGTGTGTGTGTGTGTCTGCAAGTGGAGATCAGAAGCTGACATTAAGTGTCTTCCTCAGCTCTTCTCTACCTTATTTTTTTGAGATACCTTTTTGTTTATTTGTTTGTTTTTGGAGACAGGGTTTCTCTGTGTAGCCCTGGCTGTCCTGGAACTCACTCTGTAGACCAGGCTGGCCTCGAACTCAGAAATCTGCCTGCCTCTGCCTCCCAAGTGCTGGGATTAAAGGCGTGCGTCACCACTGCCCGGCCACTTTTTTTTTTTTTAACTGAACCTGGAACTCACCAATTTGGTTAACCTGTGGCTAGCAAGCCCCAGGGATCCTCTTTTCTCTGCCTCCCCAACTCTGGGATTACAAAGGAGTTCTGCCATGCCTGGCTTTTTCATGGGGGGCTGGATTCGAACTCAGGTCCTCATCTTATATAGCAAGTACTTTACTGACTGAGCCATCTCCTTACCCCCATTTTTCTGCTGTTTGGGTTTAGTCCCCATCACAGGAGTACAGGGAGCTCTGCTGACCAGTGAGAAAGGAGAAATGGAGTCCAGAGGCTGGAGATGTTTTTGTTCTTTTAAAAGTTATGTTTTTGACAATGTCATGAGTAAGCATGGCATCTATATCACTTCTGCCCCTCCCCCCAGCTCCTCATGTTCCCCACTCTTCCTCTAACACATGCTGTCTTCTTTAATTATTATTGGTTTGTATATGTATGTACGTATACATATATACATACATATGTATATATGTGTGTATATACGTATATGTGTATATACTTATATACACACGTATATACACATATACACACATTCACACACACATACATATTCATGCACACAACCTACTGAATCCATTTATCATTGCTCACGTATATGTATCTGGGGCTGACAACTTGGGATTGGACAACCCATTTGAGAATACATTTCTGGAGGAAATGGCTTCTCTCTTTGTTGCTATTGGACACCTACCTACCTGTAAGTAGAAGATGCATTTTCATGACTTCCTAATGCCTTCTGACCAAGAAAATGTGCTCGAAAACAAAGATGACAGAGAAAATTAGTCCCCACTCTTCTCTACGCCCAAGCGAATCAGCTGCTCCGCTATGTGGTTGCCTAAGAGGGCTGGGACCTGTCAGGGGGGGATGTGTTCCAGTTTGCTCTGGGCCCCTTTTCTTCAGGAAACTCCTCAGTCTCAGGCAAACCAAGACAGGTTTCTGGTCACTGGTCACCCTAGTTCAGTGACTGGCTATTTGATTGTGTGATCAATTAAAAAAAAAAAAAAGGTTGATGCCAAGGCCACTTCCAGAGAAGTTGACAACCTTGACCTAGGACAGCCAGGGAGTTGGGTTTTAAAAATACTGTAGGTGATTCTGATATCTCCAGGGATGAGAACCACCTGCAGACACTTGTGGGCCTCTTCTGTTAAACTGCAGAATGCTCACAGGCAAAAGCCACTATAGAAGCGCCATGCCTCACACCATATTCAAGCAAGTAGCTCATAACACTCGCCTGGAGCTGAGGGTGGCGGTGCATAGCTCTGATTCTGGCACTCAGAAAGCAGAGACAGGAGGATTGCTGGGAGCTTGAGGTCAGCTGCTGCTCCCCTCTGTCTGTCTTGCTGAGCTTCTGACCTTGTCCTGTGACTCCTAGTTCCTCAGCAAGGTGGAAGGCTCGCACTGTCTTTGTGTTCTTCCCCCAGTAGGGTGCATTCTACACAGTGAGCAGCAAGGGTGATTGACAGGGACACTTCAGATGACTTCAGATGACCATCTGGGGGCTCATCTCATGATTTTTTTCTTTTTTCTTTTTTTTCTTTTAGTTTCATGGAACAAACACAGAGAATCCCGAACCAGCCCCTCCCCACCCCTACCAAGTCCAAGAAGAGAAGGACACCACTGCTATCTTTCTTTTCCAAGGTTAGATATGACATCCCTTCCCGTTGCCACTCTGTAAGATGTGAGCCTGCTGTCTCTGTAGTTAGAGCGACTCTGCCTGGGTTCCTTCCGGAAGCCGTGTGATGACAGTTTTGTCAGCAGGGATAGAGGATGCTTGTGAGAAGATGAGAAGCTCGCTGCTAACTCAAAAATTAAAAAAGAAAACAAGAACTGTGATATATACTCAGAAATAGTGACACTGGAGAGTTATGATATCTCACGCACGGTGCTGAGCAAACTGCTGGATCTGGACCCTGCATCCGTACCTGCTTCCTAAGAATGGGAGCTAACTTTCGTCTTTGATTCCCGTTCATTCTCCTCTCTCTCTCCCTCCCTCTCTATCTATCTATCTCCCTCTCTCCCCCCCCCCCTCCATTCCAAAGTGAGTACAGGTGCTCTCATGCCATGATCCACACATGGATGTCAGAAGACAGCCTTTGTCTGTCCTACCTTCCACCTCCTTTGAGGCAGGAGTTCTCTTCTCTTGGGATTCCTTACTCCCCGTCTTGTTACAGGGTGACTAGGATTATAGACAAGAGCTCTTGTGTGTCTTTACATGGGGCTCATGCATGCTTTACCCACTGAGCCTTCATCTGAAGCCTTCATCACTAAGTCCTGGCCATTGGTGAGATCCTTCATCGTCTGGGATCTGCCTCTGATGTGGGTTGCCTTGTTCTGTGTCCTGAAGAACAGCAGAGCCTTCTTGGCATGGAAGCCCATTGCTCCCCCCGTGAGGCAGCTCCTCTGCTCAGTGGAAAGGTGGCCTGTATCTTGATCTAGTTCAGTTTTGGAAGTGTAGGATTTTTCATAAAATACACAGTATTTCCTCATTGTGTTAGTGTGTTTCTTCTTCCTCTTCCTCTTTCTCCTCCTCTTCTTGTTCTTCTTGTTATTGTTCCTCCTCCTCCTCTTGCTCCTCCTCCTCCTCCTTCTTCTTCTAATTCTTCTTCTTCTTCTTCTTCTTCTTCTTCTTCTTCTTCTTCTTCTTCTTCTTCTTCCGCTTCCTCTTCCTCTTCTTCTAATTCTAATTCTTCTTCTTCTAATTCTCCTCCTCCTCCTCCTCCTCTTCCTCCTCCTCCTCCTCCTCCTTCTTCTTCTCCTTTCTCTTCTTTGCTCAGATGCATGAATTCAAAAGTTGAGGCAACCTTCAAATGTCCTGGAATGTTTGTAGCTATGTAATTGGTATTTGTTGAGGTGTTGCAATCGAGTCACATGTTAGTGAAAGGTTGAGGACAGTGACTATCGAGAAAGGTCTCTTAGAATTTGTCACACTGCCAGATAGAGATTCAGGAACACTGGCCTGCCTGCAGAAGTATCAAGAGAGAATCGGAAGAGAGGAATTGGATAAAGCAGGTATCATACACATATGCCATTCATTTTATTTAGCTTAGCGTACAGCAGAGGGATGAGGATGGATTGAAAGAGGAAGAGGGGCTAGAGGACTTTTCAGATAGGAGAAATTACAGCACAACATACACTGGGTCTCAAGGACAGCCCTCTGATCTCTGAGCATTTGTCACACAGTTCACTGTCTCTGTCTCTAGAGTCACCAACCCACCCAACACCAGCCCTGCATTGTTTCCTTCATCAGTGTCTCTGCATTGTAGACAAACATATTTGCCAGCAAAAGTAAAAGTAATTCATCTTTAAAAGTTGGGGTATAGCTTAGTGGTGAGGGCTTAGTTTATGCAAAACCCTGCTTTTAATGACTAGTTTCTCTCTCTCTCTCTCTCTCTCTCTCTCTCTCTCTCTCTCTCTGTGTGTGTGTGTGTGTGTGTGTGTGTAACAGCGTATCCCAGATGTGAACGTCAGGTGTCTTCATCAGTTGTCCTGTACTCTCACTGGACTGGAGCTCATTGATTCCACTAAGAAACTATCTGGCCAGTACACTTTAAAGTTCTTTCTTTCTCTCTTTGTCTTCCCAGTGCTAAGGTTTGATTTCCCAGTGGTGCCACTTTATGTGGGTGGTGAGGATTTGAGCTCAGGTCTTTATGCTTGGTAAGCAAGCATGTTAGCAACTGGGCCATCTCATCAGCCCCTGAATTAATGCACTTTTGACCACCCAGGTCTCTTGGAAACTGAGGTTGCAGAAGCGGGAGCCTTTGAAGAACGTGCTCTCCGTCTTGGGAGAAAGAGCCCGGGATCCTAATGCTAAAAAGCGCCGTCTAGCAATGAGGGGCCTGGGTACTCTGGCCTGTGAAGCTCCTGACAAGGTAGGGGGAGGTGGAAATCAGAGAGCCTTCCCAAGACTCTAAGTCCTCAGGGCATGGAGTCTACACAGCTTGTGCACATGTTCCATGGACTGCTGACACTAACAAACTACATAAACTACCAGACAGCAGTATCTGTGCTCAGGGGCCCAGGTATAGAACTCCATCAGTTCCTCATGATCTCACAAGGCTGCAAAACACTGTTCACCAAACTGTGCCTTCTAGGAGCTCAGGGTTCTTTTCCAAGAAAGTCCAAGAGTGTCCAAGAAAGTCCAAGTAAGTTGTTTTGCAGAACTGGCTCTTCCAATGGTAGGACTGAGGTTTCTCTTTCCTTACTGAATGTCTGCTGGAGGCCATCTCCTCAACCCCCCAACCCAGGTTCCTAGGATCCACATTCTCAGAACGTGATAACTTGTTTTTTTAGAGGTGTTTCTCACTCCTGTCTGATCGACTGGAGTCTTATGTAATATAGCTTAGCAACCAGGAGAGACATCTGGTTACTCTTGTAGCATCTGGCTAGATGCCAGCCTCAGCTCTGTCAGCCTTGGGAAACAGTTACAGTAGCACCGACTCAGGTTGATATCACTCTGAGAATTTAAGCAATCTTCTCATAATTCTCGTTTAGGGAAAGGCATCTTTCAGGCCCCTTCCTTAGTGCCTGTGCACATTGATGCCTGCTTGTGCCCCCTTGCCATTAAAAAAGACACCGAGCACTCTGAAGGTCCCTGGAACACCTTTATTCTTTTTTTTTTTTTTTTTTTGGTTTTTTTTTCGAGACAGGGTTTCTCTGCATAGTCCTGGCTGTCCTGGAACTCACTCTGTAGACCAGGCTGGCCTCGAACTCAGAAATCCGCCTGTCTCTGCCTCCCAAGTGCTGGGATTAAAGGCGTGCGCCACCACCGCCCGGCGAACACCTTTATTCTTGTTCTTGAAGAATCTTCCATCTCCATTGTCCAGAGGCCTCATTTCTGTTTGTCCTTTCTGTTCTTCTAAGAACAAGCTGGGCTCCTGACCTGGGTTATTAGAAGCATTTGTATTTGGCTGAGTTGGTAGAAGATTCAGAAGAAAGTGTGTGTGTATATATATTATACATTTATGCACTAATATATATTATACATATAAATTATACATTTTATTATATATTATACATAGGAATGGCATGAACAGAGAGAGAACTACTGTGAGGAGGGGGATCAGCATGTGGAGTAGTGGGGGAAGGGAGAATGGGGGTATAGCAGGGGATGAATATGAGCAAAATACAATGATGTATATGTTAATAAGCTATAAAATGTAACTTGGGCTCCTGGGTAGGGTGTGTGTGTGTGTACATGTGTGTGTACATGTTTGTGCTTATGTGTGAGTGTCTATGATTCTAATGCTTTTCCAACCTTGCTAGCAGGTGAGAAAGTATAAGAAAGTTATGCTTGGCCTCCTGGTAAATGGACTATATGATCCTGTGAGTTCTGAAGTTATCCACGAGAGTGTGAAGACTCTGATCATCCTGCTGGGCAAGATCCAGGGCCAAGGGCTGGGCTCCTTCTTCATAGACATCACCCTTCAGACCCGGACTTTATTGAATGATGTAAGTGAGAAGGGGTAAGCACATGGTCGTGGGCTGTGACATAGTCCTGGATTAGAAATGACAACCTCTAGCTATATAGAGCTGGAGCATGCCTTTATCCCCAGCAGAGGCAGAGAGGCAGAGAGGCAGAGAGGCAGAGAGAGGCAGAGAGAGGCAGAGAGAGGCAGAGAGAGGCAGAGAGAGGCAGAGAGAGGCAGAGAGAGGCAGAGAGAGGCAGAGAGAGGCAGAGAGGCAGAGAGGCAGAGAGGCAGAGAGAGACAGAGGCAGAGGCAGAGAGGCAGGCCGAACTCTCTGATTTAGAGGTTTGTCTGGTCTAGATAGTGAGATCCAGGACAGCTGGGACTATATAAAAAGACCCTATCTCAAAACACAGAAAGAAAAAGAAATTAGAACTGTGGGTAGTGTGTTTCTCAGAAACAAGGTCTATGTTAGTCGCTATTTTATGAATACATTTTCTTGAGAAGTTATGGATGGGGGTTATGGAGAACATAGAAGATGTATAGAATCCTGTTGCTCTCCCTTGAGAAGTTCTCATTTCAATAGGGGAATGAATATATACATTAGTGAGGATGATGGTAGTGGTGGTGCTGATGCTGACCTGTGCTCAGTCTTCTCTTCTCCACAACAAGTTAGCATTTAGTGAGTCCTTCCCATGTGTCATTTACAATGCCACACAATTGCCATGGATACATATCTAGTTGTTACAATAACCCTTTTCTGTAGGTTCTGCAATGATCTTTATTCTAAAATGAGGAGACTGAGGAAAGATTAGGGCCTGCCCTCTCAGTTCACAGAACCGCTATGCATCCTGAAAGCAGCCATCTGACCGTGGCCTCTGCACTGTTAGCCACAAGATAAAATGGGCCAACTGAAGGCACAACATTGAGTCTCAAAGTGGGGATTCATCCATAACTGACTTTCGAGCTGACAGTCAGCCTGCTACTGTTATTCCTTGCCTCTCTAACAAAGACAGCAGCTGTTAGACATGCCTCAGACTTTTATTTATCCCAAGAACCAATAGTCCCTGTCCCTCCATCCCTAATTCCCCATGGAGCCACATGCTGAGCTCCTCAAAAGAAGGGAACAACTCCAAGCTTACAGAGCTCAGATTTTTCCATCAGAGCTGCTGGCTCTCTTACCAATGGCCCTCCTTCCTCCATTGAGACAGATGTTAATACTTCATTGGAGATGGCATGGAATGGACCCAATATGTGTAAAATTAACTTTTAATCTCCTGTAGTAATGCAACTGTTGTCTTCAAGGCTTACTGTCTCTGTCTGTTAACCTAGGCCTAGTCCTGGAAACTTCTAACCTCTATATGGCCTAATCTAGGCCTGGAATGTTTTCAATCTCTGAGACTTACAGCTGAATAAGCTTACTCTTTCTAGTTCTTCAGACCTCTGACTGGCTGATTTGACCCAGATGCTCTGGCTCAAACTCCTCTGTAAACTGATTCAATACAGCTTCTCTCAGCTTCTTACTGAGTTCCTCTGCTTGCCCTCATACTAAGTTGGGCAATATCTTCTTATCTTCTGGCTCCTTCTCATTCTCTGGATTGTTCTGTCTTCACCTGTGTCTAATTTGTTCTCTCTCTCTGCAACTTGTCTTTGTATAAATGTCCTGGCGAAGCTGCTTCCTTCCTCCTCCTTTCTCTCTGTGCTGCTACCTCAAGTAGCTTCCGTTTCTCTCTCTTCTTGTGAGAGTTGGGCAGCTCCTATTCTGTCAAATCTTTCTCTGATTCATTGCTTTGTCTGCCACTCAATTAGACATCACTCCCAAACATGGGTGCTTCCTTCTACAAACTAACTTTACTTTCATTGTTTGGGATTAAAGGTGTCTGCTAAGGGCTGAGCCACACCACAACTAGAATCAGGTTCAAATATCCTGTAACAAATATGTAGCCCAGGCTGGCCTTGAACTCGTGGCAATCCTCTTGCCTTAGGTCTTGAATGCTGAGATTACAGGCATGATACACTACCCTTGCCTACATGTTTGCTGTTGAATGCAATCCTATCTTGTTTGAGGAGTTGGTAGGAAGATGTTGACATCACCACCTTAGGATGTCAGCTCCAATCTAAGGACATATCCTTAAATCCCTCCAGTGCCACCTGAACTTCAGTTGAATTCTACTCAACTGCTTTTTAAATCCAGTTGCCTGTCAATTTTTTTTTTTTTTTAGCACAATCCTTGGCTATGTAGAAAAGGAAATCACCATACCACTACCACCACCACCACCTCCGTTGTCTGATGACAGAATTTATTTGAGAGTTACACTCTGTTCGAGGTCAGCCTGGTCTACAGAGTGAGTTCCAGGACAACCAGGGCTACACAGAGAAACTCTGTCTCAAAAAAAAAAAAAAACCCAAAAAAACAAAAAAAGAAAAAAGAGAGTTACACTCTGAACATGGCCTGTGGGAAAATAAATGCCAGAGTGGTGGAGTCTCGGAGACTTTCCATGCGGCTGGTCCCACATACAGGAGAAACGTCTAAGGTTCCACAGGCAGGCCACAATGACACGAGAAAGTCCTTGGTTCCCGAAAGGTTTATTTTCATGGCGGATGTTGGATGAATTTGGATGTACCCCCCTGAAACTCAGGGCAGACCTGAGTTAAATAGGGAGGGAGAAAGGGGGAGGATCTGGGGAAGAATGTTTAATTGGCTCCGCCCTCTGGCCTTCATTAGTATGTAAATCCATAGGGCCTAAGGCCTGTAGTCACACCCTCGACCTGTGCACTTTGGGAGGGGCTGTAATGGCCTACGTGACTGAACAATGTAGGTCTATGGAGAGGAGACTGAGTGTCGGGACTCTGGGTTCTGGGGATGTGACTGAACACCTACCGTTTCTCCCTTGGAGTCTTGGGGTTCCAGGCCCATGCCCAACCATGAACCAAGATACCCTTATGCAGTCCCACAATGGCCAGCTTCATGCCATGTTTGCTTGAACGTGGGCCCCCAGTAGATGATTATGAGATTCTTGGGGGGGCAGGGGGACAGCTTATGAATTTCTGTATAGAAGCCTTGGGGGAGAGTTTAGCTGGAACAAGTTCTCACTAAATTCTAGTTGCATTGATTTAAGCATTATTTCACACTGAACAGGGCAATGCACAGAACGTTACCCCAAGGCAACTTACATGAGTCGATCATGCTAAAATATATTTTTGAATACTTCCGCAAAACGATTGGTGCTGTCTCATTCTGGATGAGTCTTTGTGACCCATTTCTAGATGCTTCTTTTCCTTTGGAGAGGCCCACCCCCACCCCCATTCTCCTTGGTTTCCCTGGACAGGACAGTAGGTGCTGATATAAAAATCTGTGTACCAAGATCAGGAGACTGGGTTGGCTGCCTATCTCTTGGTGTGACCCTCCTTGCCCAAGAAGGCAGATATGTAAAACAAATCATTTATGTGGAAGAAAAGAGGGTGATGGGCTCCCAGGGAAGAGCTAAGAGATGAGAGAAGGAGAGGGGAGAGGGTGTTGGGGGCAGGGGAGACACAGGATTTTTATTCCCTTGATCTGTAAGAGAAACTCAGACAGAAGGAAGAAGAGAGATGGTGAGGTGAATAAGATGGGAAGGAGGAAGAGGAGAGAGAGAGAGAGAGAAGAGGGGGATGAGGAGGGAGTGAGAGGGAGAGAGATAGAGAAGGAGAAAAGAGGGAGTTGAGGAGGGAGTGAGAAAGAAGAGGGGATGAGGAAGGAGTGAGAAGGAAAGGGGGAAGAAGATAGGAAAGGAAGAAAGGGAGAGAGACAGAGGAAACAAGAGAGAAAGGGAAAGGAAAGGAGATGAAGAACTGAGAAATGAAAGCAGGAAACCTTTAGACAATGTCAGAAAGCAGCTCCCAGATGAAATAAAAGGAGAGCCAAGGTGTCTAAGACCAGCAGTGTCTGTCTATTGAATGAAGAGACACAGGGCCTGGCAATGACGTCCACCCTTTAACGGACAACTTGTGATGAGTGTAGTCCACTCTGATGGAGATCTGATGATATGTTCTTGTTGATGAAAACCCACAGGAGGATGACAGCGTGAGGCACTCGGCCTTTGTCCTCCTTGGGCAGTTGGCTGCATTTGCTGGACAGAAATGGGAGAAATTTTTCACCCACCAGGTTAACCAGACCCGAGATTCGCTCCTAAGCCATTTGCAGGATGAAAGCCCTCAGGTTGCCAAGGTGAGACTGACATTCTCTTATCACTTTGTGAGATCTCTGCTGTTCCTAAAGGGGGTGGTGACAGCTTTACTAAGTGGAGAAGCCAGGCCCTGGGATTCCTGCCAATTAGAATGGCCATCTATGTAAAGCTAGGCAAAGGGGCCTCCAGGGTACAATCTCCTCCACTTGCTCTTTGACCTGTCCCTGCTTTAACCCAATTCCTGGCAATGCTAGGTGATAGGCAAGGCCAGGTCTCCGAAGGACCATGAGGCTGGGTGAGTGCTTCAAAAACACCGGGTACTAAGAGCTGTACCAAATCACTTTGGGAGGGGGGAGGGAAGGAGGAAGAGAGATCGTGGGTGCGGTGTAATTGTGAGAGGGGCTATGTACATGGCTGAGCTGTGCCCTCTGCCTTTGCCACAGACCAAATCATGGCCGTTTCATGAGCAGAACTCCTTTTACATTCACTCACAAATGACGTGAGAATACTTTTCCTAGCCTCGGTGGTCCTGACCGTAGATGGGCAGTAGTTCTTTAGGATCACCTGCCCAGCCTTGGATTCTATAATTTTCTAACAGTTTAGGCAATTGGACAGCCACGTTATTTTCCCCAGGCTTGCAAAATGACTGTTCGAGCCTGTGTTCCATATCTGAAACTCAGAAAGGAGCTGAGTTTCCAAAGTGAAGAAGATCAGAAGAACCCCAGGCTTTCCCGGCAGCTGGTAAGTGAGCCAGGGCAGGGAGAATCCTCCTAGGGGTTTCTCACCTTCAGGCCTGTAGCACCAGAAGTGGCCCAGTGCAGCAGGAAGTTACCTCCCACTACCCTCTAAACCAACTCAAGCTAGTATTACAATTGCAATGTATCCATAACAAGATGTAAATGGCAAGATGCCTAGAAGATGACCCACAATATTGTTGTTGGCTCAGTTCACGTCATCTGCTGTTTTCACTCCTGCCTCTTCTCCTAGTATCCCGTATGGCAACCTCCCTCACATACACCTTTTCTAACTTCTAATTTCAGAGCCACTGCCATCCAGAGATCCTGTTGTACTTCTATGCCAACAAAATCCTCTAAGTCCAGAGCAGCAGAGAAAGTGTCCCATGTGAGTGCCCTGCCCGGGCATGGTGCTTCCTCTGTTCTGTCTCATAGGATACCTCTTTGACTCTCAAGTGATTGCAACAGAAAAAGAGGATGTCCGAGAGCAACTGAGGGCAGAAAAAAATCACCCTGGAAGTGTATCTCTGCATCCAAAGTAAAATTCTATGTGAGCACAGGCGCACATATATCCACATGATGGTCGAGGTCAGAGGACGACCTCACTTACTGTTTGTCAGTCAGTCATCATCCACCTTTCCATTGAAACAAGACCTTTTAACTGGCCTGGAGCTTGCTGATTAGGCTAGTCCTGATGGCTGATAAGGCAGCACTGGTATTATAACTATACTCCAGTGAACCAGGGTTTTTTTTTTTTTTTTTTTTTTAATGTGGGTTCCGAGAGCCAAATTCAGGCCCTTATACCTATTTGTACTGACTAGGCCATCTCCCTAGCCCAATAGATGCACACTTCCTTAAAACATTTAACATGCTCAATGTCCCAAAAGCTCCTTTCTCAGTTCCTCTCTGTCAGGTGACATGTATTTCTAATATGTAACTTCTGAGGCTGAGGGAAATCATTGTTACCTTAAGCATTTTAAAAAGTATTTGTTTTTGATAGTTTGTTATTTACTTCTTACCAAGATACCAAGAAGCTGGCTTGCAATATGTCTTTAATTTCGGATGATATTAAAATGTCATTGTCTTAAAATCATCTTTACAAAGAATGAGAAGAAATATTGCTGAAAATCTACAGGATGATGATAACTTACAGAATAAAAGCAGTAACATTTACTGTGAGTGCTTACAACTTACTGGGCACAGTGGTGTTGAGTGAGCATGGCCCTATAGGCTCATGTATTTGAATGCTTGGTCCCCAGTTAGTGGAACTGTTTGGGAAGGATTAGAGGGTGTGTCTTTGTTGAAGAAGGTATATCACTGGAGATGGAATTTGAGACTTCAAAAGCCCAAGCAAGGCCCAGTCTCCTCTCCTCTCCTCTCCTCTCCTCTCCTCTCCTCTCCTCTC
>NW_021604713.1:894036-908543 GCF_004785775.1 Grammomys surdaster | reverse complement strand
GCTCTCTCTCTCTCTCTCTCTCTCTCTCTCTCTCTCTCTCTCTCTCTCTCTCTGCCTACTGCTTGCAGATCAAGATGTAAAGCTCTTTTAGTGCTCTAGCACCATGCCTGTCTACTTCTGCCAGATGCTAATGAACTAATCTTCTAAAACTGTAAGAATGCCCTTAGTTAAATGCTTTCTTTTATAAGAGTTGGTGTCTCTTCAGAGCAATAAAATAGTAGTAAGATTGACACTAATAACTTTTTGAAAATAACATTAATGCAACAACTGTATGCAACAGGTGCTATTCTTTATTTATTGAGAGTGAACATGTATCATGGTGTGTGTGGAAGTCAGGTGACAACTTGAGAGGGTAGGTTCTCTCTTTCCACTATGTGGGTTCCAGGGATCCAACTTAGGTGGTCAATCTTGGCAGCAAGAACCTTTATGTGCTGAGCCATCTTGCTAGCCCCAGGGATAGATGCTACTATAGTTTTCACTTCATGGATGAGACCATGGAAGAAATCAAGTAACTTGCTCAAGATAAATAGTAGAAGTAGAACTTATGTCCATGTGATCTGAGTTCCGGAACTGAAGCTCAATAATTCTAGCCATGGACTAATTCTACATGGTTAAAAATGTGAGAAATAAAACTAGGGACACCACCACTCATGTCTGCTTTTCTACTCAACCAAGGTAACCTTTACTCTTGTCTGCACATACTAAGACCATATGTTTAGAATTCATTTCTAAAGTTTACTATACATCTGTTCCAAGTCTACATTGAATTACTCAAACTCAGTATATATTTTTATTAACAATTTCTTGACAAATGCACCAATTTGGTGACCCATCTTTGCTATCTGAAGGGGCTCATCACTCATAAACAGTTGTATCCATGTGCAGTAATGGGCGTTCTTCTAATTGTAGCTATTTGGTAGAACCAAGTGGAAAGGTCACTTGAAAGCATGAGTTCAAGATTAGTCCAGGTAGCATATTAAGTCTCCATCTCAATTTTTTTTTCAAGAATACATTTCTTAGTCCCTCCTTCCCACCAACCAGCTTGCTCCTCAGGCTTTTCCTCACCACAGTTCTGAAACCCTCACTGTGCTCGGTCACTCCTGGAACACTGTGTTCAGTTTGGGAACTGGAAAAAACAACAAGAATAGAGAACACAGGAGGTTATCAAAACACTGAGGGATCTGAAGAGCCCTTCTGAGGACTCAGAGACTCTGTCACCAAGAAATGAGGCCATGTGGGTATTTAGGAGTGTCCTGTGAGAGAAAGAATGCATGCAGAGATGGCAGAATTGCTAGCTAGCAGGTGCCACAAAACAGTTAGGCTTCCTCCTTCCAATCCTGTAGCTGGGGATGGCAGGCACTCCAAATAGTAACTTACACTGAACAGCAGGTGTCATGGGTCTGAATCATGAGCTCCTTCCTTCCCCAGATGCTGGCTTGGTAAACCTTGGTGACATTCAGAGATGGGGAGATAGGATAGTAGGACCTGCGGGGTTGCACAATCTTCAGTAGAAAAGATATTGTCGATGTCCCTCAATTGACATTTTAAAGAAATCTATTTATTTATTTATTTATTTATTTATTTATTTATTTATTTAATGTATATGAGTACACCATTGCTTTCTTCAGATACACCAGAAGAGGGCACCAGACACCATTACAGATAGTTGTGAGCCACCATGTGGTTGCTGGGAAATTAACTCAGGACCTCTGGAAGAGCCATTTCTCCAGCCCCCTCAGCTGATATTTGATGTTGGGTTTCTATGGTAACCCAATCAATCCCCCTCCTCATAGCCATGCCCTGTGTGCACTCTGCTGCTCTCCAATCTAGGATCATTCTGTGACATGTTTTACTCATCAGAGTGTGGCAACCATGCACTGGGCCCACTCTATAATCCCTGACAGCTTCCTTCTCCATTCTGGTAAGAAGCCAGCCAGCTCTGCATAAGTCAAATCACCACAAACAAAGCAGGAAGCCTGAGATAATCACCTTGGGGGGGGGGGGAGGTGGAAACCCAGCCCACAGCAAAGTCTGAGGCCCAGACCAAGGAGGACCCAAGCTGGATGGTCCACACAGACCCCAGTTCTCCGAACTCTCTTGACTGACACTGCAGGGAGACAAGGAGCTGTCTCTACTGGGCTCATGCATGTTGTAGAACATAGATTCAGGGATGGAGTAGGTCCAGTCTTTCACTTTGGGGGTAGTTTGTCACAGAGCAATAGCACCAAGAAAGTCTCCTTGTTGTTCATTTCTCCCTTTTGTTTGATCTGTAACCCTCACCATCAGAAGTACCCAGAAAATAAATGCTAATCAGGGAGGAAAACATCATCTGAAGCCATCTGTCTTCTTTAAGGGACATTTTGACAAAAGTAGGCCCACATTCCCTTTCTTCTCTTCTCTTCTCTTCTTTTTTTTTTTTTTTTTTTGGATTTTCAAGACAGGGTTTCTTTGTGTAGCCCTGGCTGTCTTGGAACTCACTCTGTAGACCAGGCTGGCCTTGAACTCAGAAATCCGCCTGCCTCTGCCTCCCAAGGCGTGGGCCACCACTGCCTGGCCCACATTCCCTTTCTTATAAGGCTTTTCCAGGTTATCTTTATTCTCCTGTGTCCAAACTGTTCCCTTGCTCACAAGATGCCTGTGATGGCTAATCTTCATTGTCAACCGGACTGGATTAGGGACAACCTAGAAAACATGCCACTGTGTCTGTGGGAGCATTTCCATAGGGTTCGGGGGTCCCGTCCCATGGATTGAGATCCCAGACAGAACAAAAATGGGGCAAAGGTGGAAGCCAGCCAGGTATGCAAGTTTATTTCTGTTTCCTCGCTTCCATGAGGTGAGCAGTCTCCTTAGCTAACCCCATGATGTGGGCTTCATTCAGGCCCCAAGCGGACCCACCATATCTCAGAACCTTCTGAAACTTTTTTTCCGTTCAGTTGTCTCAAGTATTTTGTGCCAGCAGTGAGATGCATGACTAATACAGAAACAATGAACTTGAGTGCCACTCCAGGGGCTGTGCTTTGACCTTTATCCCTTTTTACTATCGGACACACAGCAATTGAATAAGTAAAGGAAAACAGAGCTTCAAGTTGCTGCCACACTAAGTGTTACATAGAGCTACGAGGAAAACCTGGTCCCTGCCTTCAGGCTGGAAAGGGAGGAAGTATGTGAGATGAGCCATTTTTAAAGAGAGGAAGAGAGGAAGAGAAGAAAAACGGAGCTGAGGATGTGGCGGATGTGACCAGCTCTGACAATTTGTATGAAAATTTGTGGGGCTGCAGGCAAGAGTCAGTAAACAGGAAGTGTCTCCCTGTTATTTCTTACACTTTATTAAAACAGTAAAGTGTATGTCGGAAGATAGCATGGGTTGTGACAGAGAACTTGGAATTAGTGATATAGAAGTCATGTTTGTGCTCTTTTTAGGTTCTGGGGTTTTCTGTACTGAGTGTGTATTACCTCACTCATAAATCATAAAATTAATGCAAAGATGTTTTTTCACAATGAAAAGAAGATCCCCATCTGTGGATGTGATGTTGTAGATACCTGGGATGGTCCTGTTCACCCTCAGTGCCTGCCCAGCCCCTTTTGTGACAGTTTGTTTTAACCAGTTTGTGACAAGAGTCTGTAAGTGATGCACTAGCTGATGACAGATGTCGCTTTGTTTGTGAATCTGGAGCATTTCAGTTTGGTCATTGTTGAATCTTTTCTTCCTGTGTTTGTATGTTAAATGTTCTTAGAAAACTCTTGAATCCTGAAGCCTGGTGTGGCAGCACATGCCCGTAACCTCACTACTTGGGGAAGAAAGGCAGGAGGGCCAGGAGTTTAAGGTCACCCTTGGTTACATAGTGCCTTTGAGGCAGGTCTTGTCTACAGGGGACCCAGTCAGAGGAAAAACAAAAAGCTTCAGGCACTTGGGCTCTAGATAAAGCCAACACATCTCAATTCTCTGTGGAGAGATAGTCTGAAATGCAAAGGTCATTAGTATTTGCAAGTTAAGCACAAATCCCCAAGGCAAACATTTGATATTCTCTGCAGTACATGCCATCCTATGATCTCCTTCTGCTTCCTCTAAATACCCCAAGTGGATTGTTTTTGTCTAGCTCCTGTTTTCATCCATCATTCTTCAGGGACAGAGTGGATCTGGTGGAGGTGGGAGACCGGCTCTGTCACTTGCTCACATGACTGTGGCAAAGTAAATGAAACACATCTCAATTTTCTGTTAAGCATAACCAATAATAACCCAACTCCTACAACAGCTAGACTGCAAAGAATTCACTAAGCAACACCGAGTACTTGCCATCTATCCTGGTAAGTGTAAGGGACCATCTTGTTTTGCTTTCTGCTGATATGGACCCTGAAGCAGCTCTGCACCCTCCTCTCGACAGTTCTCCAAGAAGGTGGCCATGAGCACTTTGCAAAGACGAGTTGAATTTGTTGAATGGAAAATGTTGGCACCTTGAGCATGCTACATGGTCATTTTTACAATGTATATGTATGTGTTAGGGTGTGTATGTTCACATGTATGTGGTTGCATGTATGTGTATGGGTAGGTAGAGGAGGCCAGAGGATAGTCTGTGACACCTTAGAAGCTGTCCTCCTTGTTTATTGAGATGGACTCTCTCACTCACCTAGAAATTTCTGAGAAGGCCAAGCTGGCTGTCAAGCAAGCCTCTGGGATTTGTCTTTACTGAACACGGATTTACAATCATGCATCTCTGTGCTAGACCTTTTGCTTATGTTCTGAGGATAGAGCACAAGTCCTTAGGCTTGTGTTGTCCTTACCTTAGGTCTTAACAAACATCATAGTTGTAACTGACTGAGAATAACAAGTTGTCTATTTTCACAGAGCCCTTGTTGGAGGTCTGTGAATGCTTCCAAGAGATGCAATGCCTTTCTATGCTCTGGGGCTCTCTTTAACCCAGTATTCCTAAAACTCTGTGGATAATTCTGTATTGTATCTGTGGGCAATCTCTTGTCAACAATTAACACCCCACCTTCTGTTGCAGAGTGATTTCTGCAGACATATTCCTCTCAAGCTAATGAGTTTCCTATAACAGTTTGTAAATGTTAACCGGATAATGGCTCAATGTCTCCAGAACTGTAGGCCTGAGAATTGGAATGCCATTTCCTATGTCTACACTCCTAGAGGCACATGCCTTTGCCACAGCAAAAATGGGCTGAGAGAAATCCTAAGCTTTCCAACATGACTGTCCAGGGTGGCAGCAGACAGAGCCACCTGCTGGAGAAGGGAGAAACTCGGTTCTCAAAAAAGGTGTCATTCATGCTAAAGGGTGCTGAATTTGGTGGCCAAAGGCCTGGCTCTATGTTCTTACTTAGTCACTAGCTGACTCATAGTCTTCCTCTCCCACCCCACTTCCTCTCTCCTTCCCTCTCCCCCTTGACTTGTGAGGTCAGATGTCACCTTATATTCTGAAGGCCTCTCATTCCACTTGTTAGGCTAGGCTCAACAGCCAGTATATCCTGCTACGATGTCCCTAGCCCTGGGGTTTCAGACCCATGCTACAGCCAGAACTGAGCTCAGGTCCTCCCACTTGGGCTGCAGGCATATTAACTGAGAGATCTTTCTAGCCATAGAGAGATCTGGTTATCTTTCCAGTGCCTTAGTTGTTTTTGTTTTTTTTTTCTTTGAAGCATGAGATGGAAGCCCCCCACAGCAGATTGATGCTCAGAGGAGGAAGTCTTGGTAAACTGTGTCCTTCCTTGGTAGCCACTCGTTACCAGAGTCCATTTCTCCAAGAAACCGAAAGGGAAACATGAAACACAGCCTTAGTATAGATCCCAATTCCAAAGCAACAAAATTAACAGAAAAAAGCTGGGCGAGGCAGCATATATCTTTAATTTCAGCAATGGGAGGCAGAAATGAGCCTGATCTATGGCACGAGTTCTAGGACAGCCAGAACTACATAGTGAAACTGTGTCTCCCCACCCGAAACACACACAAAGGACCTTACAAGTACACACCAGTAAACTGACGAATGGCAGATTGTTTTACACAAAGTTATTCTTCTGGTTAAGAAATACTGGCTACTACCTGGCAGGATTTGCAAGTAACTATCTACTTTGTATTTTAGTTATACTCTAAAATACTGATATCAGGCTGTTAGCATGATAGGCAGAATAGTGTTTAGAAATTGTGCAAAGCCTGCCATTCTTCCCTGGGGCAGCTCTAACACCAAGGTCAAGCTTAAAACAAAAATATGATGTATAATACCATTAGGAAAGAAGGAAATTTTTAATAAGCTTGGATTAAAGTTTGTTGGAGAGACTTTTTATTTACTGTCCCTCATAAACCCAGGAAGAATAAACCCAGGGATCTTGGATTTTTTTTTTCTGACTGGAATGAAAACCTATACAGTGTGCAGTGCAGCGGTGGATTAAATTAATCAAAACCCAGAGAGTTTATTGACAACTTAAGTGAGCAAACCCAATTTCCAAAATAAAGATCTGATACCTTACAGAAACAAACATAATCTTGTATTATACACACTTCACTTGTTCAGCTAAACTGTTGTCTTTGTGCATTGCTTCCTCCCGTGATCTTAGAGTAAACACACAGAAAAGTTTCTATTATCAAGGCTGGGATTTGCTCAGATAAGTCTGTTTCATTTTGAAAGACCTTTGTGTTTATACCTGGAGTCAATGATGTTGATTAATCCAAGAAAAGTAGCGGTTGGTCCAGCCTTTTGGGGCCTATTATTATTATTATTATTATTAAATATGATTTGGACTTGTTTATCCAAAACTTTTGTTCTGTCTGAGAAATCAAACCCTGTAACATCTGGGTTTCCTAGCATCAATGTGAGACTGCTTCCAACAGGCCGTGTGATTCATTTCTTGAACTACAATGGGAAGAAAGCTGAAGGACCATAATGGGTCACTGTTTCAAAGGTGTCTCCTCCTTGGTGGGTCACTGCTTCTAAAGAGCATCCTCCTTGTTGTGACCCGCGCCCACCTCGCCAGCAAGGAAGACACGTGGCAACACATCAGGATCCTTCCGCAGCAAAACGTTTATTCCAAAAACAAAATGGTGGAAGACGACAGGCCCGGAAAAGGCACTGTTTATATACCCTTAGAGCGGTGTGCTCACCTCTGATTGGCTGCTTACTCGGCGCCCGCCAAAACACCCTGGGATGGGCTATGACTTTGGTGCGCTTTTACCAAGGCACATGCGCGGTTTACTTGTTTACTAGGAAGAGCGCCATCTTGCAATGGCGAATTTTGCCAGCGCAAGCCGCGGCTTCCTACACCTTGTGTCTTGCGTGTCTCCAGAGCTGTGGTCTATGGCCAGTGTCTGGCTACATGCACCATGTCTGCATGTGAAGCCAGATTCTTCCACATGCAGAGCTCTAGGAATTCATGCTAATCTTTCAACAAGTATCTGTCTTTTCCATTTTCCATGGGCGGGCACAAAACTATCATTAGAAATAAACAACCAGGACCCCGGGGATATTGCTCAGGAATGGAGTATTTGCCTAGTATATGCTAGGCCTGGGTTCAGTCCCCCACACCACAGTAAAATAAGTGAGCAACAAACAAATGGATAAGCCCTGTGCTTTCTCTCTGGTTTGTTCTCCTTTCCCCTCCATTGGCTCTGCAGGTAGGAATCGACAGAGAGCAAGAAAAGTGTGAGGCCCTGTACCAGCAGCTGGAAGGGAAGGTTTGTCTATGATGGAATTCCTGCCAACATGTGATGAGGTAGTACAGTAAAGTTCTTGCCATGAAAGCATGGATTTGGGTTCCTAGTACCCATGTAAAACGTTGGTGGTGTGCACCTGCAATCCAGTGCTGGTAGGCAAGGAGAGGAAGACCACTGGGGTTGCTGGGCAGCTGGCCTGGCTGATCAGTGAGCTCCCAATTCAGGGAGAGACACTGCCTCAAACACTGAGGGAGGGGGAGTGATGGAAGAAGACGTCCAGTGCTTCTGGTCTTTAGTCTTATAGTCACACAGAATCATGTGCCGTATGCCTACACACCCTACACATCCGTACATATCCCCCTTCTCTCCCTCCCTTCCTCTCCTGCTCTCTCTCTCTCTCTCTCTCTCTCTCTCTCTCTCTCTCTCCTTCTCTCTCTCTTTCTCTCTCCCTCTCCCCCCCTCACACACACACATATACATACAGACACACACACAGACACGCACACGGGATGGGGGGAGCGAGAGTGACATTCACGTTCTGTGTGTGTGTGTGTGTGTGTGTGTGTGTGTGTGTGTGATCTAGTCAGGGCTCTTTTTTAGTCTTCTCTCTTTTCCCTCCTCCCTTCTGCTTTTTGAGATGCTTGCAACTTGGTGACTGTTAGGCCTCGGACCCAGGACAGACTGCTAACTGAGGTGCTTATTATCGAAGTGGATGCTGTCCCCCAGCCTTGCTCAGCCAGTCTTTCTCAGCTTCCCATACCTGTTATGGAGACATCCTGGTTGACATACCCTGCCCCTTACTCTAAATTCTTCAGCCCCAAGGGCTGGGCTGGGCTGCTTTCTCCAGCTTCTCTTCCTTATATAATCCAATTATTTTGCTACTGATCCTGAGGGTTCGCTGACCAGGCAGTCTAGCTGAAATGGCTAGCTCCAGGTTCATTGAGAAACCTTACCTCATAGAAGTAAAGTGAAGAATGGTAGACGGTGTCTGACGTTGACCTCCGGCATCTGTGTCTGCATGCAAGATGAACATAGCTGTACACTAACATGTAATATATACAGAAGCACATATAACCTTAGACCTGGAAACAAACAGAATGAGAAAAGAGAAAAAAGTTTTCCCAAGTCATGGGACTTTCAGCACTGAACTGGGACAGTCCTCAGGAATGGAAAGCTGCAACCAGAAAGTGCATAGGAATAGAATAGCCCCTGGAGGAAGAGGGTTGAGGAGGCTTGCATGGAAGGCCATTAGTGAAGTGAGGAAGAACCCACATTCTTCCTTCAGGCCCCAGGGCAGCAGGTGCCGCTGGATGACTAGGGTGCAGGGATTTCAGTGAGTGTTCAGGCCAGTGCTATAAGACAACATTCATCCACAGCCCCTCAGCCCTCAGCTGTATGGCATGTACAAGGCATGCATAGTCAAGAATATGGGGCCTAGCAGAGTCCCCCAGGTCTCCCCACTCACCAATGTGAGATTCCAAGTCATCTCAGCCTTGTCTCCTGAAGTCACAACTTTAGTGGGCCACCACAGCTGGGTGTAGGACACAGTGCTGTCGGGAGCAGCCCTGCTTATACACTGAAGGCCTAAAATCAGCCATTAGGCCTAAAATCAGCAATAGGCCTGACATATATGCCTGCTAGCACCAAGTCTTGGGTCTCTGTGGAAAAACACTGAAACAGATAGCTGGGAGTTATTGTAAACAGACAGCTTTGGTGGAAGGCTGCCAAGCCTAGTCATAAGGCCTTGTAGATGGGTAACCTTGGTGGATAGAACCAACTTAGATAAAGACAAGTGAATCATAGGCGGAGTCATAGTGGTCTGTCCCCTGAACCTTCACCCAGCTGGCACTCTGTTCTGGAAGATAACTGTATTCCCCCTGAACACCCACACTCCTTTGTCATCCCTTTCCCCATATCCTGCCTTTTTGTGTATAAAACCTATGTGTGGAAAAGTAAAAATTATGATCTGATCAGATTATAGACAGGTCGTCATTCCTTTTGTCTTTGCCTGCTCCCCCCCCCCTTTCAGGTGACCTACCCGGACCCTTGTTTAATATCCTGCTGTACAGGACATAGTGCCACTAGCCAGAACCCTGTCAAGGAGAGGGCTTCCCATGGGCTTCTTGGCAGCCCCAGGCTGGCTTGGTTACTTAGACACACTCAGAGGCATATTGAAAAGGGAGTATTCTTGAACATTCTGAATGAACCTTTATAAATCTGGGCTGTAAAAACTCAGTCACATTTTGATGTCCAGCTTGTGTTGAAAGCAGGCAGTAGCTCGCAGCCATTGACCCTCTCTGGAGGGTGAAAATCCACATACCCAACAACCACCACAGGTCCACAAATCCAGACTTTCTTCAGGTAAGTGTTAGGTGTCTGTTTTTTAAGGGCTCCTCAAGTGACTCTGGCTGGAGCACTTTGCTATCACACTGGAGACTCTGGGTCTCCCCCACAGCATAGCAAGACCAAACCAACAACAAAAAGAGTAGGGCATAGCAGCACACGCCTTTAATCTCAGGAGGCTGAGGCAGGAGGATCTCTCTTTTCAAGCCAGCCTAAGCCATGTAGTGAGACCCCACCCCAAAATCAGAAACCAAAAGCTCCCTAGATGCTTTAAAAACATGTTTTCAAAGGCTATCGATGAAGGCACCGTGTTAGGAGAAATAAAACATATAGGAAAAGACCAGCAATGTGTAATTGCACTTATATAAGTGGATAGGAAGAAGAGTGGAAGGGGCTAGCGATAGCTCATCATTGACAATGAGCTGAGAACTTGACTTTCAAGCTGTGGGAAGAGAGAATGTGTCTGCAAGGTCATACAGGCCTGGAAATCAGCTGTATCGGGGGTTGGAAGGGGTGCAGTGCTGATGTGCAGAAGGAAAGCAAGCGAAAGCAAAGAGCCCCTACCCTCATAGACAGCCCAAAGCCTCAGACCTGCCCAGCATACACAGCCAGACCCGCAAGCAGAACCTATGGCCTAGGTCAGGGGGATAAAATGACAGCTGTTCACTGAGTGACCAGGGGAGGGCAGCAGCGCTCCTGATGTCTACCTGTGGAGAGCCACTCTTTCATCCCCAAAAGATTTAGAATTCCCAGGCTAATTCCTGGGAATTAAATTCCTCGGAATTTTCACAAGAAAGGCTTTGTTCTGCAGGGCAGGGGCCCAGGAACAGTATGTGTATGGGAAGCGGGGGTGGGGGGTGGACGGAGGGGAATTTCCTAGCAAAAGCAGGAAGCTTCTCTCATTCATAACTCTAGCCTTTAAAGAGGTATCTGTTGGAACTTTGTTTAATATCCAAAGTGCACCTGCCTCCTTACAGAGGAGCAGCAGCCTGCCTTCCCGAGGCTCTGGCTGTTAAGTTCACTTCCCAACTGTGGAGGCACCCTGTACTCTGGGTCTTGGCTGCCCCTAAGGGAAACGTCACCCTTGTTTTCTTGGTCTGGCTAATTCCCTATCACCACTTCACACACATGTCCAGCACTTTCCGAGAGTGAGTGGTGTGTGTGTGTGTGTGTGTGTGTAAGTGTTAAATGCAAATCCCCCCACCCCGCCCTACATTCCCAGAAATAACAACTCTGTAACCCAAATATATTTACAAATACCTAGGTCATAAGCTTTGACTGTTCCCCGATAAGATCATAACTGAATATCCCATTTATTCTAAGTTCTCTCACGTGGCAGGTTACCTCTGCTCAGGTTCCAAGCATGTTCTCCTTCCTCTTTCCAGGAGCTCAATCCCGCGCCTGTCCCTGTCTCAGAAGTCTCTCTCCCTATGGGATGGCCCACCTTCTATTTCCTGCCTCAGCTACTGGACAATCAACTTTAATTGATAGGTGTTGGATCCATACAGGACACAAGAGATTTTCTCTGCAATATGTGGGTGTGGAGGTGAAGGAATGGTGTGTGAGTGTGTGTAAGTGTGCGAGTATGTATGTCTATGTGTGGTGTGTATGTGTGTGAGAGATTTCGTTCAATTATGTGAGTGTGTGTGTAATTATGTGAATATATATGTGGTCTCTGTGTGAAAGAGTGTGTGTGATGAGTATGTATGTGGTGTGTGTGTGTGTGTACATATGGTGACCAGTGGTCAGAACTGGGTATCTTATTTTTTTGACACAGGGTCTCTCACTGTGATGGTTTGTATGTGCTTAGCCCAGGGAGTGGCACTGTTAGAATGTGTGGTCCTGTTGGAGTAGGTGTGTCACTGTGGGCGTGGGCTTTAAGACCCTGATACTAGCTGCCTGGAAGTCAGTATTCTGCTAGCAGCCTTCAGATGAAGATGTAGAATTCTCAGCTCTGCCTGCACCATGCCTGTCTGGATGCTACCATGTTCCTGCCTTGATGATAATTGACTGAACCTGTAAGCCAGCCCCCATTAAATGTTGTCCTTATAAGAGTTGTCTTAGTCATGGTGTCAGTTCACAGCAGTAAAACCTTAACTAAGACACTCATAGAACCTGTACAAACAAACTCAGGGTTCCTGCTGTCTCTCCTTCCCCAGCTCTGGGATTACAGTGTCCACTGCTGCTTGTGGCTTTTCACATAGGAGCTGGGGGTCTGAATGAAGACCCTGGTTTTGTGTGTGTGTGTGTGTGTGTGTGTGTGTGTGTGTGATGAGCACTTTACTGACTGAGCAATCTCCACAGAATCTACAATTTAAAAACCTGTTATATTGACTCTAGTATGTGTGAAGATGTGATTTTGATTGCCATTTTCCTGATGTTTAATGATTTTGAAATATTTTGATATTTCTTGGTTATTTGGTCATCTATATATCTTCTTTAGAGATGTAGTTGTTCAAATTCTTTTATAGTCTTAAGTTTAAGGTATCAATTTTTTGTTATTGAATTAGGACATATATATATATATATTTTTTTTTTCTGATGCTAGACCCCTATCACACATATACATTGCATATATTTTCTCCTGTTCTCTGGGGTACTTTTTTCATTTTTATAACAATGTCTTTGAATGTGCAAATGTTTTAAATGTTGACATAATTCAATTTATATATTTTTTCATTTTATTGCTTGCATTTTTGCTGTAACAGCTGAGAGACCACTGCTAACATTAAGGTTGTAAAAACACTGGTCTTCAGCTTTTCTTCTAAGGCTTTTATCATTTTATTTCTCCTATTTTGGCCTTTGATCCATTTCAAGGTAGCTTTCTAATTAATAATGTTTATTGCCTTGTAGTGGAGGATGCTGTAGACTTAACTCATTAGAGGCTGCTTGCATGCGGAAAGATTAGCTGGACCTGGCAGTATCTGGTATTTGATTTAACAAGTCCCACTGCCAAATGGCCCTGTAGAATGGAAACTGTTTACGACCCAGGGAGGCAAATGAAGAACAAACTGCTTGCTACCCAGATTGACACAAGGTCTCAAGAAAGGCTAATTAGATTCTGCTCGGAAGACAAATTTCTTGACAACGTTCTCCAAACCAAGCCAGAAGATAAGTACTGTTCACACACAGATCCCCGCCCCCTCCTGCAGAAGCGTTGTTTACAGATCTGAAACACAGGCTTTCATAGTTTGTGTTTATGTTGAGATTTGTAAAATAGAACTTAGACAAGTGTGGGACATGAAGACATGGCTCCTGGAAGGGACAGTGAGTTCATTTTCTATTGCTGTGTGACAAACGACCACACATTTAGTTGCTTAAAAATATCACCTACAAAAAAAAAGAAAGAAAGAAAGAAAAAGAAAGAAAGAAAGAAAGAAAGAAAGAAAGAAAGAAAGAAAGGAAAAAAAATCACCCATTCTTTACGTCACTCCTCCTGTAAGTCAGGATCTCAGGCACAATGCATTTGTGTCCGTGGCCCAGAGCCTCAAGGCAGTTCATATGTGACCTGTGCTGTATTCTCATTCAGAAGCCGGGTCGGGAGAATCCAGTCCAAAAGTGGACTTGATCTTGTTTTCTTACAGTAAGTCTAGAACTTCAGGAACTGAGGCCTTCAATATGTTTAAAGCCAGATTTTTTGTGGCGATGACGATTTTATTTTGCTTAGTTCTGCCCACTCCAACGTGCTAAATGTTGCTCCCAGCTTCATGCCTTCCTGGTTGCAGTTTGGATTTAGTAGCTGTTAGCATTCTGTCCTTGCAGGAAAGAGGCGTTCAAAGTAGTCAGAGATGGCTGGGGTTGATGACTGCTCATTCTTTCTCTACCCCCTCCTTTAAAAAAAAAATCTGAGAAGGTTTCACATTTTATAGATAATAGGCTGTGCTCCCTCCCCCGCCCCCCCCATGTATTGTGTGCAGTGTTTGCCCGCATGTTTGCACTTTGCATGAGTGTGAATACATGTGTCCTCATGCACGAGGAGGCCAGAGAGCGTATGGAGTGGTTTCTTTAGTCACTCAGTACTTTATATATTAAGGCAAAGTCTCTCATTCGAAGCTAAAGCACATCAGTTATGCTAGTCTCGCCACTTAGCCAAGCATCAGGGTTACAGAGGCCGCCACACTTGCCTGGCATCGTATGTTGCTCCCAGACTATGCTTTCCCTGCCATGGTGTACTGAAATCCTCTGAAACCACGAGTCAGTTTCCTCCCTTGTGTTTTGGTCACTGTGATGTGAAAGCCACCGGTGGACATTCATATAGTAAGCTTTGATCATATCCACGCCGTCTCTCTGCTGTGCCCCCGCCTTCCCTTCCATACTCCTAATAGAATTAGCCTTCTTGGTTTGTTTTCTTTCTCACCTGCAAATTCCTCATGGCAACAGTGAAGGTGAATAGTGAATGTTCACTTTAAGAAAGCCAGATGTGATGAGGTGTGCTAGTAATCCCAGTTCAGAGGAGGGAGAGGCAGAGAGGCAGAGAGGCAGAGAGGCAGAGAGGCAGAGAGGCAGAGAG